>NW_019029009.1:0-490145 GCF_002105155.1 Lobosporangium transversale | reverse complement strand
CTTTGCGCCAGAGGGTCAAGCTTGTCGCTCTTTTTGGCTAGACTCTTTCAAATATTTAAATGGTTTACTTAACAAAAATTGAAAAGACTTACCTCGCTTGCCGCAAAGATTTACGTCACAATGACCAGAAAATGGCACGTGGCTGATTTGAAAAAAATTATTTTTCACACGTCGCCTAACTGAAATAAAGTCCTTTTTCATCATTTGCACCCCATTTTTCTCATCAATTTGCCTTCCTTATTCCTTCCTTTCTTTCCTTTTTTTTTTTTTTGCCTTACACATTTTTCATTTTGTTTCATACAGCGACCACGGTGTGAAAGAGTATAGAATATACCTTCGCCTATTTAACCATCATTCTCCCTGCATTTCAACCACACTCAGTCCCACTCATCTTAATTTTCAATGGCCACCACAAGGAGCTCAACACAAAAAAACATGGCTGCAAATGATTCCACAGAGAGCCAAGCACAAAAAAAAATGACTGCAAATAAGCCTGAGGATGCCTCCACACTCAATAAACGAAAAAGAGTAAACCAGCCCACAACGAAAAAAGCGCCCATCCCACTGCTACTGCTGAACTGCGTTGTCGAGGGAGAAGCAACGTCGTTCCCAGTAGAGATTTTCTGCGATAAATCGGTCGGGATGCTCAAGCAAGCCATTCAAAACAGAGAAGCCATGCATTAAGGATATTGCGCTGACCACTCACCCTCTACAAGGTCTCCATCCCTGACAAAGGCGAGGCCATCTTTGAGTCAGAAATCGAGTCAAAAGAGGCCTCACAATCGCGTCAAGGAGCTTGGGAATATTTAATTCTGAACTTCCAAGGAAACTATCCATGTTTTTGTCAAGCCACCACAGCAGGTATATCCTTGGCTCTTGATGGACTGATTGTTGATATTTTCAGCTGATGAAGCTTGGTTTGTATCTTAAACGGCCATGTGCATAATATCACCATTTGGTTTGTGTCTTGATAACTCAACGTTCTTTCTCATTATTCGCTTTTGATACTTAGGTCAGAAAAGAAAACAAGATGGAGATTCTGGTGAGTGCTTTTGGCCGAGAATCTGGTTATTGATCATTTTAGAGTGATGTGCAATAAATCAAAAATATTGACTTGATCACTCTATCTCCTTTACAGAGTCACCCTCTAAAAAAGCTCGTCCAAGTATAGGTAGCAGAGGTCTCTTAGGATGCGATTACAGAAGCAGGGCTTGTAACGAAAGGGATAGTGAATGGTGACCCTGCATCTCGCCTCTAAACTCGAAAGAGAGGGTCAAGCTGCTTTCGTACATGGGGAGGAGTTATCAGAGATAGTATTTACTGCAGCATTATTAGCGTGGCTTGCGAGCTCCGAAATTCTGGTGGTATCAAGGTTCCAAAATTTGACTGCCCCTGAGGGTTGTATCTTCCCTGTTGCCGGAACAAGGCATCTTTATATCAGAGATGAATATAAAGAGCTTTATGACCATATTACATCCGAATTAAGTACCCCTCATGAAGTACCTTGTTTGAACCGACTCTTTGTCACTGGAACGCCTGGAATTGGGAAGTCAGCCTTTTTGGTCTATTTTGCCATCCGCCTCCTTGCCGAACACGATGAGGAAAATCCACCGATTATTATTTTCCAAGAGAAGCAGCATACCAATTAGACGTATCAGTATGAGGAACAACTTGCAACGTAAAGGGAAATAACGATGTTCGAAGATTTCCTTGACCAACGTGAAACGTGGTATTTAGTTGATAGTGGTGAAAATCCTCAACCAGGTAAAGCCAGGACGATATTTTCAGCATCGCCAAGAACTCTCTATGGGCAATACGATGAACTCACCAAGGAAAATACACCAAATAGCTACTATCACATGTCACTCTGGAGTCTGGATGAGCTTAAGGAATGTAGAGCCAATGTAAAGTTTTTTCATGTAGTGAGTGAAGCATTTTTGGAGGAGCTTTTTTACTACTTGGGGGGCGTGCCAAGACAGGTTCTAAGTGTCCAGCCAATGTACTATCCAAAAATCAAGACATACTGAGCGTGCTAAAGCAGCTGCGTTATTCCACGTCAATGATGCCATTCGCGTACCTGGCTCCCAAGCAATCTTTCAGACCTCTTTAGAGAAGGAGATGAAGCGGGTAGTTGTTTTACTCCATAGAGTCCCACTTCTGACCACCTCCACTTCCACCTGTATGGGCATCTCCTTATGTTCGATCGCGGATCATCATGAAGTTAGAAGATCAGACTTGGATCGACGTGTTGAAGCGACTTGTCGAAGTTGGCAGTGAAATAGAAAAAGGAGCTTCGTTTGAACTCTATGTTCACTATTTAATTCGATGTGGTGACTTAGGTTTCCATTTAAGGATCTTCAATCAGACGAAACAGGATTCTTTGATCTTCCGAGGGACTCCTCGGATGTATTATTTACCCAGGACTACAGCAGATTTTTTCAACATTCTCCAAAAACAACAGACAAGTTGTTTCTACCATCTATACCCAACTTTCCGTGCATTGATTTTGCATTGGGACCCAACAAGCTATTTCAGGTTACAGTATCAGAGGAGCATCCGATCAAGCAAGCACCATTCAAGGAGATAATTGATTGTATTACTGGACCCTGCTTGAATGAAGGCCAATCAAAGCTGAAGGGAAGCGATGATACTATTTTCCTCTATTTTGGGTGCCAGGTTACATATATGATAATTTTAAGGTTCAGAAGTTGTTATTAACGATAGTCAGGATGCCAAGGCAATACCTGGATACTTGAAACATGTAAGACAGCGTGTCATAAAAATCGACATCGAAGCTGCATATTCAGGAGGATCAGCCGGTACGAATCTGAAGAATTAAATCGAATAGCAATCAAGTGGATGGAAAGTTGTCTTTATATACCTGTTCCTTGAGAAATTTTTACAAGGTTCATTCTTTATGAATGAAGCCATCATTATCCACTTACCCTTTAGACAAAGGCGATAGCGCTTTTAAATCGGTCCTACCTACTTATTGAGGGCCGTCATAACGCTGTTGCATATTTCGTTTAATTGCAGCCCTCCACCCACATAAATAGGATCTTTATAATAGAAAACATGAATAAATGCTCGGATAATGTGGTGCTGCGTGCAATGTTTTAACTTAATTGATATTGCTTATACATGATCTCTGTCACTCAGGAAATTAAAAACAAAACCTGTGAGGAAAAAATAAACCTCAACGTGCAGATTATTATTTTTTGCAGTAAAAAACCTCTGCGATACTCTCTATGAGCGTTATGATGCCATTCTCTTGGATCGTGTTATTCGTCTATTTTTTGAGTTGGTTTATCAGATGGCTGTACCTTTTTTTGGCTTATTAACCTCTGGTGTTGCTTCAGGAGATGCTTTCGACTCGGGAATTTTTTCAAATTTAAAAAAGAGACCTCCAGCCAAAATGTCAAGTTTGGTCCCAGCCTGAGAGAGAAGTGTCTGCAAGAGCAAGCCAGATTTGCCTTTCAGTACGTGCATGTGCACATGAACTTCGTCACCAGAGGTCGAAGCCACCTGCAGCGAATGAACGTGCTGCAAGGCAAATTGTCCGCTCTTAGTGACGAGCCTATCGTCAAATGGCAATTCATTTGAGAGAGGATTCCTATTCCGCCACTCATAAAAACAACTTGCCACTTGCTTGAGAAAATTCTGATGATGCAGCTGCGGCAATCCGCTTGGTGTGCTCACTTCTCCTTGCTCAGGTTTATTGAAATAGCGATATTTTAATTTATCTATTAGTGCTATATTACAAAATTGTGGTCTGTGCCATTGTCATAAACAATGGCGAGCAAAAAGAAGTAAAAGAAACGATCGCTACTTTTTCCTTGGTCCCTTATCCCTGCTTGGCCTATTGGACTTGTTGTCCTCCGCTTGAGTCGACTCACCTTTTCTTTTATTTGGATCCGCTGGGTTTGCGCAGTTCTTCCCTATTTTCATCTGCAAATACCACAACTACCGTCTAATGCGATCCTGATATTGTTAATGCCCTTACGTTTTCTTCGCTAGACCGTCACAACCCTGACCTGCGTCAAACGGTGAAGGTGAGAAGTAGGCTCGTCAACAGCCTGTGTGCCTTATATGCTTGCACCAATGCTCACTGACAGGTTGAGTCCAAACTCGAGATATCAAAATAGCCTTCGTTGAATCCATGGGGAGAAAGACACCAAGCCGGCAACAACAATGGATAGATCAGTTGCATATTTCACAGTACACGTGTTACATGAAGATTTATAATACAGACATACTAACGGCTCTATGCCCCATGGTGTGGTGCCCGATACAAACTTACAGTTTTATTTTGATACAAATTTGGATAAATGCCCCATGGATGTGATGTGTGAACCCACATCCTATTCTCACTTCTGCTCCCTGGTTACTATTTGTCTGTCTAAAATTTTTCATGAGCTACTACAAACATGACTAGGTCGGGAAAGACCTTCGTCTTGAAAAAGTTGTAAGTATTAGCTTGACAGTGCTTTCTTGACTAATCTCTTTATTTCTATGCTTGGTCTAGATGGTGTTTTTTTTATGGGGAGGACTATTTAGACAACATATAGACCCCACATATCTTAATCCTAAATAAATTGCTTGGTGGCATTGTTGTAAAAAATATCTTTGCTTAAGGGACAGAAAGATAGACACAATCAGGAATAAGGCAGGACAAAAGAGTGTCAACAAGATTGACAAGAGAAAATAGAGTCAAATAACCTTGACTACAAACAGCACCATAGGAATGTCAAAAAGATGGGAGCTTTATAGGTGAGCTCACAAACTGAGTTACCGGAAGACAAATGCTTGTTGTGAAAAGGGGAAAAAGATAAATGGCAAGATGAACTGCAGGTGAAGAATAAGGACATATGGGGAAAACTGAAGACTTTATTAAGAAGGAAGTTTCTTTGGCTTTTATAACTCGGTAGTTTCTAGGTGAGGCGGACCCGCCTATGACTACAAAGGCTTTGCGCAAAGATTCCTTTAGCTGGCTCGACAGATTAGTGGATACAAAATAATTTTAATGACCAGTCACACCACTTGCAATAACAAGCGAGTCAATTGGCTGCCATTACATTTAAGAGTATTCAAAAAATATAAGGGATCGCGACCAAATGGAACGGGCTATATCCATTTGAGATGGAGGGATCGAGATAATACATCTTGATTGACGCGATGTGATATGTATAGACATAGTAGACATTGATTGACATATAGATATTGATATAGATCGATATACACCCAAGGATGTGTGTCCCACATTCGTCCGGCGGCATATATTTTTGCAGGTCGTTTTTGCTCTCTTGTCTGCGACTCACAGACCCTTGCGATGTTCTCAGCACCAACAGCATCTCGATCAAAGTATGCTTTACAATTTCGACAGTACTTGGATCGAAAAGGAACATTCTCCAATATACTGTCGCAGTGAGGCCGTGGACACTTGGCAGATGTGTAGTATTCATGACAACCTGCAATGGGGTAGTCTAGAGATTTTGCCTGTTCGAGCCAGATTTAATACTCGTTAAAAAAAAGACTCAAAAATTAAATGTCATTGATCAAGGGATTTTTTTTTTACCTTTTCAACAAGCTTCTTCATCAATATCCCATGCTTCGATACTTGTCCTCGGTTTGTCTTGAATGATCCTAGTCCAATACAGATCACCGCATTCGTATTGGCATCTCTTCTTCTTCCATTGCTTCCGCCCGCAAGCTTCAGAATTGCCTTGATCACATAATCAACCCATCCGTTCTGTGCTTTTCTATTATCCCAGCTATTCCGAACAAACCACCCGTCATTATAGAAATCGACAAGCGCCCTATATATAGTCTCCTTATTGTCGTCACTGGTCCCATGCTGCCTGGGTGTCATATTTAACTTCTACATTCTCGAGGAGACGGGATCTCTGCTTCCAGTTGATCCCACGCCGGGGACTGGGACTCACCGGGGACAGTGGATTTGTGCTCGATGTACCTTCTTCAGCTGCTTCTTCTCCCTCGTCGCCATCTAAGAATGGTTCATCAACTTCCAGCAAGTCAATATCGCTGATACCCAGCAAGATATCGTCATCTTCATTTCCGTCGTCGTCTCCATCATCACCACCATCGCCTGCACCATGGCCTGAAGACGAGGATCCCTGCTGAGCACTTGAAGAAGCCTGGACTGCTTGAGATCTTTGAGTATCCGAAGGTTGGGCAGCTTGCGAACCTCTACCTCTTTTTTGCTTCGATGTGTCATAGGCAAGAAGTGTTAGGGTAAGGCCGTTTGTAAAGAACGATGTCCGTAGTTTCCTTCTAGGGCCATCATCAGGTTGCAGTCCAACGTCCTTGTATCCTTTCAAGGAAAACAGCTCCTGCAACAATATCCCCTTGTGGTTAAGGATCTTGTCCTCTGCAGCCCCCTTGGTACTCATGTTTAGTTCCAACAATTGGACTATTTCCTCTCGAACTGTTGGGTTAGACCATAATACTCATGAAGACTTTCGCATGACTCCATTGTCCGCTTGGGGGGCCTCATTGTATCGTTTATTGATTGATTGATGTGATATAGTGATGATAATATTCGTCGTATGATTGAGGCAATCTGAGTTGATTCGTTCTACAGCCTGACTAACTTGATCTTTTTCTGTACAGCTCGACGAGACTTGATTTGTCGCATCATTTGCCTACTCGTCTTCTTGCGTTCCCTTGATGTATTTGGGTTGATAAACACTGCTAATAGAGTTTGTTGGGCCTGTTGAAACCAGAGGGAACCACAGCAACATATCATACCCAAGGTGATACAAATATCTCTGTTGGAGTGAGTGGTGAACTGTGTGTGGTTCAGATGTAGTGGACATAAACGGCGAAAGAATGCATCGAAAGGATGTGAGCGGTTATGAGAGCAAGGAAGAAGGGGTTGGTATGCCTGTTCAAGTCCTTGGCAAGAGAGCATGAGTAGCAGTTGTGATCAATGGTATAGTTTCTAGACCCTATCTTCCACGTACAGCATTGCATTATTGTTGTTTTCAGACCTGGCACCAATCATGCGAGGTATTTCTTTTTCTGAGGGTTCCTTGTGTTAAACGGCCAGACAGAAAGCTTAGAAGAGTTACAGACACAACGGTGAAAAAAATGTATGTGAGCAAACAGTTTGTTTATTTGTTGTCTGCATATGCCTTCTTTTATCGCGGGCTTTTTCCTTTTTTGTTCGTCAATCACTGTGTGCACGAATAAGCAGCTGAAGCATCTCTTTTGTTTCTGTACATGCACAAACACATTTTGCTAAAACACAAGCCTTTCCATTGGTGGAGCTGTTGGAGCAAAGAGCATCATATGAAGCCATTCTCTGATAAAAAGAAGAAAGAAGACTTTTTTTCTTTTGTTGTTACCTTTGACAAGGATGTAGCCACCTGTTTCAAATCAGTTCCTACAGACCGAGTCAAATCTACCCATGTATTCACCACAGGAGCACAAAGATATAACTTTGTGTAGAGAATCCTCATGCATATTCTGCAGTCGATTGCTCTCTATTAAAGCTCTCTATTTTTTTATTGTTCGATGAGCTTTTCTTGCCAGAGAACAATGGAATGAAAAAAAAAAAAAAAAAAAAAAAAAAAAAACAGACTTCCTTACGTCCCCCCTCGGTATGTGTATCTGTCTGAACACGTTCTAACTGACATCCTCTCGACAATCCTCCCAAGGCTGCAGTGTTTGAATGTGTACAGGGAACAAAAGAGGTCTAGATACAGGCTCTCTTTGTGACATTGAAGGAGATCGCATGTTTCATGGCTATCGAGACAAGGTACCCCTACAGGCACAAGACAAAGGTATAACTCGGTTCAAACTCAAAGGGACGATTCTACCAATGGCCTTGTTCTGAATCCACTTGCCTATGGCACAATCCAGACGAAGAGATAGCAGCAGTCTGACGTAGATGAAGAAGATCTCAGCCAGGGATTGAAACTTTCACAAGGGTTCTTTAACACGGCGTGTTTTAAAGGCAGCCGGTGAAGACCTGACTGATGAAGACTACGCAAACATAAACTGGAAGAGGAGCCCCAAACTTCTTGAAAACGTTGGACTCATATTCCATGAGCTAGGGCGATGCTCCATAGCTTGAGCTTTATCGGCAATTCTCTTTGATGTCCTCCTTGCCTGTGGTTCTTTGGGCTTGCTTCCTTCTCCCTCATCCTCCACAGCTCGAGTCAATTCTGACTTCTTGAGGGACTCCCTTGCACTTTCAAGGAAGTTCAACAAGCTAATATTGAGTACGTCGTTTCTATTCGTTTGTCTTTGATGGTAGGAACTTCTTTGACTTTAGCTAGCGAATAATCACCCTGTTCGTGATAAGGCAACATGATAAGGCAACGTGATAAGTAAGGCCTAAACAACAGCAACAAGGATATGCCATTCGAGCAAAAGCCGAGAGAAGACGGTGATGAGAGGTGTTCTTTGATGCAATTATGGCAAGTTGTATTGTGGGCATCCTTAATTCTTGACCTTCTCGCCGATTTTTGACTGTACGGAACCAGGATAATATTTACCCTCCGATTCTAATACAAAAATGATATCTGGTCCAGATGGGTTCTCTTTTGGAAACAAAACAAAAAAAAGCGAGATTAACTTGGATTCATGTATGGAGTCTTTGTTACAGTGAGTAGAGTCCTCGCCAAAAAGTCATAAACTGGATATATTTTACAATACTCAATTTGAATTAAAAATTTGAAAAATAAAAATTTACGTACGAAGACAAAAATGCATATATTTTTTGAATAGAAGGAATGAATTAGATGCATGGCCACCAAACCAATTCAATCTTCGTTTTTAATTAGAAATATTAGAATTTGCGAGAAATGGGCAACATCATTCTCAATCTCATTCTCGATCTCATCCTCATTGTCAACCTACTTTATTCGCAATCTTCAGATAGTAAAATGTCTTTCCCTTTTGATATCAATAACCTACTCTCATACAACGATCTTGGTGGTTGGTATAGCGAAGGAAATATCGACCAAATGATTTCAGGCACACCCTTCACTTCGCCTCGAAGATCGCCACAACTGCCCACTGAAGCCGATCTCTCCCCTATTAGGTCTCCTACCGAATATCAATGGATTACTCCTCCCAGAAACGAGCCAAGGAGTTCTACCTCATTAGAGCAATTCGGTGAGCGTCCCAATACCCTCGATTTAAATCCATTCTTGTCAGACAAACAAACTGGAGAGAGAAAAAAGGCATTTACACGCAGTAAAGCGTCCGTTACTAAAGACGAATACGCGATAATAGCTCATACATATAATGCTATAATGAATGCGCCACCAGCAGTCCAAGACTGGTTTAAGAAGACAGACAACAGAGCAATGGACCTTTCGATTCTGATGGGTGTAGGGAGAAACACTTGTGTGGCAGCAATTAAATATGCACAAACAGGCATCGTCGAAATGACAGGGCGAGGAAGAACTGGACGCCCTAAAAAAGAAGCGGACAAGGATTTAAACTCGAAGGTGCTGAATATCATAGTTGAATCAAACAAGAGCGGGACTCCTAATTCTGCGGGTTTAATTGCAAACCAACTGAAAGAAGACTTTGAAATCGACAGATCAGCAAGATCAATCACTCGCGACCTCCGTAAAATGGGACTGTATTGGGGCAAAGGGATCCGACAGAACTTTTTGCACGACTCCAAGGAGAATATTGCCTTCCGAGCTACTTACCTGAAGCGCCGTCTTAAGAATTTAAAACTAGTAGACGGCAGTTGGGTGCCTAGGACTCCAGAGGTCTTCTTGGACGAGTCTTACTGCCACATTGACCATGCTGCAGCAAGACGTTGGGTGCAAAGTGGCGGTGGTGTCATTAACGATGCAGGAAGGAAACCAATCATGGTTATATTTGCAGCCTTCATTGTATATTATGATGAAGCTGCTAAAAAGGTTGAAGGCAAATTCGTTAATGATAGCGTGTATGTTTGGCCATCAAAGGGACCAATGCCTCAATCAAAAAAAGGCCAAGAGCAGGAGGCTGAACTGTGGGATGACGTACCTGAGGAGATCAGGAATGCAGGGGTCGTGGCAACAGATCACGATTATCATGGAAACTTCAACGCTAGTTTGTTCGATAGTATCTTTAAGCGACTTTGTGAGAATCTCAATAAGATGGGACTTGGCCCTTGTAAAATCCATCTTGATGGCGCTTCATATCACTTTCACAAGAAAAACAGGAAACCAACCAAGAGCGACACTGTGAAAACTATCAAAGAGTGGCTCACGGGCAAGGAGATTGTTATTCCAACAAGGGAAAATGGAAAAGCACTGAACAAAAACGAGCTTATGGAATTGGTTAACGCTCTTCCTGATGAGTCGTATTTCTCTATCAGTAAAATAGCCCAGGAGAATGGTGGACATGAAATCCTCAAGACTCCACCCTACCATTGCGAGCTACAACCTATTGAGAAGATCTGGGCAGTTGTGAAAAACATAATTGCCTCGAGAGCAATGGTGACAATGACATCCATCTTGCTGAAAAAAAGGCTACTAAGCTTGTTTTCCCAGATTCCGTGTAAAGTCTTTTACTCTGTATGGAAGAAGTCTGTGAAAATTGGCATGAGATACTATAACGAGAGGAGTCATGCACAGGAAGAAATAGTCGAAGAGGTTTATCAAGAGGTTTTTGATGAAAACGAGCCTATTGTGGACCTTAGTGACACTTTCAAAGTCGACAATAGTGAGTGGGATGCAGAACTCATTAGAGTACTAAATCAAGAGCGAGCTGAAGCTGTTACCCTAGGCCCTGAGATAGTGGATCTTACGCTAGATGCTGGAAGCATGTTTAATGTGATAGAGGATAGCGAGTCTGAGGACGAGCCTCTTATCAATCGAAAACGCTCTCGTAAAAATTAAAATTTTGAGTTTGTACGTATTTTTCCTGCGTCTAAAAGTGGAAGTATTCTATTCAATTTAAAAGCCTGAAAAATATATCCAGTTTATGACTTTTTGGCGAGGACTCTACTCATAATGTGTGCCCTTTGTGCCAGACGTAGGGGCGTCTAGCAACACACTATTAACCAATTTAGCCAATCAAGGGTCATCCACTTCAAACAAGTTAATTGCTGCTATAAATGATATTGGCTCAACGATAATTGTAAACTCCTTCTTCCTTTGATTAACGACAATTCAAGCAAACGAAACCTCGACGGAACAGGCTCATTGTACTCCAATATCAAGTCTTTACTATATAGTAATCTATTCATTCTTTACGGCTCGACCGAAGGTTTCCCTGATGTCGACACTGGTTTTAATTCCTGCATCCCCTTTGTTAATACGCTTCAGAATTCTAGATTACTCATGGCATAGGTTACCAGATTCTTTATATCCCGGATCAGTGAGCGACCACACCAGGCCCTTGATTTCTTGCTTCCAAAGGCCTGCATCGGCACGTCCAATGACGTTCTCTATTATAGTGATCATTGGACGGAGACGACCACAGGACCAAGCATATAGCATCCATTGGCTAGGCGTCATTCTACCTTCGGACAAGTAAATTGATGAGTATCAAATATAAAACATAAAGGCATTTTTGCTTACGTTCTTCAAGGGGTATACGAAAACCAAACTGCGATTAACCGCCTATGAACGCAAGACACAGAACTTTTGGTGAGATTATAAACAAGCGTGGATATCCCAGACATCAAGGACCTTTTCCTCCTAATCTTTCATCCGTCTAGCATGAATTGATGTGAGAGGGGATGATTCTGGCGAGATTGATGCCCTCAGCAGCAGCATGTAGCATTAATATACCGAGAACTATTAATATACTGACGACACAATCCAATATCGTATCACATTTTACCGGTCAAGCGCGTGGCAGCCTTGGCCAAATTCTTGATGTTTTTTTATTCCATGTCCCTGGACGCCTAGAGATTCAAGACGCGCCGCCTTCACATACTGACATTGAATTGGCCGAACATACAACTAATATGATCTCATTGGCCACAGGTTGCCATCCCGTGCACGCGCACCATGGGACATTTATGTCTTTAGAGTGGAGCTGTCATCCTAGCTCCCGGTAAACGTTTTGGCGCCCTGGATGATGATAATTGATAGGTCTTCCGCAAGTGGCAAGCATCCAGATAACAAAGCATACGAGAAAGAATAATTTCCTATGCCAGCTGTCCTGGTGATAATAATATGATTTTGGGTCTCATCATCAGACTCTCACTGGGTTCTCCACAGGATTCTTCATCTCTATCCGTTTTTACAAAACTCTTTGATAATAGTATCACAAAATCCTGCCTTTTCTTGCACACAAGATCGCACAATGATCACAGCTTTATAAAGTTCTAAATGCCCCAGTAGAAGGGAGGACGGATTAAACCGCTCTATTTATTCGTCTAGAAGGTAAGTGGATAATGATGGCTTCATTCATAAAGAATGAACCATTGTAAAAAATCCTCAAGGAACGGGTATAATGCTTTTTTTTAAAGACAAAGTTTCATCCACTTGATTGCTATTCGATTTAATTCTTCAGATTCGTACCGGCTGATCCTCCTGAATATGCAGCTTCGATGTCGATTTTTATGACACGCTGTCTTACATGTTTTAAGCATTTATATGGATTCTTGACGACCGTATTTCTGGCGGTAAGAAAGTTCTGAACTTTAAAATCGCCATATACGTCTCCTGGCACCACAAAATAGAGGAAAATATCATCACTTCCCTTCGACTTTGATTGGTCTCCCTTCAAGGGTCCAGTAATACAATCAATTATCTCCTTGAATGGTGCTTGCTTGATCGGATGCTCCTCTGATACTGTGACCTGAAATAGCTTGTTGGGTCCCAATGCAAAATCAATGCACGGAAATTTAGAATGTTCTGGTACAAACAACTTGCCAGCTGCTTGAGTAAGCCCTGATAATTCCTTTGAAGTCCGGATAAACACCTCTTCTGGATTTGCTGGAAAATCAAGAAATCCTGTTTCGCCTGACTGGAGATCCCTAAAGGGAAATCTAATATCACCACGTCGAAATAAGTGATGAGCATAGATTTCAAACAGTGGGCCTTTATCTATATCCTCTCCGCCTGTGACAAGTCTCGCCAACACATCGACCCACGTGTCATCCTTTATTTTGTCCATAATCTGTGATTCGACCCAACGAGATGCCCACACCAGGTAGAAGTCGAGATGGTCAGAAGTGGGGACTCTATGGAGTAAACAACTAAATCCACTCGCATCTTTTCCTCGTGCAAAGAGGCTTAGAAGATCTGCTGGTTTCTCGAGTGTACTAATGGCATCGTTGACGCGGAGAAACGCAGCTTTTTTAGCACGCTCAGTATATTTTTGATTATCGGATAGTACGTCGGCTGGAGCCTGTAGAACCTGTCTTGGCACGCCCCCCAAGTCGTAAAAAAGCTCCTCCAAAAATGCTTCACTCACTACATGAAAAAACTTTACATTGGCTCTACATTCCTTAAGCTCATCCAGACTCCAGAGTGACATGTGATAGTAGCTATTTGGTGTATTTTCCTTGGTGAGTTCATCGTATTGCCCATAGAGAGTTCTTGGCGATGCTGAAAATATCGTCCTGGCTTCACCTGGTTGAGGATTTTTACCACTATCAACTAAATACCACGTTTCACGTTGGTCAAGGAAATTTTTGAAATCTACTCTCTCCCCATAACGTCGGCAAGTTGTTCCTCCGTAGGCATAACATTCGGTACTCTGCTTCTCATGGAAAATAATAATCGGTGGATTTTCCTCATCGTGTTCGGCAAGGAGGCGGATGGCAAAATAGACCAAAAAGGCTGACTTCCCAATTCCAGGCGTTCCAGTGATAAAGAGTCGGTTCAAACGAGATACTTCATGAGGGGTACTTAATTTGGATGTAATATGGTCATAAAGCTCTTTATATTCATCTCTGATATAAAGATGCCTTGTTTTAGCAATAGGGAAGATACGACCCTCAGGGGCAGTCAATATTTTGGAATCCTTGATACCACCAGAATTTCGGAGCTCGCAAGCCACGCTAATAATGCTGCAGTAAATACTATCTCCTGATAACTCCTTCCCCATGTACGAAAGCAGCTTGACCCTCTCTTTCGAGTTTAGAGGCGAGATTACAGGGCTACCATTCACTATCCCTTTCGTTACAAGCCCTGCTTCTGTAATCGCATCCCTAAGAGCACTTCTGCTACTTATACTTGGATGAGCTTTTTTAGAGGGTGACTCTGCTAAAGGAGATAGAGTGATCAAAGTTAATATTTTTGATTTATTGCACTGCACATCACTCTGAATTGATCAATAACCAGATTCTCGGCCAAAAGCACTCACCAGAATCTCCATCTTGTTTTCTTTTCTGACCTAAGTATCAAAAGCGAATAATGAGAAAGAACGTTGAGTTATCAAGACACAAACCAAATGGTGATATTATGCACATGGCCGTTTAAGATACAAACCAAGCTTCATCAGCTGAAAATATCAACAATCAGTCCATCAAGAGCCAAGGATATACCTCGCTGTGGTGGCTTGACAAAAACATGGATAGTTTTCCTTGGAAGTTCAGAATTAAATATCTCCCAAAGCTCCATTGACGCGATTGTGAGAGCCTCTTTTGACTCGATTTCTGACTCAAAGATGGCCTCGCCTTTGTCAGGGATGGAGACCTTGTAGAGGGTGAGATCTTTGGGCTTAATGCTTGGATCCACAGTAATATTGGGGTAGATTGCTTGCTTGAGCATCCCGACCGATTTATCGCAGAAAATCTCTACTGGGAACGACGTTGCTTCTCCCTCGACAACGCAGTTCAGCAGTAGCAGTGGGATGGCGCGCTTTTTTCGTTGTGGGTGCTGGTTTACTCTTTTTCGTTTATTGAGTGTGGAGGCATCCTCAGGCTTATTTGCAGTCATTTTTTTTTGTGCTTGGCTCTCTGTGGAATCATTTGCAGCCATGGTTTTTTGTGTTGAGCTCCTTGTGGTGGCCATTGAAAATTAAGATGAGTGGGACTGAGTGTGGTTGAAATGCAGGGAGAATGATGGTTAAATAGGCAAAGGTATATTCTTACTCTTTCACACTCGTGGTCGCTGTATGAAAACAAAAATGAAAAATGTGTAAGGCAAAAAAAAGGAAAGGAAAGGAAAGGAAAGGAAAGGAAAGGAAAGGAAAGGCAATAGATGAAGGCTTGGAATAAATAAAAGAGCAAAATTGATGGGAGCAAAACTGGGGTGAAATATGAAAAAAGTGAAAAAAAAAAGGGTAAAGGAAGAGGGAGAGAGTGAAAAAATGAAGTGAAGCAAAGGAAAGAAGGAGCGACAACTGATAAATTTGTTCCTTTATTTCAAGGTTAGGCGATGTGTGAGAAAATATTTTTTTCAAATCAGCCACGTGCCATTTTCTGGGTCATTGTGACGTGACAATCTTTATTGCGCAAAGAACTGCATATGAACTTCGTCCTCAGGCTGGTGACGAGACTGAGAAATGAGTTCTTTGCGCCAGAGGGTCAAGCTTGTCGCTCTTTTTGGCTAGACTCTTTCAAATATAAATGGTTTACTTAACAAAATTCTTATAACTGAAAAGGACTAACCAAAAAGAGTGACAAGCTTGACCTTCTGCTGCGCACTAAAGATTGTCACGTCACAATGACCAAGAAAATGGCACGTGGCTGATTTGAAAAAAATATTTTCTCACGCAAAAGCCTAACCTTGAAATAAAGGAACAAATTTATCAGTTGTCGCTCCTTTCTTTCCTTTGCTCCACTTCATTTTCGCCACCTTTTTCATATTTCACCACTTACCTCTTTTATTCATTCCAAGCCTTCATTTATTGCCTTTCTTTTCCTTTCCTTCTTTTTTTTTTTGCCTTACACATTTTTCATTATTGTTTCCATACCGTGACCACGGGTGAAAGAGTAAGAATATACCTTTGCCTATTTAACCATCATTCTCCCTGCATTTCAACCACACTCAGTCCCACTCATCTTAATTTTCAATGGCCACCACAAGGAGCTCAACACAAAAAAACATGGCTGCAAATGATTCCACAGAGAGCCAAGCACAAAAAAAAATGACTGCAAATAAGCCTGAGGATGCCTCCACACTCAATAAACGAAAAAGAGTAAACCAGCGCCCACAACGAAAAAAGCGCGCACTGCTACTGCTGAACTGCGTTGTCGAGGGAGAAGCAACGTCGTTCCCAGTAGAGATTTTCTGCGATAAATCGGTCGGGATGCTCAAGCAAGCAATCTACCCCAATATTACTGTGGATCCAAGCATTAAGCCCAAAGATCTCACCCTCTACAAGGTCTCCATCCCTGACAAAGGCGAGGCCATCTTTGAGTCAGAAATCGAGTCAAAAGAGGCTCTCACAATCGCGTCAATGGAGCTTTGGGAGATATTTAATTCTGAACTTCCAAGGAAAACTATCCATGTTTTTGTCAAGCCACCACAGCGAGGTATATCCTTGGCTCTTGATGGACTGATTGTTGATATTTTCAGCTGATGAAGCTTGGTTTGTATCTTAAACGGCCATGTGCATAATATCACCATTTGGTTTGTGTCTTGATAACTCAACGTTCTTTCTCATTATTCGCTTTTGATACTTAGGTCAGAAAAGAAAACAAGATGGAGATTCTGGTGAGTGCTTTTGGCCGAGAATCTGGTTATTGATCAATTCAGAGTGATGTGCAGTGCAATAAATCAAAAATATTAACTTTGATCACTCTATCTCCTTTAGCAGAGTCACCCTCTAAAAAAGCTCATCCAAGTATAAGTAGCAGAAGTGCTCTTAGGGATGCGATTACAGAAGCAGGGCTTGTAACGAAAGGGATAGTGAATGGTAGCCCTGTAATCTCGCCTCTAAACTCGAAAGAGAGGGTCAAGCTGCTTTCGTACATGGGGAAGGAGTTATCAGGAGATAGTATTTACTGCAGCATTATTAGCGTGGCTTGCGAGCTCCGAAATTCTGGTGGTATCAAGGATTCCAAAATATTGACTGCCCCTGAGGGTCGTATCTTCCCTATTGCTAAAACAAGGCATCTTTATATCAGAGATGAATATAAAGAGCTTTATGACCATATTACATCCAAATTAAGTACCCCTCATGAAGTATCTCGTTTGAACCGACTCTTTATCACTGGAACGCCTGGAATTGGGAAGTCAGCCTTTTTGGTCTATTTTGCCATCCGCCTCCTTGCCGAACACGATGAGGAAAATCCACCGATTATTATTTTCCATGAGAAGCAGAGTACCGAATGTTATGCCTACGGAGGAACAACTTGCCGACGTTATGGGGAGAGAGTAGATTTCAAAAATTTCCTTGACCAACGTGAAACGTGGTATTTAGTTGATAGTGGTAAAAATCCTCAACCAGGTGAAGCCAGGACGATATTTTCAGCATCGCCAAGAACTCTCTATGGGCAATACGATGAACTCACCAAGGAAAATACACCAAATAGCTACTATCACATGTCACTCTGGAGTCTGGATGAGCTTAAGGAATGTAGAGCCAATGTAAAGTTTTTTCATGTAGTGAGTGAAGCATTTTTGGAGGAGCTTTTTTACGACTTGGGGGGCGTGCCAAGACAGGTTCTACAGGCTCCAGCCGACGTACTATCCGATAATCAAAAATATACTGAGCGTGCTAAAAAAGCTGCGTTTCTCCGCGTCAACGATGCCATTAGTACACTCGAGAAACCAGCAGATCTTCTAAGCCTCTTTGCACGAGGAAAAGATGCGAGTGTATTTAGTGGTCGTTTACTCCATAGAGTCCCCACTTCTGACCATCTCGACTTCTACCTGGTGTGGGCATCTCGTTGGGTCGAATCACAGATTATGGACAAAATAAAAGATAACACTTGGGTCGATGTGTTGGCGAAACTTGTCACAGGCGGAGAGGATATAGATAAAGGCCCACTGTTTGAAATCTATGCTCATCACTTATTTCGACGTGGTGATATTAGATTTCCCTTTAGGGATCTCCAGTCAGGCGAAACAGGATTTCTTGATTTTCCAGCAAATCCAGAAGAGGTGTTTATCCGGACTTCAGAGGAATTATCAGGGCTCACTCAATCAGCTGGCAAGTTGTTTGTACCAGAACATTCTAAATTTCCGTGCATTGATTTTGCATTGGGACCCAACGAGCTATTTCAGGTCACAGTATCAGAGAAGCATCCGATCAAGCAAGCACCCTTCAGGAAGATAATTGATTATATTACTGCAGACCGATCAAAGTCGAAGGGAAGTGATGATATTTTCCTCTATTTTGTGGTGCCAGGAGACGTATATGGCGATTTTAAAGTTCAGAACTTTCTTACCGCCAGAAATACGGTCGTCAAGAATCCATATAAATGCTTAAAACATGTAAGTCAGCGTGTCATAAAAATCGACATCGAAGCTGCATATTCAGGAGGATCAGCCGGTACGAATCTGGAGAATTAAATCGAATAGCAATCAAGTGGATGGAAAATTATCTTTTTTTAAAAAAAGCATTATACCCGTTCCTTGAGGATTTTTTACAATGGTTCATTCTTTATGAATGAAGCCATCATTATCCACTTACCCTTTATGCAAAAGTCAAGGTAGTGTTCTAGGGGGATCTAAGGGTGCAATAAAGGTATCTTTATTCAGGGGGAACTATGCTACAGAACTAGATAGAAAAGTAGACCTATTTATACTAGTTAATGTCCTGTTGCAAGGAATGCTCTAGAAATATGGGCGAAATACTATGTTGCACAAAATTATTATAGTGATTTCGCTTGCACTTTAGACAAAGGCGGTAGCGCTTTTAAATCGGTCCTACACACATACTTATTGAGGGCCCGTCATAACCGCTGTTGCATATTTCGTTTAATTGCAGCCCTCCAGCCCACATAAATAGGACCTTTATATATAGAAAACAAATGAATAAATGCTCGGATAATGTGGTGCTGCGTGCAATGTTTTAACCTAATTGATATTGCTTATACATGATCTCTGTCACTCAGGAAATTAAAAACAAAACCTGTGAGGAAAAAATAAACCTCAACGTGCAGATTATTATTTTTTGCCAGTAAAAAACCTCTGCGATACTCTCTATGAGCGTTATGATGCCATTCTCTTGGATCGTGTTATTCGTCTATTTTTTGAGTTGGCTTTATCAGATGGCTGTACCTTTTTTTGGCTTATTAACCTCTGGTGTTGCTTCAGGAGATGCTTTCGACTCGGGAATTTTTTCAAATTTAAAAAAGAGACCTCCAGCCAAAATGTCAAGTTTGGTCCCAGCCTGAGAGAGAAGTGTCTGCAAGAGCAAGCCAGATTTGCCTTTCAGTACGTGCATGTGCACATGAACTTCGTCCTCAGACTGGTGACGAGCCTTGCTCAGGCCCTCTGTAACCAAGATTTCTGTTTGGTTTAGGATTCGCATAATTGTCATACGGATGTGGTGCTTTTGATTGTGGTCTTTTAGCTTTCAGTACAGCACTTGGCGCTGCTTTTTTAAAGAATAATTAATAGCCAAAATTTTGTGAATTAAAGATGAATGTTTGTTTTCATCAAAAGGTGAGCCAAAGGTGAGCCGGTAGGGCACTCAACAATTGTGTTGATATTTAGTTTACTTCTTTTTTGTTCTAGGTTTTTACCAAGAATATTCTAGGGTTTATCATCGGCTGCTTGAGCTCTGATCCCTAATTGATAGGGATGATGGTTCTCAACTCTTCCAGGATGGTTCCTTTGTTTAGGAAAGGACTCTATAGTATTCTTTAATTGATCTTGGGTTTCAGCCTCAGGAAGCGACCGTTCTTCGTTTGGTGCAACAACAAGTTGCCTAGTTTTGTTCATGGCTTCCTGGATATCAGTCAGATCTTTGATCATTTGATAATGGACCTCAGCCCTGTCGAGTTTGTCAGTGAGATCTTTGTTCATCTGCTCAAACTTCAGTCTAGCTGCTTCAGCATCTTCGGTAGGAAGGGCTGGATTGATGATTGCCTCATTGTAATGAACGGTCGTCTTCATCTTCTCACCCAAACAATTTTGGTAGTTGACATCAGCTTGAATGAGTGATTCTTTTAGCTGGCTCAACAGTGCTTGGGAAGGGACTTCCGCTTCCGAAAGCGTTGGTAGAGATTTGGTGGGGGTTGGATAGAAGCAACGACCCTAAGGTAGGATATGAGTGTCAAAGACAGGAGAAGATTGAATGGAATTGATTGAAGTGGGGATATGTAAGGAATTTGAGCAAATGTCTGTTCTTCTCAGAGTTCCTTTACTATTATTATCTTTTATCTATATGAATATACAGGAGCGCCACCACCTGTAGTGATGTCTAGACGTAACGCGCCGGGCGGCGTAGTTTATCACGTTCCAAATTTGGAAGCAAATCAACAAAAGATCGTCCTGATTTACAACGCCCTGTCAATAAAAAAATAAACATTCAAGTGAGGCTGAATAGTGGGGCGTATCTTTTAATGACACGGGTAAAACCAAGACCAGTGATTGGCTGATGGTCATGCCATGCATGGTGAATGCGGATGTTAATGGGGAGTGCAATTCTTGAAGGAATCAGTTATAAAGTAATTCTCGCTCCTTCATTCCTCATTCCTGAACTACAGCCATTGCCAAAATTTTCCCATACACTCAAACTGCATCGGTTGACCTCATTTATGAATAAAAAAAAAAAAATAACAATATGTCTTCAACCTGTAACAATGCTCAAGATTTAGAAGCTCAATAAACATTAATATTACACATACATACATACATAGCGTTTAAGCATCCAATGTAACTGTATCTTCAAGAAATGTGTATTTGTTTACCTTTAAATAAATATATTTAACGAACCCGTAAAAAGGGAAAGCAAGCATCAATGAACATAATCTATCCTCTTCTTGATGTATCAGGTTGTTAAACGCTGCTAAAATCATCTAATTTGTTGAGCCTGTTGAAGCCATTGGGGACCACTCCAACATATCAAACTCGTGATGAGACGTTGGAGGTATTATGGATGTAGACAGTGAAAAGCTATGTCAAGGAAATGTGAGTGCTGATAAGAAGAGTTCAATCCGAAGAGGAGGAGTTTATAAACCTTTTCAAGTCTCGGCAACACAGCACGATCGATATTGATCAATTATCAACCCATACAGTTACATCGCTTTGAGATTTTTAATTGCAATACTAAGTTTACTAAGTTTTACAAGTCCTTCGTGACAATAAACCAGAGATCACGGACAAAGGAGGAAATGAAAAATAAAAATAAAAAAACATAAAAATATAATCTCAACAGTGGTACTAGAACAATGATAATGCGGTAGTGATAATAAAATAAAGTAAGTGTAAAAGCACAATAATAACAAATATATAATATATATATAAAAAGAGAAAATATATCAATGAAAGTGTGAGCGACGATATACAATGATAGTACATTTTTACAACAAAATGGTGCACACGCAGAAAAAAGAAAAGGAGCAAAAAGAGAAAGAAAAAAAAAATGAAAAAACCACGGAACTGGAAGGGGATACTCTCGTGTCTCTTGGCTGAATAGACACGGTTCGGCACTTAGATGCCAACCAAACAAAACAAAAAAAAAAAAAAAAAAAAAAAAAAAGAAAAAGAAAAATGGCGATTACATGTAGCCGTTGTAAGGGTTGTAGTCGTTCATGCCGATCATACCCATGTTGCCGAACTGCATACCAGAGAAACCAAAACCCATTATGTTGCCATTAACGTTGTTGGGGATGTTGTTCATGCCGTTCATGTTGTTTCCACTGTTCATGCCGTTCATGTTACCGTTAGTCATAGCGCCTGAAATCCCTCCGACATTGCTCATACTGCCCATGTTGGGCATAGGCATGACATTCATATGACCCAATCCGTTCATATTGTTGGTCATATTCGCCATATTCGCCATATTCATCGCCATACCATTGGGCATACCATTCATGCCATTCATATTAGCCATGTTCATGCCGTTCAAGTTGCCCATATTACCCATCCCTCCAAGACCATTCATGCCATTCATGGGACCCATGACACCCATACCGTTCATACCCAGATGGGCTATCTGGTTTACAGACATCTGCTCACGGTGGAGCTTACTCTGGATGCGCTTGCCATAAGGAGTATTGCGGATGGCTGGGAGTAAAGGTCGAATACATTCGACCAACTGCGCACGTTGCATAGGATCAGCAAATTCCAAAGCGGTCTGGACCACATAGTTGGCATACGAATCGCGGAGGAGTTTATCTAAACGCGCCTTATTAATCATTTCCTCGATCAAGAACTTGCGGGTCTCCGGCTCAGCCACGCGAATACACTATGTGTAACATGTGAAAAGATACAAAATAAATTAAGCTTTTCATACACCCAAGAGTCTGTTTTGAAGAGCACCTGTCCTTTTCTTACCTTTTCAATGACATTGGAGCTAAACTTTTGAACGGACAGGACACAAACATTGCCGATGAATCGGCGAATGAGTGCATCTGTAAAGCGGTTATCAGCCAGATCTAACACGTATTGAACTACATAGTTGCCGAATGGATCCTGAACCAAAGCAAGAGCATTAAACGTGATCTCACGCACAAGCTGAATCTTTTGTGAAGCGGAAGCATGATCAATACATCGCTGCAAGACGCAGCATCCATGACGATGGGTTGCCACCTCAATGCAATGTGCGCTAATGGCGTTATAGATGAACTGATTATCCTCTGATGCCAAGCGGTTGAGACATTTTTGGATAACATGATTTCCATTCAAGTCCTTGATCAATGTCACAACGCTTGGATTGAGAGCCACAACCACGATAGCAATCTGCTGGGGAGTCGACAAAAACTCAATCATTTTTTGGACAGCCCTGGTGCCATGCATATTCAAGGAAATGTTGACAAGATCGGGAGCAACAGTTTCAACAATGGCAGTCCGCTGTTCATCACCACAGTATTCAAGAAGCTTCTGGCAAAGATAGTTTCCAAATGGGTCTAGTTCCAGTGATTATTAAACCAAAATTAGGTTTTTTTTTTTTTTTTTTTTGCAAAGAAAGTTAATAACCTTTGAAGGTAAAATTGTCTAATGCATCAGACATGACAGCGCAATCAACATACCTGTCATAAGCTCAACAAAGTGACCAAAAACTTCGTTGAAAATAATGGCCAAGTGAGCTTCATTCTGTTCCTCGAGCTTTTTCTGCAGATAGCGGCATCCATGCTGGTCTTTGCAGAGCGAGTAAATCTGTCCAATAAAACCTTCAAGCACAGCACCAGCAAAACGATTGGCATCAGCGTCGACAACGGGGCGCTTAGTATTTCCTTTGGTGTTATGCATGCCATTCATTTGTTGCTGAGGCGGTTGCTGATGTTGCATACGTAAAACATTAGTGGCGTTGCTCGATGGGATATCAAAGGCATTTCCATTCTGGGGAGTGCTGAAAGGAAACCCTGCGGTGGAGCCTGTTAAACTTGTCATCGAACTAGCCCCACTGATGCTATTCATGCGCGAGTAGAAAGAGCCAACAGTATTCGAGAGACCGCCTGCTGACATGCTCAGGCCTGGGCTTAAAGGTGTGCTTAGTGGTGTACCCAAGGGAGTACCCACCGCAGAACGGGAAGTAGAGGGCAAGTTGGGCGTATGAGAATAGGGACACATGTCACCTCGAGGACAGTAGCCTTGCTGGAATTGCAGGCAGGCATCGCTGGGACTCGAGTCAGATTTGATGAGTCCGCGGTGGTCTGTCTCTGGTAGATCATCAAATGGCTTCAGCGATGGGGGTTTGTTGAAACGCGTAGGAATCTCGGCTGATGAATACTTTGGTGTGAGTTTTGGCAAGGGAGATTTGAGAGGATCATCAGAGTTGCCCATTCCTCCAAACCCGATGATACCGCTTCCATGTTGAGCAACAGTTGGCAGGCGATCGCTGGAGGACGTAAGAGGTTTGTTAAACTGAGGCCATTCGGCACGAGGGTGGCGCAGACCTGAAGTGCGCGAGATTTGAGCCAAATCAAGAGCTCCTGAAGAGGACGAACGCATAGGGAGAAATGTTTCATCGTCCTCCGTCCCCATCTGGAGGTAACGAGGCAAATAAGAGGCGCTACCAATAGCCGAAGATCCCGCTCCAAGTCCCTGTTGGTCCTTCCAGATGCTTCGTGGAATTGTTGGGAGACGGTTACTGGAACCAGTGGATGTGGTGGTAGTTGTAGTGTCATCGTTAAAAATGAATCTTTCCGCGAGCTGAGAAAGATGTGCATTTTCGCTAAATGCGGATTCTGAAGGTGAGGTAACATCTTCTTTTGCAGTAATCGACCGCCCAATCTTGGATAAACTATACACACAAAGATGACAGAGATGAATAAGTGGTTCTTTCCAGTTGTGTCGTAAAGTAACGAGTAACGACTAGATTGCGTGTGGTTACTTACTCCACAGGTCGCTTAGACTTGTCACCAACTGTTAACTTTTCCATTCCACTCCAAATATCAGTACCGTCGTTCGAGTTACGTCTAGAGACGGGTAAAGAACGGATATTGGCCAACACATGGGACGAATCAACAGTAGAACCAGTAGTATTGTTTGTTGATTTCTTATTGCCAGCAAGCATAGCCTTTTCTTCCTCCAGTTGCTGGATTTCCAACTGCTGCATTTGCTGTTCAAAGAGTTCACGCTTCAAGTTGCGCTGACGCTCGTGCTCCAGCCTTTTTTGTTCAAGCTTTGCTGCCTATTGAAAGAGCAGTTGATATACAAAGTCAGAATCAGTTACGAGCTATCTCATAAAGTCATTAGAAGAAAAAAAAAAAAAAAAAAAAAAAAAACTATCAAAGTTCACTCACCACTTCATGGTCTTCCGTTGACTCTACAGGAGAGCTACGGCTGCTGGAACGATCTTTATCGCGAGATTCGGACTGAGTAGAACCAACGGCTCCAGCACCAGTGCTCGTATGGCGTTGAGGCAGGATTTCATCTTCATTATTGTTCAGACTAGCTTCTGAGGACAGGAATTGGGATTTACTGGGAGTCATGGCAGAAGATACCTTGATAGACTTTCCAAGACCGTTTAGATATGTCTCGTATTTAAGGCTAGAGAGCTCTGGGGGCATCGAATGCCAAATATGGCCAGAGCTTGGGATGGCTTGAAGTTAAAAAGCAAAGATCTCCAGGCGTGGAAACGATGACCTGATTACGTCGTGGGTTTGAAAAGAAAAGAATTAATTAGTACAACAACAAGTCAACATTAAAAAAAAAAAAAAAAAAAAAAAATGACGGAATATCCCAAGGAGAGGAAGAAAAAAAAAGAGAGAGAGAGAGAGAAAGACTGGTAGAGTGAGGTATGAAAATAAAAAAATTGTGCATGTGTGTATCCCTGCGTGAGGAGTTGGTGTGTGCGTAGGGACGGGTTCCTGACAAGTAATTCGGTCCAGGATTGCTGTGAGATACACTCGGACGAACAAGCAGACAAGATAAATAGTGCCCGACAATCGGCATGAAAAAATAGGGTGGATATGATAAACCTTATCGTGGCATGGAGAGGCGGGTTTGGATCATGGAAGATATATAAACTAAGACTTTTTCTCGCTCTTTTTCTGTCGGAATGGTTCTATAACCTCCGATGACAGTAATTGTTCAATGTTGTCTCAAGCATAGACTGATCTGATGGTAAAATGATGAACAGTGAAGGAGATGAATGCAAATGGATTGTCATTGAGGTCTTTTCTTTGTATTGTAGTGTGTGGCTGATTGATCGTCCAGAAGAGATTGGTGTCGGGTAAAAGAAAGTTTTGCTTACCACGCGAGAGAATAGGTAAAAGAAGATGAATATGAATGTGAAAGGAAGGATGAAGAGTAAGAGAAAGAAACCAATGATTGTTTGTTCGTTTTTGTTGAATGGAGACGAAACCTCTGTTTCGAGATCCAACAAGGCACAAGGGATGAGAAGAGTGGAGAGAAGGAGCAAACGAAAGAGGATGATTAAAAAGATAATAATAAAAAAAAAAAACAAAAATTCAAAGGGAACAGGAAACAGGGTTGGTTCAGATTGATTAAGACTGGATGGCTCAATTAAATATTGTATTTTTTTTAAAAAAAAAAAAGCTGTTAGAACAGCTTGCAGCAGAGAACGGTCAGTCCTACACAAACAACTAACTGTACTAAAAAAAAAAAAAAAAAAAAAAAAAAGTTGATGACTGATGGAAATGAAGAATGAGAAGCAAAGAAAAGCAGGAGAAATATAAACAAACTATTAAAAGAGAAAAAGCACCTTGACTTCGGGTGGAACTTGGAATGGGAGCCAATGAGGATGGGAAAGGAGTCAAAGGAAATGAGAGAATGTTGTTGTGTCAATGACAATTGCTTGGTAATGGACTAAAAAAAAGCGATGAAAGAGAAGAAAGAGGACTAGGGAAAACGAGCGGGCCAATGGGTAAACAACTCAACCCAAAACATGTAAACACCACAAGCATACACATACAGAATGGACACAGCAATGCTTGCAAAAAGATAATGATGTCTTTGTTTCTTCCTTCACGGCAACCCAGGGATCCATTCATGTCACACCATCCCTTCAAAGCAGCATGGAAATGCAAATCCTCCTTTATTTTTACAATTTTTTTTTTTTTTTATCAATGCACTCGCAATGCGACACAAGTTTAGGGCGGGTCTACAGGCATGTCCAGCTGTCATTTTCTCAACTTGACAGGTCTCGAAGGATTTTGAACAGCAAAATCATCCACACACATTCAGCACAGCACAGATAAATCTCTTTTGAATCAAGAAAGAAAAAAATCCAAAAGGGATGTTGACAAAAAGAAAGTAAAAGACGAATAAGACAGGGATGAATGAGTTCTGATCCAATCGATGCTCATCTTCCAAAAACAGATACTGAATAGCCTAGAACAAATGCCTATTGAAGTTAAAAGCACAAGACATTCGTTGTGTGTATGTCCGTTCTTTTCTTTCACAGCCCATGGTTTAAACTTGTCCTTTTTCTTATTGTTTTTTCTTTCTTTTCTTGACCTTACTTTGCTCGTAAACACATGCGTGTGTATGTGGGTGTGGTTTGATGCATGTTTGTGGGGCGGTTCTCGCTTACAAACTTGCTGACGTTACAAAGGATAAAACGGGAAGTGGACATCATCGTGTTGATTTTTTTTTTTTTTTTCAAACATGAATGCAGTCTTTTGGGCTGGTCAGACTAATGCGAAAATGGAAAGAAACGATCGTACCTTTTTCTTTGCATGATTAAAAACAGCAATTGTGCACGGTAATAGAAAAAACAGTGTCAGCCTTCGAAGAAAATCATGGGAGCAGACCAAGTTTTTTTTTTCTCCTTCGTACGCGTGTTTTATGGCTTCCACAGCTCCGACACACTTTTTTTGAGGAGTGATAAACATGGTGCACAGCGCGGGATTTTCGGGAGGAAAATGAAAAGCCACTGCATGCCATGCTACCACCGTTGTCAGTTTTTTTTTAACCAATGCGTCGGCGCAGAAAACTTGCCCTGGGTCCCTTTACTGGATTGTCACTTTGTAGACATTATCCCTGACTGTCGACTTTTTTTTTTTTTTTTTTCGATCGCCTGTTGTAGCTGTGGCTGAAGTAATAATCACGTGTAAATACCAATGTTTTCTTTTTTTTTAACAAATTTTCACAGATCAACTCTCCTCTCAACTCCTCATTACCTTCACCTGTTCGTCATATTGATTATGTTGAGGAACAAGAATTCATCTTCATTGCGACATAGGAACAAGAGTTGAAGATCTTTATTTTTATATTGCAGGTCTCTAACGCGACATTGATCATATCAATTTTTCATTTCTATGCTCAATTGCTTGGCGTTTCGTATGGAGTTTTTTTTTTTTGTGTAAGTATTTTTTTTTGTAAAGATCCTAAAAAACCTCTCCTTTCTGAGTAATAATATTGGATTTGTTCAAATGATGAATACAGGGATTTTTCCACGTCTAAAAAAACATAATGTTGAGATTTATTGTTGCCTTCCTTCTGATCATCTCCCTTCAATCCATTGCTGTTTTACTTGTTTCATTCATAAGATGATAGTAGAAATACTATCATGTTTGTGCTTATCACTAATTATTATTATCATTGCTGGCTCTTTTCTGTTTAGATCGATTTTGGAATAGAGCTATCGACTATATCTTTCACGGGGAGTTTTTTCATCTTGCAAGAAGCTTTTTTGATCTTACCCAAGGTTAGTCATCATTTTTTCTTTTCTTTTCTTTTTTTTCTTTTTTACTTTCTGGGATGATGAATACAGGAATTTTCCACGTCTAAACATATTATGTTGAGATTTATTGTTGCCTTCCTTCTGACCCTCTTGATCCGTATAAATTGAAAAAAAAAAAAAGGAAAAAAATCTTTCTTCTGTTTTTTTTAACACTTGCTGTATACATATCTCTTCCTTAATAGCTTTGTTCACCTCATCCCTTCCTGTCCCAAGGTAAGAAAATATTATTGTTGCTAATTTGAAGTGCTAATTAACATTCATAGGCTATAGAAAGGAGTTCGAGTGAAATGAAATAAAAATAAACCCTGCTTTTTCATTTGATAACTTTAAAACGCTTAAAGACACATGCGCCAAAAGGCGTTGATGGGGATTACGTGATAGTTTAAACTCGTCGTCATTCTTTTCTTTAGTGAATTTGATGACCATGATGATTTTTGGTCGTTCACGCTGGGAGAGGGTAGAGAGGAGAACAGCTAGCTTCCCAGACGCTTTTTTTTTCCTCGAGAAAAGTACAGACGAAGGATATGATCATCATTATGTTTGCACGAAATGATTTTATTTATTTTCAAGACCAAAATTTTTTTTTACATTACACAGCACTGTGCTGGTTCTCGTGCACTAACTGGACGTGAAAGACCGGACCGTGCACGCTGCAACATTGAGCTTCGCCTGCTCTGTATTTGCTGCTGCATGTGTTGCAGATGATGTAAACTCGTATTCGAACTGTCTCCGTTGCTTGCTCCACCATCCGCATCCTCATCATCTGCGTTACCTTCTCCCTCTCCATCAAAAAAACTCATGCCGCCAGAGCCACTGCTGCTGTTACCCGCAAATGCCGAAGATTCAGCAGGTCCGGAAGCGGAGGGATGGGTCCATGAGTAGTAGCTTCGGATCAAAAGTGAGGGTGACCGAGTCTTTGCAGCTTCAACTCCCTCGAGAGTGATGTTTCGGCAATCAAAAACTTGCATCGTAGGTCGAATAGGCCTTCTTGCTCGGGCTACTCCTCCTTTCTTGTTGTTATTCCCATTAGCATTCCGGAGCGTTAGGCCCTCCGCAGGCCATGTGAGAGGCAGAGACGCAGTTGAGGATGTGGATAGATCGGAAAACGAACGTGTTGGAGCCATGATACGAGTACCTGGTCGTGTCTTTTTGACGACTATCTCATCAGACAACGATGTTGAAGCCAGAACACTGCGAGGTTGCAGTGGGGATGAGGAGTAGGATGATGGCGAACCGGCAGCAAATGCTGAGGATTGTTGGAAATGACTAGGAATATTGACAGGTGACGAAGAACTAGCCTGATCTGCAGCTACAGTACTGCTTGGTCCAGCAAGCTGTAGTGTATTTTGATCTGGCTCCAGTCCAGTCTTTGTCTGTTGATTAACTTCATCCATATCTTTCTCCTGCTGTGTTTGTCGAGGCGACATTGGCTTTCGCTTCCTTTGTTGGATTCTCGCTCCTCGTTCCTCACGCTTCTTCTCCCTTTCTTTACGCCTTTCTAGAGCTGCTACTGCACGCTCTTCCAAGACGTTTGCAAACTCGAGTAGCAGTCTGTCGGTGATCAATAAACAGTTATCGAGCTCGATATGAGTCAACTTGGGACAGTAAGGGGATGGACTCTCAATATTCATCATCATGGCAGTTGCTGTAGACAGCGTAGTAGGATTAGATGCTGGTCGTAACAGATGCATGACTCCTTGGTCTGTCACATTCTCGCAATAAGAAAGACAAATCCGTTCAAGCCTGGGCAAGTTCAATGCAAATGCACGCAGTGAAGCATCAGTCAAGAGAGTTACATCTTCAAGGTCGAGAGACCGGAGGTGAGTGCAGCGCTGCGCGAGATAGATGAGTCCTTCATCGTTGAAGTTCTCACAACTTGAGATCTCGAGACGACGCAAATGACGGCTGCAGAGATGGCCGATGGCCCGGAGAGCTTCTTGTGTAAGGAGACGGCACTGAGACAGACCAAGGTAAACAAGTCGGGCCTGTAGTCCCTCAGGACCTGCCTGTGAGGAATTATTTTTTGAAGAGGAAGAAAGTGGTTGGATTGGAATAGCATTGGCATTATTGCTGCCAACCTCAGTCGCATCCTCTCCCGAGTCGCCTTCATCATTTTCATCCTCATTACCATCGATATCGCTTTCCTTATCAGAGTCTCCTTCCTTCTCAATATCATCACCCTCCTCATCCTCGCTGTCATCATCGTTACATGAACTTTGGTTGATAAGTAGGTGTCCCAAACTTGACACTCTCACAGACGAAGCCATCCGTTTCCTCATCCTCCATTTGCGATGCTTCTTGCTCGAAGTCACTGATAGCCCGGAGAGCAAGCCGATCAGGCCACGATCTGTTAACGAGGTGCATCCATTCAGACAGAGTTCCTTCATTTTAGGCATGTTCATACCAATAACGGGCATATATCGATCCTCCAATCCAGGGCATCCTGAAACATTGAGCTTTTGTAGCTCTTGACAGCTTCTAGTCAGCTTGATCAGTCCACTCCCAGAGATCTGTTTGCACCACGCCAAGTTTAGAATCTGGAGTGAGCGACAGTAGACCGCCAAGGTCTGGAGAGTGAAGTTATTGACAGACTGGAGGCCTGCGAGATCGAGATGAACGAGGAGGGGCAAGTTCGTACAAGCATCTGCAATGGCCTTGGAGGTGATAAGACGACACCCCGTGAGATTAAGACGCTCAATATTGGGGCAGCGCTCTGCAATGGTGGTCAAAGATTTATCAGAGAGCTGTACGCATCCACTAACGAATTTTGAATTTTGAATACTTGCGTTAGTTCTTTGTGATCAAGACTCATTTTAGGGGGGGGGGGAAGGGGGGAATGGGCATGAAGATTTCGCCACTTGAAAGTCGCAGTCAAAAAAATAAAAAGACATACCGGAAGTTTGCACAGCGCAAAAAGTTGGATGCGGCAGATCCCAATGCGCGGAGCTGATTATCCTTGATACTTTTGTAATATCTTGTTACATCAATTGTCTTCCAAAGAGACCCGTCCATAGCAATACCCCTCCATGCCCGACTGACCTAGAATGACGTGTAAATGATCATGTTTATTAGAGGTCTTTCATGTCAGTGCAATGGTAACATTAGGAGAGGATCAGAAGCAATAATAATGACAAAACGAAAAAAAAAAATCAAAAAATCAAAAAATTTTCATCGGTGCATAGAGTTTTTTTTTTACCCTTGAGACTCGGATTAGTTGGAATGTTGAAAGGTAGCGGAAGATATGGATCCTGATCTCTCTTGGTAGTACGTCAAAACTTGCTTTGTCAATACGTCGTTGATTATAACGATGATAGGCTCTGGCGATCCCTTTACCCTTATTTTGGCTTTGACTGCCAATGTGCTCCTCTGAAATTGAAGCGATTTGTTGTGATAAGGAAATGGAGGGTCCTCTCATGTTGCAAGAAGGTGATGTCCAAATAGTAGATGCGGAAGGAGAGTGGAATGCGGATGAGAAATCAGAACAAGACTCGGACGGAGAAGCAATGTGCATAGAGGATGCGGTCAAGTTGACCATGCTCTCAGAATTAATCTGGTTATTTTGATGGAAGAGATAAAATGCTTTTGAATTGTAGGGATTGAAAACTGGAGAGGATGGTTCTTCATCAGAAGAAGAGTAATAGTGTGAGGAGGAGGAGGAGGAAGAGGAGGAAGAAGAGAGTGAAGAGGGAGAGAACTCCTCGTCTGTTTGCAAGGAGCTTTTGAAGGTTGAGATGGAGAGTGTGGTCCCTTGTGACTGAGAAGAATCGCCTTGGTGGTGTTGCAATGGCTGTTCTTCCTGCTGTTGCTGGGCAAGGTGCTGAAAGAATTGTTGTTGTTGCAGTGAACTTAGTCCGGGAGAAATATGCCGCAAACCCTGGGATGAAAGGGAAAGTGAGACAAGCGAGGCCGTTGATGAGTTGACCCGTGCCCTTATGACTTGATGCTCATCCTGCTGTGAGGGCTTCTCAGTCGTGCAGAGAGCTGAAGGGAGAGGGAGACTGACAGCCGATTGAAGCACGAGGTTACAGCTGTAGGTATGATTCACATTATCACTAACATCAACACCTAGAGCTGATGAGCACGAGGTTTCAGCAATATTAATATTATCGCGGTCACTGCTTCTTTGACTACACCTCGTGGTCGTTTGTGTATCGTTCGAAGAGAGTGCTGCAGTTAATCCAAGGGGCGTAGGCGCAGGACTGATTGTTCTATATATTTGGTGGGAATGGGAAGGAGAAGCAGGAGAGGCGGAAGCAGAACACATGTTCGCTGATGATACCAGGCAAGATGTGGAAGCGGAAAAGAGGTAGGAGGGCGTTGGGGAGGAAATAGGGTGACAGGTAGATTCTGATGACAATAGCAAGGATGGTGAGGATGACATGGCCAAGCGGCTCAAGCGCCTGTTATTGTTGTCGGTGAGGGTGGGGGTCATCATTGTCGTTGTATCATTAGACGACATGGTAAGAGTAAAGGTTTGAGGGGTAAAGGGGGAGGGGTTCTTCTTGTTGAGAAAAAGACAAAGACAAAGAAGACGAAGAAAGGATTTGCTCGAGATCACACAAAGAATGGTTTAAGATGGCTTGATCCTCGTGGCTGGAACTCTGCGGGTTGCCGAAGTCCAATTTCTCAGAACCGCTTTGTCGATGTGGTTGGTGGTTTTTATCCCAAACTTGCTCCTGACCTGGCCGTTTAAAAGGACCCTGTCCATAAAATATTTGACTATGAGAGCAACCCACAAACTTTCTTGATTTTGAATAGGAGGGCTCAGATGTCTTAATAACAAGGATATCTACATCTGTATCTGCAATAATGTACTCCTCTCCTCGAGATGCTAATTCTGGATTTGCTTTAGCTGCCATTGCAGATTGACTAAGTTCAGGCGATCTAAAGCTGCAGTCAACAAGCTCATGTCCATCAGTGAGAGCATTGTTTCAATAGTGATTATTGTTGATATATATATATTACTATTGCTTACTTTGGGGTTAATTTCATCAATAGTATATGTTAACGAAATAAATCAACAACACGAAGAGTTGACCAAGGTCAAGAGTAATGTGGTCAAATGTGGACTTTAACTTGAGAGGCTCTCGTGTTGACTAGTGGCGCTAATTTGGCAATATGGTGAATCCCTAAATTGTTGGGAAAAGCGGTCCTGCCGCTTGGTACTGATGGTGGTCGAATGTGGTTATTCATAGTGATATCAAGTATATAGCGCGAACATTTGATTAGATGGATTAATGAATTATTATATCTTCAAACACTAGAGATGTAATTGCAGATATTCATCCTATACGAATGAGGCGTTTAAAGATTGATATAAAAAGATGAATACGTTGAAAGACAGATGAGATCCAGAAAAAAGAGTTTTCTATTTTCTATTTCTCCGGTAGTACAAAAAGTATTTTGGGGTGACAACGAATTCCCCTTTTTGATTTTTGGTTAATTCGCTCTACTCTAATTTTTATTTTTATTTTTGCTCAAAGTGCAAAAAGTGAGAAGGAAGGAAACGGAGAGCGAGCAAGGGAAATAAAGAAGAAGCAGGCCTAAGAGCCATTGTTGCTTATGGGTCATGGATCATTGACAATTAGCCATTAACCATTGAGCCATTATACTATGAATTAGTGTATTAATAAAAAAGAGCAAGGGGCGTTGTAAGATACAAGTCAAACACGCGGTTGTCTGGAATTTGCCACAGTTGTTCAATAATTGAGCCAACTAATAGACTGGATCAATTCTAAATTGCACGAAGAAACCAAACAACAAACAAATAGATCCATTTTCTCCTCATTAAATTAGCAAAAGATCACCGATACTCTACAAAGGTGCAGATACTCCTCTTTCCTTTTCCCTCCGACTGCAAGGCTTTGATTCTGTACCATCCTTCAGAAGCCATCCTTGGCACCTGGGTGTTACTTCCATTGTAATCTTGCATAGCACTGACCCACTTCCTTTCTACTCCTGACACGATCAGTTTATATTGAAATATGCCAATGAAATGGATTAGGCTGCAGCCCATAAAGTAATGTATGACAAGGAAAAGAGTTGGAGGTTTATTATTTTCACAAGAATGTTACTGCCACTTCATAATCCTGGCTATCTAAATGATATGCATAAAAAAAAAGGGCAAACAGGCGGTCAACGCCGCTTTATGTACCGCTGCTTTCTTATGGGATCTGGCGATCTAGCCTTCATGGCGGAGTAAAAATACTTAATTATCAAATGCACTTCGATAGGATTGGTTGACAGTTTACGGAGCACGAAGAAAGTTTGAAGACAGAGCACACTTTCTGCACCAGAGCCGAGCATTTTTGCCGCGCAAATAAACAAAAAATAATGCAGTAAATGCAGTGATCATTGTTACTGCATGGCATGGCATGCATTGCATACTTTATTTTAAAAAAAGACGCTCCTTACAGATTTGGTGATTCTGGAAAATTTTTATAAAGTATATACTTGATCTTCTTTCTCTTTTCAATAATTCTGGACAAGATCATTTGTTGTCAGTGCGGGGACCCACGGTCATACAGCATTTGGGCTATTGCTTCATGTTGGAACTTCGCTCTCTGACGGCAGGATACCATGATATATACTTTCCGTTTTGAGTGGACTGTTAAAGAGAGCGCCCAAATCAATGGAGGAGAATAAAACAGAGAGCAATGTCGGAATACACATTTAGTATGACTGAGTCAAAACAATCATTTTATTGTCTACTTGTCTACTTATTCCTTCACATTGGAGCCTGAAAATATACGGTCAGGGCTGTCTAGTCCCAATCTTCCATTAATAAGCTGACTCAGATAGTGCATTTCTGTATATTTAGTTAAAAATCTTACTGTTGGATTTATATCCATCTTCCATCTGCACAGAACATAACAGAGAAACGAGGTTAGATTGGAGAGAGGCTGCGTTACAAGTACAGATCTTGAGATTGGTAGCTCTCAAGAACGTCCAAAGTTCGATTGTGTAGAACCAGTTGAGTGTTTGACGTTTATTATGTCCTGGCTGGCTGAGAGCTATGGGATTAAGAACCCGTTATACGCAGCCTTTTTTTTTTTTTTTTTTTTTTTTTTTGTTTTGCAAAATACTAATAAAGAAAAAATACACATGACATTGAGTATTTGGGTGGAACACTACACTACTCATATGATCCCCCGCAATCAACTACTCCACTACAACAAAATGTTTGGACACACACGGAATCGTATTTCAGAATCTGCAGCATCAGATCGTGTGCTGAATTTGACATGAGTTCGGCAGCAGATAGAAAATTGGAAATGTATGCATGCAACGTTAACAGTCTCACTGCAGACATGTTATTCGTTTACCTATTAATTATAACTATGCTGGAATGTTGTGATAGACCTCGCTACAACTTGTAGTTCTGTACTATTAAGGTCATAGCTTTGTACCTTTTCTTTTTTCGTCATGAACAATCAATAAGATGTCGTTAACATTTATATGAGTATATGAGTAACTATATGGTCTTTCATTAGACCCTTCAAAATTAGCACTTCGTCTGTGCGTTATCGGACTTGCAGTAAAGTAAGCCGGATTTAAAGACTCATAAGTTGAATGAAAATACTAATAATATCAAAATTAACCTTTTACTGCCCGAGCATGAGTGCACATATGCCTCGCGCACTCGCATAAGCTGCTCAAGCGTAGTAGCGGAAAGGGAGGTGGGGTAGAAGTGAAGCTGCTATAGGGATTGTCATCTAGAAGGCACAAACAAAATCAGGTATTACTTTCTCTGGAATAGCACGGAAATCGAAGCAGATGAAGAAGGCTTATGTGGCTTACAAACAGTAATATCGATTGAAAACTAGAGGTGACCTTTTTTGCTTACATGCTATGCTCGTCTCGCAGTATCACACTATTGAACCTGGGAAGATCAACCTTATCATGGTTACAAGGATGGATATGAAAGAGTCGGACGAGAGACGTTCAATAGTGATTAGAAGAAAGCTTATGTGTGTACGCATTTCCCTCGTTCATTGTGTAAAGCATGGAGAAGAACCAGATTCAAGCTAACAAGCCACCAAGGGATCTTGAGAGCATGGTGCGTTATCTGGCAAACATTTATGGCAATATCTGGCACCTCAAGATCAAAAATCTAAAAGAGACTCAAAAGGGAATTGTTGACATTGGTCTCAAGGTCCTACTACATGTGATAGATGTAGTAGATGGGAATAAGTCTTAGATAATTTGTATATAGCCTTGCTATAGGACTTGGGTCATTCAAGAATAAGGATCGGGCTTTCTAGCAAGCACTCCATCTTTCTGAAGCCTCTCATTGTTAAGGCGAGTCTCCTGAGACCCTAATCGGTATTCCGTGCTTATCGCCATGAAAGCATGAACTAGGCAAAGTCCCTTGGTTATCGGATCGTTGGCTATTGGGTCGTTGGCTGGCGGAGTTTTGTCAGTACGTTGGTGCTTCAGGCTTGGCATCTAACCAAAGAAAGGTCAGAAGTACTTAAAAGATGCCATGTCCCTGCTGCGCATGAATATAAGGTATATACATAAGAAACAGAGATTGTTAGTCTACATTAGTGCACGCACCAACTAGGCTACAGGGGATCCAAGAATGGAAAAAAACAGCCAGTTGCGCTATATGGTATAGTTTGGAATCCTGCCCCACTTTAATCACGTATAAAGTCACATGTCAGAATTTCCTTTTTGTCTTGAGCAGAAATGTATTTTTGCCCGCAAAATGCGGAGGATGGAGACCGATCAGAAAAATATCTGGGTGTACAGTTGTCGAACCGGAGCAGTGAGAGAAAAAATTCAACGAGTGGGCACTCGGAGCAAATTGACTTGTTCCGGTTCATTTTTAAAGTTTAGAAAAGCATCGCTCTCTCGCTTAATCCACGGAGAACAAACCAGAAACCTCTGCTGGAAAAAGGAAAAAAATAAAACTAGTTCGTCTTCGGAAAACTGTACGACAACGAGACAAGGACAGGCACACTTTATTAAAGGAAGACACCGAGCTTCGGTTTCTCTTTCTTTTCTTCTTTTCTTCTTTTTTCTTCTTGTTCATTCACCCACACCCTCATACATACACTCACGAATCATCATGTCTTCTATCCTTACTACATCCAACGGCAACCCCGTTGAGGACAACCAGAACTCCATCACTGCTGGTCAATTCGGCCCAATGTAAGTACTTCACACCTCTCCACCTTTCCTTCATTGCAGTTATCCCATTCACTCCAGGGATTTTACCGTGTCTTCTGGACAGCGAAAATGTTGTTGTAGAGAAATTTGGGGTTTTGTTCCGGAAGCACTGCGGAGAACAATTGAGGCACCATGTGCTTGAAATGTGCAACTCATTGTCCCACAGGCTGTGAAATGGGTTATGCATCTTCAAAAATCTTTGCACTGTCTCTTTACACTGTCTTGTTTGGTTCAGTGTACATAAAAAAAAAGACATGAAACATTCCTCACTTCTGATCCCTGAAATGAAATATGAATGGTTCTGTATGAAATTCTAACACAAATTCTATTCTTTCTATTGAAACCATGATCTGTTTTAAAGTCTTCTCCAGGATTTCGCTCTTATTGACAAGTTGTCCCACTTTGACCGTGAGCGTATTCCCGAGCGTGTTGTCCACGCCAAGGGTGCTGGTGCCCATGGTTACTTCGAGGTTACTCACGACATCACCAAGTATACCAAGGCCAAGTTCTTGAACCGCATCGGCAAGCGCACCCCTCTCTTCACTCGCTTCTCTACTGTCGGAGGTGAGAAGGGTTCTGCTGATACGGCTCGTGACCCTCGTGGTTTCGCCGTCAAGTTCTATACCGAGGAGGGTAACTGGGATATGGTCGGAAACAACACCCCCGTCTTCTTCATGTAAGTAGCCATGTGACATGTCAATCCAAAATAGCTGTGGTCTGCTAAAGATACAAACAAAAATTTTGTAGGCGACCGAATCGGGAAGAAGAGCTGCAATTTCAGGACTGAAAAAAAATCGTTGCCACACCACCCAACAGCAGACAAAAACAAATCACATGTCACCACGGAATATTTCCAAACACAAAAAAATAAGTTTTGTACTGACTAAAGTATACATGGTTCATGGATCTCTTTTACAATAGTCGTGACCCCATCAAGTTCCCTGATTTCATCCACACCCAGAAGCGTAACCCCCAGACTAACTGCGGAGATCCTGATGCCTTCTGGGACTTCATCTCACTCGTCCCCGAGACTCTTCACCAGGTCACCATTCTCTTCTCCAACCGCGGTACCCCTGATGGCTACCGCCACATGCACGGCTTCTCTTCTCACACCTTGAAGCTTGTTAACGAGGCTGGTGAGGCTCACTTTGTCAAGTGGCACTTCAAGTGCGACCAGGGTATCAAGAACCTCAAGGCCTCTGAGGCTGCCAAGCTTGCCTCTGAGGCCCCTGACTATGCCACTGCCGATCTCTTCAACGCCATTGCCAAGGGTGACTTCCCTTCATGGACTGTTCATATCCAGGTCATGACTGTGAAGGAGGCTGCCACTTACCGCTGGAACCCCTTCGATGTCACCAAGGTCTGGTCTCAGAAGGATTATCCCTTGATCCCCGTTGGAAAGATGGTTCTCAACCGCAACCCCGACAATTACTTTGCCGAGGTTGAGCAAGCTGCCTTCTCGCCCTCGCACATGGTTCCCGGTATTGAGGCCTCGACCGACCGTATGTTGCAGGGTCGTCTCTTCTCTTACCCCGATACCCATCGCCACCGTCTCGGCACCAACTACCAGCAGATCCCCATTAACGTTGCTTACAATGCTCGCATTAACAACCAGCAGCGTGATGGCTTCATGGCCGTCAACGGCAACGGTGGCGCTGCCCCCAACTATGAGCCCAACTCCTTCGGAGGTGCCAAGCAGAGCGGTGTCGCAAACACCTACTCTAGCTTCGAGGTTAACGCTATTGCTGCCCGCCATTATATCCAGCTCTCAGATGAGGACTTTGTCCAGCCTGGTGACTTGTACCGTCTTTTGAGCGCCGAGGAGAAGTCTGACTTGGTTGACAACATGGCCGGTCACTTGAAGAATGCCAAGCCCTTCCTTCAGGAACGCCAAGTTCAACATATTAAGCGTGCCGATAAGGAGTGGGGTGCTCGTGTTGAAGCCAAGCTTAAGGCTCTTCAGTCCAAGGCTTAAATATCCTATTGTTTATTGCTTTTTTTTTTTTTACCTCTTTGCAACTTTTTTGTCCATATAACCATTCTTAACTCACCTCATAGTAAATAAATATAAAAACACAGTGTTGTAAAAATTATAAGAGTAAGATTGATCTTATCCGAAGAGTGATTATTGTTAATAGAGACATGAGGCATGGATGGTTCTACTCGTAGTCTGCTGCGGCCATGTATCTACCCTGTGACTAAATACAATTATTTACGCAATGTTATTGATCGACAGCTCCTCGGAAATACAAAGCCACCAGTCAATGGAGGCGCTGAGGAAAAAGTTACTCCCCCCGCTTTTTACAAGAAAGCTTAAAATTTTTTTCTTGTAATATTTCAGAAATTTAAGGGCGAGTAAGCTGATTGGCCACACAAGTAATCAAAGGCTCTGAATACTGATTAGAAAAGAAATGTTGCCAATGTTTTTGTTTTCGTTTTGGCAAACTTCTGAAGAAGCCAGTTCACAGATTGGTATTGTATTCGAAATGTCAGCTCTTCTAACGAAGATACATCAGTTTTCAGTAAAATGACCTGTTAAGGGATACCAGATGATAACCATACTCAACGTACATACTTTATTCAGAGTGGCCACAATCATGCCAAAAAAGACAAAAAGAAAAAAATTCGGCGCATGACTTTTGCATTTTTACCCTTGAATTAATGGTCTTTCCCAAATATCTTCCAATGAAATTTGTAATTTGTTGCGCTTTTTAAAACTTCTATTCTCTGTTCTCTCTGTTCTCCTTTTTTCACCTTGCCACATTTTCATCCCTACCAGACCTGATTCCATCACCTCCATCACACATTTACCAGTTGAATAGGATCGATTCAGCCCTAATTCTTGATCAACCTACTCACTTTTTTTTCCTTTCAATCCACATAAAAAAATACCCTTGCGCCTTTGTGCGAGTATATGCCTCCCTTGATATCCAATGAAAAAATCTGATCCTTCTAGTAGTAGTTTTAATACACACCTCTCCACTTCTCGACGAGCAGCTGCCGGAAACCACGTCAACTTCCTCGTCATTTTCCTAACTGAATTCTACTCGACTTCTTGCTTGGATGATCCCTAATTTGAGCACTTGAACATTCTTTCACGTTCCCTTTTTCCCTTTTATTCCACTTTTTTTTTATCGTTGAATTTTTTTTTCCCTTTTTTTTTTTTCTTGACACAGAATAATATTTCTGGGTTTCACTATAAGGCAAGTTCGAATGACGAGATTGATTTGTAGAAACATCTAGAGAATGAATTGGAACACCGCTTTATCTCCACATTCTACACCCCATCATCCTTACTACAAAATCTTCTCGATATATAATGAAGACTATTCTGCAAAACCACTTGTTTAGTCATTACTTCATCCTCAATACTTGAGCCTTCACAATTAATACTTTGCAGCAATGCTAACATCCAAAGCTCATTTACTTTTTTTGGACCACATAAAATATAATATAGTTTTTTTTTATTTTTAATTTTTTCATTTATCCTATCGGACACTCTTCACTTTATTACACCCACACAACAAACAGCAGCGACAGACATTCATAGAAAACAGACAGATAAAATGAGCACTATCTCTGCCAACGCTCAGCACGCTCCCGTCAGCATGTTCCGCTCTGTTTCAACAGACTCATCCTCATCATCGATGGCTATCAACCCTTCTACAGCCGCCCGACTCCAGCGATTGCCTACACCCCCCCGCAGTCCAGGTTTGGCCCCTTTAGGCAGACAGCTGACACTGATCGAACCTCCGATGACTAGGGGCATTCGTTTTTTGATCCTCGATTGCCCTACCGACTCAACCCTTCCCTTCTACTTGAGCGAGCTGAAGCGCAACAACGTTACTGACGTTGTCCGCTGCTGCGAGCCTACATACCGTGCAGAGACACTTCAGAACGAGGGCATCACTGTCCATGACTGGCCTTTCCGTGATGGAGCTGTGGTAAGTGTTATGTTAATAACGACATGATCATATTACAAAAGTGAGAAGAAAAGAAAAAAAAATCAAGCGCTTGTGACCTTATCGGATAAGGATGCAGAATAATTAGCAATTAAAGAGATGAGCAAATGAAGACATACAGGATTCATTAACATGGATAAATGAGTAGAAAAAACTGGAGAGAATATTATAGCATAAGCGCAAGCCAGGAGGATAGGGGTGGGCACAATTTTTTTTTTTTTTTTTTTTTTTTTTTTTTAATATTTATCATCAACGCTATGATCAGGAACAAAATGGAGAGTACCCAGGAGTATGGAATTAGAAAAGATATGACAGGCCTTGGAATACTTTTTCAAATTGACACAATTGATCATGAACCCTTTGTTATTTTCCCTCCGTACTACAATGTTTCTCACATCTGTCATTGATCTGTGCGCTTATGAAAATACTTTGCAGCCAGCGACGCACATGATTGGTGGAAACAGTAAATGAGACAAATGGGGACTTTAATGGAGATGGAGACTGCGCTTACATAATTCATTGACAGCAATAACTAATTTTATTTTTTATTTTTTCCTCTTTGTTCATGATAGCCTCCAACTAATATCATCAAGAACTGGTTGCAGTTAGTAGACAGCCGCATTATTAGGCGTCGTAGTCCTTCACCCTCTGCCAGCGAGGAGGAAGAGGATGCCTCTGCTCCTGCTCCTCCAACCATTGCTGTTCACTGCGTTGCAGGACTTGGACGTGCGCCTATTTTAGTAGCCATTGCCATGATTGAATTGGGTATGGCAAACCTGGATACAGTGGAATTTATTCGCCGTCGTCGTCGAGGTTGCTTTAACAGCAACCAAATCCAATACATTGATGGATACAAGCGAGGAAAGATTCTGAAGCATGCGCTTGGCAGCGGTTCAGGAAGCAACGGCTCGGGTTCAGGTAACGGCTCGGGAGCTAGTGGACTGAAGAGCGGACTGAGCAAGATGTTCCGGCTCAAGGCTTGACTCTGCGTAGTTAAATCCTTGGCCAAGATATACTGGATGAGCGAACAGGGGGCAAGGAAAAAGGGGCGAGTTAGTATGGTGTACAAGACTATGGGGTATGAGCAATCAAAGAAGCAGCAAATAAAGACGAGAAAATTATTAATGACGAGGAGCAGAAAAATATCAGTACCAGGATCAGGAATGTTGAAGATAAACCATAGATGTTTTGCGGGGACAAATGCTTTCGATCGGATTGGAATGGAGGTCATGAGATTGGTGGCAACTACGGATGAAGAAAAGGCAGTTCGGCAAGATCATAATCATTATCGACGGCGACTCTGTCAACAGGTTCGAGCTAACGAAATGCCAATGATCCGAAAGGAAGCCATTTGTGACCGAGGCCGAGGAGTAGGAGTCTTTCTATTGACACATGGCTATTATTAAACAGGCATTTAGTTTAGCTTTTTTATTTTTTTTTTTTTGTTACTGATTATGGTGCTTATAGGATTAAAAAAAAAAAAAAAAAAAAAAAAAAAGATGATGAGTTGGAACTTTATGCATTTTCTGTTAAAGCATTAAAGCATCCACAAAAATATTCGACAAAATGATAGCTAGCGTTTTACTTTAGGTTATCTTGATCAACACCATCTGTAACCACTTTTCACTTCGGCTTTCATTGCTGCGGAGTTGATACAGATGCAGCAACCTTTCCTGTATTGTACTGTTTATCAATGGCATGAGATGACACAATTTTGAATAACCAATGTATTCCGTTCATGTCAGTCGGTAGAAATAACAAGAGCATGCAAACGCCGCGCGTAATGCAGAGAAAAAAGAAAAAGAAGGAAAAAAAAAAAAAAAAAACTGTTGGTTTGTAATCAAAACCAAAGTTGGACAAGTTTGTTCGTTTGTTATGTGGTTGCGTGATTGTGGGAAGAGGACTCGTCATCACTTTAATCTTTTTTAGCATGGAAAGCCAATCCTCATGGACAGTTTTGTTTAATTGGGTGTAGAATGTAGTACAGAAGACACAAAAATGGGCGTTTTGTGTCTTATCACACACCATTTCAAGCAAGTCCTGTCAACATTCCCCACAGTTAGTCAATTAGTGGTTTTTTTTTTTTAGTACCGATCGCCTCTTGACTCTTGAGGATGAGATTGACATAAAAGATAAACAGTGTTTCTCTCTTGCACTTTTCTTTCTTTTTCTGTCTCCTCTCTCTCTCCTCCTCCTTCGAAGACCGAACTCTCTTCCCCCACCAACAATTCATCTATATCGTACCGTGCCCTTTGTTTCTTCTCCTTTCTTACTTTTTTTTGTTTTACTAATTTTTCTTAATATTTTCTAAACATTCAGTACAAAAAGAAAGTCTTCATACACATTCTTGAACAGTGCCTTATTATTACCCAGTAATATCTAATAAGTGATAATATCCACTATGGCGGATACGGTGCCTGGTCATGAGCGGACACAATGGCAACAACAAGAGAGGACAACACAAATCCTCGAGGATTTTCCTCACCATAACTTGCCACACTTTACGGTAAAAAAATAAAATAAAATAAAAGCTGAAATTTGGAGTTTTTATTTTTTTATTTTTTTTAGGTTACTCTTCCATCTTTGCATCTTATTCTTATTCTACATCTCTAAATCCCTCTTGTTTTTCCTTCATGTCAACATCTAGTGGCGTTCCGTTATAGTTGGTATCCTGATTGGGACCCTACTATGTTTCACCAATATGTATTTTGGACTCCAAACTGGATGGATCAGTATGATGTCGTTACAATCCTCTCTTTTGGGATTTGCGCTATTCAAGGGTGCTAAACGGTATCTGAAAGTACCTTTTGGTCCTGCAGAGAACATTGTCCTCCAGTCGGTGGCTGTGGCTACTGGTACGATGCCCTTAGCGGCTGGATTTGTGGGCATCATCCCAGCACTACAGATGATGACTACAGCAGACAACCCTCCAACAGCCAACCATCCTGGAGGCGGCTATTATCTCTCGACAGGAAATATGATCCTTTGGAGTCTGGCCATCGCGTTCTTTGGAGTGTTCATTGCTGTCCCTTTGAGGCGACAGGTTATAGTCAAGGAGAAGCTACCTTTTCCCTCAGGAACTGCCACAGCTCAAATGATTGGTGTCCTGCATAACACGCCCTTGGTTGTCCGTGCACCCCTTCGCCGCCACCACAATACCTCTACCCTTGAAGAGACATCAAATTCATCCTATCCAGATGCTCAGGGCATTCGTAGGCGCAATGTCTATACAGAGAAGAAGGAAGGCGATGAAGAAAAAGGATTGGATAATATCAAGGACTCTAATTCTGGATCGATTGATCAACCTTTGGACCATAACATCCCAGGTGCTCAACAACCATTGGGCCAAGTGGCCCCTGTTGATTATGGTGCCAAGGATATTTACAGCGATAGCAATGATGATGCAGAGGTTGTGGAGATCAAGGGTGAAAATGGTGAACATTTTAGTCTGAGTCGAAATTTCTTGCAGGAGGATAATTGGCGCATCAACATGATTGCATTAGGTCTATCTTTTGGCGCATCAGCTCTGTATACATTGTTGTCCTACTTTTTCCCTGTGGTTGCAACAGTCCCTATCTTTGACTGGCTTTCTGGTATGACAGTATCAGTCGCTAGTACGTGGCAATGGTTCTTGACTCCTTCACTTAGTTATGTAGGGCAAGGCGTCATCATGGGATTCCCTACGACTGCATCTATGCTATTCGGCTGTATTGTTGGTTGGGCTATTCTATCTCCGATTGTGACGAACAAGAAGTGGGTGACTGGACCTGTAGGAAGCTCTACCACAGGTGCTCGTGGTTGGATTCTTTGGATTTCTCTTGGTGTTATGATCGCAGAAGCCGTAGTTTCGTTGTTGGGAGTCATTGTCCTCTCATTGATTGTCCATTATCGCCGCAGAGTACGTGAGAAGCGCCGCGCGGAGCGCAGGGCAGCCCTAGAGGCTTCGGCTTCTCAAACTGGGGCTGAGATTGAAGCCTTTAGTGAACTGGATGCTGAAGAAGACCTTGAGGAAGAAGATGCTCCTATTGATCAGCTGGTTCCGCTCAAGGTTTGGGTGTGTGGCCTGCTGTTGTCAACAGCTCTCTGCCTGCTGTTGATCTGGATCGTCTTTAAGGATCAACACATGCCTGTCTATGCAACATTGTTGGCGGTCGTGCTTGGATGTATCCTTTCAGTTCTGGGTGTTCGTGCACTAGGATCAACAGACCTTAATCCTGTCAGCGGTATCGGCAAGGTCTCACAGTTTGTTTTTGCAGGTGTTGTCCCTGGAGGTATCGTAGCTAACCTGATTGCAGGCGGTATTGCAGAGGCTGGAGCTCAGCAGGCTGGCGATTTGATGCAGGATCTTAAAACAGGACACCTTTTGGATGCCTCACCCAAAGCACAGTTTTATGCACAATTGATCGGGTCTCTTGCGTCGGTATTCATTTCCACAGGTGTATACAGGCTGTACTCGAGTGCGTATGAGCTCCCAGGACCTCAATTTGCGGTCCCGACTGCGAAAGTTTGGCTTGATCTTGCTCGTTTAGTGAATGGGCATTCGTTGCCATATAACACGGGTCCCTTTATCTGGGGATTCGCTGCTTTCTTTGCGGTCTTGACATTGGTCTCAGTCATCTTCTCAGATGTAGCCATCTTACGATCTCGAAAAACAAACGGGTCCGCACAAGGCCGGCCACGATGGATAGGATGGATCCCCTCAGGAATTGCGTTTGCAATTGGCATGTACAACCTACCAAATTTTACGTTGGCTCGTTTTGTAGGCGGTGTAGTATCACTCTGGTGGGACTGGCATTGTAAGAAGTATGCGGGTCATCCGAAAGCCAAGTATGCCAAACTGGGCCGAGTGTTTTTGATCATTATCGCATCAGGCTTCGTATTGGGTGAAGGAACGTTTTCGATCATAAACTTGATCCTTAAGACGGCAGGAGTGCATTCGGCATCATGCGTTGGATGTTATGCTGGAGCATGTAGCTGTAACTAAGGCTTTAATGTCAACACAACATAGTACAATACAGCACAATTAATAAAACTTTGCCTTGTTAACGGCTTTTCATATATGAGTTTTAAACCCGCTTTTGCGTGCTGACTCCTCCATGTCATTGCTAGGAAAAATCGTATCTCCATTTAAAAACGCATCTATTCTCGCATCTGCCCTACTCTGCAGATTGGATACTATCCACAACTCTTATTTCTATTGGAACGCGTTCAAAGACTCTTTTTTTTTTTTTTTTTTTTTTTTTCAATGAGCATTAAATTGAATTGAGAGGCGTTGTATCAATCACATGAATAGCTTTTGCTAATGTTGATAGAAGGACGGTATGAAAATATTACATTTAAACAGCTGTAGAAAGGGCATATAGCACTAATTCTGCTATTATACGAAGATGTGATGTAGGATTAAGGCAATAGACAAGATCAAAGAATTGATTGCTTAGAACCTTGGTGAACAGAGTTGAACCTCAATGCCCTCTTTAGATGACGTGCCTGGGCAAACATGAACATTAATACGCGTGATTCTGTAAAAAGTAAGAACACCCTTATTCATTTTCACAGAAGGGAAAGAAGCATTCTATATATTTATTTACATGTCAACTGTAGAACCGATATTCTTTGCTTCTGCATAGTCTAGCACTAAAGAAGTGATGGCGACATCCTGTGCAGCAATGCCTACACTCTTAAAGATCGATACATCTTTGGAATACTCTCTATTCGGATCGGCCGTTGGTGATGACGTCAATGTGCTGAATTCTTTTGGGAAAGTTGCTTTGTTCAATTGTCCATCCTTTCCAAATATCTCTCCCAGTTCTGTTAAAACTCCATTCTGTCCTGTCAATTTCTTTGCCAGGATCAATTCTCCGGCCTCATGCTCACACTCTGCTTGTGCATCGACCAGGACATGAGCTCTTTTAATCAAAGTCTGATCCACTTCGTGCATCTCTGGCTTGAATGATCCGACCATATTGATATGTGTTCCAGGTGTGACCCATTCTCCTGGGAATAAAGCCTCTGTGCTATTAGTGCATGTGCAGATAACGTGGGCGTTCTGAATGATCTTCTTGAATTCATCTTCTTTAGATTGTTGCTGATGCTGTTGTTGTTGTTGTTGTTGTTCAGGTCCAGTTGTAGAAGATTCACCTGTGCTGATACTGAATGCAATCATCTTCACATCTCCGTCAAGATACTGAGGCTGAAGTTCTTTGATCAATTCGAGAGCGCGTGGGAGTGTACGGTTGCAGACAATGACGTTATGAATCTGGGGTAAGACATGGATGAGCAACTGGATGTGCGCCTTGGCTTGAGCTCCTGCTCCGAAGACAACGAGTGTGAGGTTTCTATTGTTATTCCTGTTGTTATTATGAAAAATAGCTCGTGTCGCCAGAGCTGACCCTGCGGCGGTCCTGACTGCTGTGAGAAGACGTGCATTAATGAGGCCTCGGGGCTCACCAGTGTCATTGTTGAGGACGAGGGTGACACCTGGAAGACCATTCTTGGTATCTTTCTTTGGGACAGAGACGACTTTAATGACTGAAGTTTGAGTATTGATGCGTGAAGGCATGATGAGCGTTGTATGAGCATCAGTATTAAGAGTGGATCTCTGAGGTGTCTGAGTTTGCTTTGCTCTAAGACATTTTTTTTTTTTTTTTTTTTGATAAAGACATGTAGAAGAAAGGTGAGTAGGAATAACTCTGATCGACCGATCGATTTAATGAAGATGAAAAAAGAAACTCACGTATAAGCGTTGAAAGCCTTTGCTTGACTGACAAGGATATTTTCAATATCTATCTCTTGGAGAATGGTAGCAACTTGCTCCAAAGAGACGACACGAACTTGTGGCATGGCTTGTCAGCGAAAAATAGGGGGAAAAAAATAAAATGATGAGAAGAAAGAAACAAAAAACAATGTTAAAAAGGAGAGACGTCTGAAGTAGCCGGGGATACCGTCTAATTTTTAATGCCAGCCAAATTGCCCGACTTTGATGGGCATGGCTCAATCATCACGGGAGCGTTCCTGCCAACCTACATCCGCCGCCCCAAGCGCAGTCGTGAAGTATCACAATTACAAATAAAAAATGCCACAACAATAATAGGAATGATGTCGCTTAATAAGGCCTTATGAATCTGTTAATCATTTATTCCTCCATTCCTTCATTCCTTCATTCTTTAACATTTTACAGGTCATTCCAGTAGAAACAATGGACACTGACAGTGTTTCTCAGAAAGAGGTCTTGAGTACCAAGGATGGTCTCCACTTCAGTCTAAGATCTATTCCCTTCTCGCACTACAACGAGAAAGCAAGATGGGCCTTGGACTACTTTCAAATCCCTTACGTCGAGTATCGGTCTTTGCCTATGTGTCATATGATCTCCATGTTCAAGTACAGGGCAAAGGGAGCACCTTGGGTTGCCGAAGGAAGTCCCTTTGTCACCCCATTTTTGATGGTAACCCCAACTACGGCTGCAGCAGGAAAGAAATTAGAGGCAAAGGAATGTATCACATTTAATGACTCAACTGCCATCATGAGCTTCCTCTCTGACCAATATGGGGCCCCTGCCGGCGACAGCAAGTCCGCTCCTACTAGCCTCTACTCGAACAACGAAGAGACTAAAGCGAAGATCTTGGCACTTGAAGACCGATTTGACAAAATGATTGGGCCACATGTCAGACGATATGTATATTATGAAGCATTGATCAAGTCACCTAAAAAGGTTGGCCGAGCACTTGGCCATCACGACAATGCTGGCAAGCTTCAGTCATGGATCTGGAGTTTATTTTTCCCATTGATCTCCTATATCTTAATTAAACTGTTTCATGTCAACGATGCCTCTGCAGCGCGATCCAAGGATATCATCCGACGTGAATTTGAACACATCTCGCGTGTTCTTGAGTCTGGCCCACCAGGTCCAGCATATCTGATTGGCAATCAATTCACAGCAGCTGATCTAACGTTGGCGAGTTTGGCCGCAATGGTCGTTGGGGTATTGCAAGAAGATGGTTATGGAGCATGGGTGCCCCCGGTCACAGAGTGGACGCCTGAGGCTCAGTCGTTCTGCCAGGAACTACGAAAGACAACGGCGGGTAAGCATGTCGTAGAGTGCTATAAACTCCATCGCGGACAAAAGGCGCCTGGATCCAGCTACGGATTTAATTTTTTCGGATTGTGGTAACTCTTCACCGTTATGTCACAAACTAGATAAGATGGATTTTAAAAATAAAAATGACGAATGCTCATTTGCTGTGCATCAACAGAAAGGGCGTTCTCTCTCTCTCCACAGACACACATCATTCTATGCGTACATCCTGTAATTGCAACATCGTTCTCGGTCTTTGATTTTTTTTTTTTGGCATTGGTCTCATTATATTTTCTACTCCCTCTCTCTTTTTTGTTTTTTCAGTCATTTCACCATCCACATTTACTTACAAACATTTGCACATATTATACACCATCTCTTTACTTCTAACTATCATATAATCGAACGACTCTTTGCGACTCTTTGCGATTCTTTTTTTTTTTTTTTGCTTTTCTTTTCCTTCCTTCCCTTTTCGGTGAACAATGACGACTACCACTCAGGTATTCATTCATAAAGCAACAAAGGACATCACTCCAGCCCTTGGAAAGAAAAAGTAAAATCATTGATGCAACAGGCTGCTGAGCACAGAAGAAACCACATGAGAAAGCAATCAACGCAGCCAAGATTCAAATACCATCTGTAAAGAGCGTACAACAACGACAATGTGGTGCAGTGCAGGTCAAAAATAAAAACTAAAATAAAAAAACAATCATGTTGGACAGTTGACCTTGAAGAGTACAGCCTTTCTTTTTTCCAACAACACAGCCATCATTGTCACCCAATTCAACTCTCGTATTCAGTAAAAAGCTCCCTACTGCTGTCTGCGCGGTAGGAGTTGGACCCTACAAGGACAATCGCATCTAATACCACTGTTTTATTTTCATACAACTTTATTTTCTGCCTTCACAGTTCACTGATACGCCTGTCCTGTCAGGAGAAGGTCATGGTATCACCCATAGGACGGACACTACTCCAGTAACAATGTCTTTTGCAACAGATCCACAACACCGACATTCACAACAAATGCCCAATTCGCCAGCATCACCGACGCGACCATATCCAATAATAACTAGATCTTCTGATGTTCAACATCCACAGCAATCACAATCCATCGCACAAGCAGGCATTGTTTCTCCTGGAGTCACGTTTGCAGACGATCACTGTGAGCAGTATGACTCAGACATGGAGGCAGAACTGGATATGGATCAGTCACAAGAGACCTTACACGAAGGCCAGATTCTCAAGTCTGGATATCTTATTAAAAAAGGCGAACGTATCAAGGTAAAAATAAGGAAGAGTGCAAAGCCCCCCTTCAAAAAAATCATGTACCAACGTTTTCGATCACTTTATACGACAATTACAAAGCCCTGTGTGAATGCTGTGTGTTTATAAGAGTTGTTTGCTAAGCTCAGCATCAGCTCAGCATCAGCTCAGCATCAGCTCAGCCCAGATATATTTTTTTTTTTTTCCTGCATTTTATTTGTTTTTTCCTTCATTGCCTTTCGCTACTTTCACTGTTGTTATTGCATATGAACGGGTTATGATAAAAGACTGGATTGGACGGGGTCCTTCTTTCACAAGAATAGGCCTTAATGGTCCATATTAGAGCTTAGGAGTGACATGCTCTCTTCATGATTGAACTTATTTATACCAATTGTGTGAGCATCGGAGCATTGACATTGTTGCATATGGTAGAATGAACCACTGAGCCGATCATTGGTCAGTCAGTCCTAGTCCCTGCAGCTCTGTAATCTAGAAAGCGCAAGGGTACTTTTATTATTTTCTTCTTCCACACTAATAAGCTTCGTGTGATTTTATAATGATGGCGCTAAATCAATGAGATTCAAGCCATGATTAGTACTAGCGTATTTTATTAATGTTGCTCAACTTTTTTTTTTTTTTTTTTCTTTTTTTCTTTTTTTCACATGCTTGGTCCTTAATAGATTTGGAAGAAGAAATGGTTCGTACTTCGAACCTCAAAGCTTGCATACTACAAGGACAGTAAGGAGTATGTGCTCCTTAGAATTATCGACATCAGGGACATTCACAAGGCAGCAGAGGTGATGGTCAAGAACAAAACGGGTGTCTTTGTGATCCTCACACCCAAACGCACGTTCACTGTACAGGCCGATAGTGTGGCTGAAATGGAGGAGTGGATTCAGGCAATCAATCAGGCTAAGATGCAATACGACTTGACATCAAGCTCAGATATTGAACTTTCGCATCCGGGATCAAACGCTCAACAGGAGGTACAGTCAAGCTCCGCACCTCAATTAGGATCAAAAAAATCTGACGCACTTTTATCACGTAGACCACCCAACCCGATGTCAATCTCGGATTCAGGACTGCTGGCGCTCGGACAGACAGGAAGGAATTTGTCACCTCCATCTCCACTCTCTCGTAATCCAGATCAGAGGCTCTCTGGGCTTTCTCTAGGAATCATGAGCCAATCAGCTGGGCAAATGCCAGCAATTGTCTCGCCTGGGAATAACAATAGTCACGTTGTTAACACTGGTACGAGCGGCAGACATCTACAGCCAAACAGCAATAGGACGGGCGACGGCTTGTCTCTCATCACATCAGGAACACAGGCTATTCGCATTGGTGGCCTCGCATCACCCTCATCCCCTGCTGCCCGGCAGGGACACCATGACCCTAACGAACTCCCTGCAAATTCGTTTTCGTCGAATCAATCTTTCATTGTCTCTCCTTGTACACCCAATTCACCAGGGTTTGGATCTGGAGGAGATCAATTTGGCATGGGGGACCACAACGTGTCGTCTGAGGAAGAGGACGTGGCAGATGATCCTACAGTCTTGGAGGCTGGGCGTGTAGCAGCAGCAGCAAATGCTCCAGGATCAGGCTTAGTTACTGGAGAACAGCTTGAGAGCAAGGTTGTTCGACAAGGTTATCTCCTGAAACTTGGCAAGACATACAAGGTAATGCAGACATGGCAGCTTTATTTTATTTTATTTTACTTATTTTTTGTGGGTCGCATACAAAGGAATTATAAACATTATAGGCTTGTAAGCTCTTCAATACTGTCGTAATATTAAACCTTTTTTTTTTTTTTTTTTTTTTTTTAATCCCGATTTTCAATGTCCTAGACATGGCGAAAGAAATGGTTTGTGCTCCGTGGCGATAAATTGACATATTACAAAAACGCAAAGGAGTATCAACCACTTGGGATCATCCCACTATCGACCATTATCGATAGTCTACAGACTGATCCTGTTTCGAAGCATAAACAATATTGCCTACGCATTGTCACCAGTAGCAAGAAGAGCATTGTTTTGTGTGCGCCGGATGAGGACACTCTTCTTCAATGGATAGACGCTCTCCATGTGGAGTGTGCACGCGTCACCAGAGAGGCCAAGAGTGAACAGAATCAACATTCTACTGCAGCAGATGATGATATTTTATCGGATTCAAGGGCCATCGGCAGAGTCGCCCATATGGATCATAATCCTATTTCCCCTCGACTGCATCAGCACAATGAGGGATCCTCTTCCAATGGCGGTAGTGGCATACTTAATTCTAATGTACAGCTGAATAAGGCACTGAATCTGGAATGCAGAACAGATGGTCATAGCACAGGTGTCACTTCACCGACAAGAGCGCTTCCTGGCCTTTCAATGAGCTTTCAATCGCCGCCATCATCACGTCCATTGCATGAGGGTAGCACGCCAACAACGCGCAACCCACCTACGGTGACTTTTAATATTTAAATTTGTCTTTATAGTTATTATTATTATTATTATTATTATTACTTTTCTCGTCTTTTATTGTATTACCATACCTTTTGTTACTTTGTCGTCTAGTCCTTTACATAGTCTCTCGTTTTTAATGTCTTTCAATCGTATTCTATACAATAATGTTTCCCTTTCCTATTCTCCATAATAATAATCTTGATAATAACAACCATGCAGTAAATATCAATAAACAAATATTGGAACTGGGGAAGTTTTTTTTTTTTTATTTTTTTTTTATTTAATTATATTAAGATACATATATACAAATCTTGTTACTATTAACCCAAAGACAATGACAAGTTTTGATGAAATGATGAACTACATGTACATAAAAAAAAAAAAATTACATGGATATCGAAGATGTTGTTTATCGTGCAGTCTGTAAAGTAGTATCGAATTTCCTAGCAATGCTAGAGACTACCATAGCAAAGCATTAGGCTTAAGGTTCTGAATACTCCAGGTTCATAATAAGTAACAAAGTAACGAGAGCGAGACTATTGTTAAATAAAAAGGTAAAAGTCTTACTAATTAATAGGTCCGTTTTAACTAATGAACGGCACTAACAGGCGTATTTAGAAGCCAAGTTACCGGGGATGTGTATCACGGGAACTCAATATTTTTTTTTTTTTCGAGCAAGCAGCTGATGAAATCCAGCAGCGACTATGGGGGGGGGGGGGGGCTATGAGATAAATCGTCAAATACAGCTCTCCAAGACCTTGAAGAGTTACCTATGTTGCCTAGGAGAGATCAAGACCTTTCCATAATCCATCAAATGCTTTACTGTAATGTAATTCTTGATCTGTCATAGCTATCCCTCTGGTCTTGCGCCGCCCCCTTTTTCATTTTATCGTTTTGTTTAGCACGAATGTGAGGGTTGGTTTGATTAAGACGTTTTCCAATAACTGTCTAATGGTCAGATCAGAATTAAAGTCATCAATCATACGCTAACTGCGACTTTCCTGAGGAGCCATTCATACATATCCCTTTCAACTTCAGAGTGTATCTCACCCTTGACTTTGTAGGACTCATCACTTAGAGCATTAAGTACCTGTGTGACTAATTTGAGTTGCTCAGGGGACATATAGTTGCATAATAGTTGACTATTGGTGGCATCTAGTAAAGTATAGCTACCGTTTCCTATTCTGGCCATGACTTTGTATGGTCCATGATATTTAGGTGCAAGCTTGCCTTCCGCCAATGGATCCCTCGTCATGACAATCGTTTTTTTTTTTTTTTTTTTTTTTTTTTTTAATCTGTATAATATGACATGGACATGAAAAAAAATAACAATATAGCTTTATGAAGAGCGGGGAGTTGAAAAAAAAAAAAAAAAAAAAAAAAAAAAAGAATGTGTTTTATACTTACTATAAGAAACAGAAGAAGGGAAAAAAAAAAAAATACAATAGATGGATGATAGTTTGTACATGTACAGCCTCAATAGATCAGAAGAAAAAAAAAAAAAAAAAACAGAGCACAGGATCTCTTTTCTTTTTCTTTCTTTCTTTCTTTCTTTCTTTCTTTCTTTTTTTTTCTTTTTTGTTTGTACGTGTCGAATGCTTTTACAGCTTTCATGAAGTATGATCAAGACTGAAGAGAGAGGGAAAAAGAGCTATCCTTTTAGATAACTGTTTCATTGCTGTTATTAATATTGCTGCTGACGCTGTTGCTCCACAGTGACGGCAGCAAGGGCAGCTGTCAGGGTCGAAACCTGAGTGACGCCTGTTGGGGATTTAGGTACTGTAGAAGTTGGAGAAAGAGATGAAGGTGTAGTCATGCCATTCAATCCTGGGCCTGTCTGGATCGATAGAACGTTCAAACTCGGAAGGGTCGCGCGACTATGGACAGGCGAGGCCATAGGCGTGACATCTGTTGAGAAGGTGTTGTTCCCGCTCCGGAAGACATTCAAGTTATTGGTATTAATGCTCATTTTTTGGCCGATATTGTTGTTAATGTTCGCTGAAGCGGCCACTGAAGGGACTGAGGGGATAGAGACAGTGGCATTGACATTGGAAGTGGGCATAGTAGGTGCTGCCGGTCGTAGGGCCGGGCTAGAATTAGGGCTCGAATCAGGCGTGTCATCTGATGAGGGTGAGAGTCTATTGCCCGTGATACTTGTGTTGTTGTTGAGGTTGTTGCTTGCACTGTTAGCAGAGGCCGTGATAGCATTGATAGCTGCCATCATCATAGGCGAGGATTCGACTTGAGACAGTGCAGCAGCGACCGCCAAGGCAGCAGCCTGGTTATTGGCAAAGACTCCGTTGATTAGCAAGGGATGAGTTGTCAAACCTGCTTGATGTGCCCTCAAAGCCGTGGGCAGGTTGGGATGCGAGTGTTCGATATGATATTTGAGACCATTCAAGTTCTTGTATCGCTTGCAACAATCCATGAATGTGCAAACATAAGGCCTTGATTCTGGACCTTCTGAATCTCCAAGACCTGCTGCAGAACAGTGTCCATGTTGATTATGGTATTTTAGTCCATTAGGGTTTTTATACGCCTTGTCGCAACCGCTTACTTGGCATCGGTAAGGTTTATCTGCACTAGAAGAACCAGATTTCCCAATATTTTCCATGATGTTTACAAGTTCTTCGCGCTTCCGGATCAGATCCTCGGCCGCCTGCATATATGAAGCAGAGCCGACTTCGCCACAGTCAGGCAATAGCCCTTGTTTGACCGCCAATTGGAGATAATCCGTGACAGAATTCAAGAGATCCTCCTGTGATCTGACTCCAGAAGCAGCAGTCGCGGCATTGCTTGTGGATGATTCAGCTGCCACGCTTTGCTTATTGTTGTCATTGCTGTTGTTGAATACAGTCGAAGCAGAGGAAAGGGTCATGTTCTGAAAAGTTGAAGTCTTTTTGGCCATGGGGCTGTGGGTATCAAAAGAAGTCGAGTATGCAGCAAGATCTCGTTTCTTGCTTGCCAGACTTGAGAACTCGGCTTGAGCAGTGCTCTTTAAAATCGAGTTTGAAAATGCTGCAGTAGTATCATCCGGCGCTGTTGTCGTTATAATCGGGTTCAAGGGATCCTCGGAATAGATATCGGATAATGAGACTCCGTTGGTTTTCTTTTTAGAATTCAGAAATGAAAGTGGTGACAATTTTTGCTGTTGTTGCTGGCTAGCAGTAAGGGCAGCAACGGTGGCAGCTGCCGCAGCATTAGCAGAGAGTGTTGAGGATCCCTTGATAGGATGATTTGAACGTGCTTGAGCATGAATATGAGAACTACTAGGAATTGGATCCGAAGGTGTTGACCATCCTTCTTCATCCACAAACCCGGGAGCCACGGGATGGCCATTATCATCCTCTTCCTCAAAACGCACGTGGCATTCCTCATAATGCTGCAGGAGTGCATGCAGATCACCAAGATTCAGACCACAACAAGAAAAGTTTGTGCAATAATTGGCCTCGAGATCGCGCTGATATACATCGCCCCCTCCTCTCCTGGGTGACGAGCTATAGTCTTGAAGGGCACTATTGTTTAAAGATGAAAAGTGAGTGAATTCGGAAACATAAAGAATGAAATATACGAAGAGAAAAGTGAGAGACAAGATTCAATTAGCCTGATGTTGTGTATGATTCGGAAGAAGAACCAGTCGGGGTTAAGAGAGCACAACAGAATTGGATAGGGTTTTTTCTTTATCTTTTGGGGAGTGTTGTGCTTTATGTGTATTATTCAAGATCCAATGTCCGGTTGTGGAGTGTCCAATAGTGGGCTTTAAGTAATTATAAATACAAACGTACTCGAATTGCTGAGGCGATTGGCCGTAAGGAAACGGAGCAAAGAAGGACGACCTCCTCAGTTGAGCAGAATGGAAGGATCCAACCGAGAGCACAAGAGATGGTCGTCGCAGGGCTGTGGCAGCCGCTAGAGCTTCGGGACTAAAAGGAGACGATGCCAGGAGGGAGCTAGAGTGCATTGGATAGCCATGTGTGAGACTGCCACTGCCACTGACACTGCCACTGTTCACACCCGTGGGAGTTCCAGAGACATTTGTATTTGTAGTACTGTGGTGATGCGGGTTGGAAGAGGATGAAGCAATGTTGATGCTCGGCGTGGGAATGGTGGCGGGCATCAGTGGATGTGTGTTTCTATGCAAATGAATGAAATAAAAACTAAAAAAAAAAAAGGAAATAAGAAAAAGAAGCAAATGTAGAATGGTTATTCCTCTTTTTTTTTCTACTGAATGGGGTAAAAACGGAAGTTGTAGTCGTTGTTTTTCAAGGGGAAAAGACCATTTGTACTAGACCTGCCTAGCCTAGACCAGACTAGACTAAACTAAAACAAAAAAGAAAAAAAAAATTAAAGCACTGCGATAGTTTCTATCCTTACAAGAAAGATTAAGATTGAGAGAACAAAAAGAGAATGAATGAATGAATGAATGAATGACCAACGGTCAATTGATGCATAATGAAATGAAAAGGACAAAGAAAGAGAGAGAGAGAGAAGTGAGTTCCTTTCCATTATGGTTGATACAGTTGCGGCGCCTGATTGGCTCTGTGGCACAGAACTGGATCCGCTTTTATTGTTTTCCATCCTCTTTCAAACCCCGCGTGGACATGGACATTGAACAGCGTGTCTCTTGACTTCATGCTCAGTGAAGCCATTTGCACTCACATAAACGACGCACGCCCCTTCTCCCTCCCTCCGCCCATGTTGACTCTACAGATTATTGCGCACATGCACAAAGGGTATGAAGATGAAAAACTGCAAAGCCAACCAACCTTTTTTCCTCTTCTCAAACAAAGATCAGATGAGGATTGACTGTCAAGAGGAATCCCATCTATCGGAATCACAAATGATTAGAAATCGCGTGGCAAATGTATCAACATTCGATCGTACTATCAAAACAAATACAAATAAAACTATAACCTTGATGCCTTGATGGACCGAGGATATGAAATTGTAAACGAACATGTCTTTAACTAAGGACTCGTCAAGCTTGAGAAAAAACCAGATGCTCCAAACGATAGCAAAGATCGATAGATTCATCCACCAACGAGGCAATGAAAATGATACACGTCAAATTGTTTGTTTACGCGTTTGAGCAACACTTGCAATGCTCAGTATTTTTTTTTTTTTTTTTTTTTTTTTTTTTTGGGGGGGGGGGGGTTCCATTGCCACCGAGTCGTCTTTTTGACATGCTTTGGGTGATGAAATCACATTGCATATTCCATTACATCCTTAATCGTGATAGAATAAGATATATAAAAAAAAAAGACTCTTTTTTTAACCGCTCTAACAGAATATGCACTCTTTCTAATTAGTGGACATGGAGATAATGCAATTGATATTCTACGCGACTACCCCACTCTTTCTATCACTCATCCTTAGTTCAGTTCCTCCTTTTTCTCTCCCTCTCTCTTTCCTACTTTCCTCCCATCTGTTTTTCTCTTCCCTTTGGTTTCCTTAGAAGTATCCTCAAGCTATACAAACAACGTATACTCAATAACGCAATCTCACTCTCCACCCTTCTCATTTGATTCATTTCCTTGGTTCTTGCACGTTATGCTGCAGCGAAGGAATGCCATCCATCCTTTCCCAAAGCCCTTGGAGACAACGAACCCTTTTATATCTCATGAGCCTGCATTGAATCTAACCAAAAACCCCTTCCTATCTTCTTCTTGTGAAGACATAAAGAGTCATCATGCTCAAATCCGATTAACCGCAACTAATCCTGTTTATGACACCGATACAATAAAGCATGCTCAATACGAATATCACCGCCATCGACGTCAACATCAACAGTACCAGCAACAGCATATTCAAGCTTCCAGTAACGCAGCTACAGCCTCAGCTTCAGCCGTGACAGACATTACAAATGCTGATAATCCTTCTAACACCAATCCATTCCTATATCAGCCCGCCACCACCTCTGCGACACATTATTCAACGACTAATGATGGGTGCGGCGCTCCAATTGACCTATGGGATGAATGTATAGAAGCTAGTGGTGAAGGTGTACTACAGGAATACGAAAGTTCCACATCGCAACGGAAACATCGGCTTCGCAAACGACACCAGAGTGTTGGTTCAAGTGAAGAGGGAGGAAGAGGAGGATCAGCGCTAGTGGCAACAGCAGCTCGAAGGCTATCGCTTAATCTATTCAAAGTACCACTTGAGTGGCATCGACGTCGTCATGCAACCTGTGCTTCATCAGGCTTGGAAAGAGTCCTAAAGGAAAGACAATCATCGTTGTTTAACTCGAGTCAAAAGGAGGAGTTGTTGAGCAGTCTTACATACTTGGATATCCAGGGGCAGGACCAACACCCCACCCACCAACACCAACAACAGCCTTCATTTTTACAGGTAGAAGCGCCTTATCAAGGTAATAAGGGTGGAAATAAGGATGACAAAAATGTCATCCTCAAGAGTTCCCGATATGAGTCACATGAAGAAGTTGAGGTAAACATAATGGATAGACCCATGAGTGGCATAAGCAATCGACAGCCACTACAGGGACAGGGCCAGGAGAGTCAAGAGCAAGGCCAGAAGCGACCGCTGTCACCACTCAATCCGTTTCTGGCTTCAAGTACAAACCCAGACTTTGCAGGAGTTGCAAATACTCACTCAATCAAGCCGATCTGCCAAGGAAAAGGAGAAGGACAACAACAACAACAAGAAGAAGGGGGCGAAGAAAATGATAAAGATTTAGATGAAAAGCAGACAAGGGATGCAGATTTGAATGTGAAAGTACAACTTGGAGGGCACGAGGATGCTCACCAAACCACATACCCAGTGCGCCAACGCCATAGCATTTTCTCGGATTGGTCAATCGAAGACTGTTCCCATCATTTGACATCTCAAAAGAATCAGGGGAAACAGGTAAAGGCGATTGCAATGGGTAGAAAGAAGTACTATGAAAAGAAATACATTTGGCTGTATATATATTTGCATCAAGGTATAGCTCATTGTAGTAGAGTACAAAGTCTGACTTGTTTGCGTTCCTCACTGTTCCAGGGCTACTCTTCCTCCCCTTCCTCGAAAGCATCTTTGGCAAGATCAACGACAGATACAGCGTTGAGCCACCACTTTAACCAAGACAACGCCAGCAACAGGAACAGTCATCAGCTCCATCGTCGCATGTCTGCCACGATCGCGTACCATCGTCGCCAGCACCGAAATAGTGCACCTGTACCACCACTACCATCGTCTGCGCTTGCCAACCGCTCGCATAGGAATTCAGCGATCGTTGGAAGGGATATTGTACAACGATTATCGAGGCAGCCATCAAAAGGGTCGAAAAAGTCTGATAATCGTTTGTCTCATGATGATTATCATCAAAGTATAGTACAAGATAAGGGCGGACAGGAAACAGAGCGAGATATTGGTACCCAGGATGATGACAGGGTTGGAAACGCTAATGATGATAATGTTGGTTGTGGTGACGAGGGCACGAGTGATGGTCCACAAGACAATAGGACGTACAGACCAACCCATAAAAACCATGAATCTTGGAATGCAGTGCCCAACCCAAGACCCGCACGCTTATCTGACCGATCTTCCTGGCAGCCACGAAGCTCAGCAGCACGACGTGAATCTCAATCATATGCGCAGGATTTTATGAAAGACAGCGAGAGATGGGTACCACCAACAAGGCCCTGGACATTGATTAGTACAACCGCGGGACTCAACATTACATCGCCATTGTATAAAAGGGCATTTCCACATGAGAGAGAGGGCCGACAGGAATCAATTGAAACGGAAATAGGATACCATGACATGAAAAGGGTTCAAACACAGCCCTATGGACAAGAAGAAAAAGAAGAAGTCGAGGAAGAGATAAAAGAGCAGGAGGATTATATTGGCAGTAAAGGAATGAACCTTGGAGACCAAGCAGCAACAACAGCTTCTTTTAAGGCGGGGGGTTTTAAATATGAGTACGATGGTAGTGGTGATGAGGATTATATTCAAAAGACCACTGAGTGTGCTGAAGAACGTGGATCGGTCTATGATTTTGGAGCCCATTTGGATCATCAGGATCATTGTATAAGCGATGATATCGATGTACGATACTACTACAACTCTGTTGATTGGCAGCGACGAGATACTATGGATGAGATGATTCACGATTATACGCTTCAGGATCAGCAGCATACACCACTCTCAAAGGCGGAGGAGGCATGGAGAAGAGGCATTTCTACTGACAGCAGCAGCACTGCAAGCTGTACTCTCGGTGCTGGCCCCGATTACAGTCGTTCACGAGAGTTGTTTGCACGGAAAGCTCTGTTGGCTAAAGCAAAATTTTATAGATTGCTGAAACAACCTCGGAGCCTTAGCAGTTACGATAAATACACGCACCACCAAAACATGTGCCTGGAGCAAGACATTGAGGAAGATGAAATCGAAGATGGAGGAGCAGATGTTGAGGAAGTCGTTCTACAGGGGTACCAAGAAGAAGGGGAAGGAGAAGAAGGAAGAGTAGATATTAAAGCCGTTTTACAAGAATACCAGGAAGAAGAAGAGGAAGAAGAAGGAGGGGCGATAGATGGTAAGTATCATGATCCTCCATGGTCGGCAACGCCTGCCTCCTCTACCACAACTTCGTTACGCTCCAAGATGCGCTTGGACAAGACTAAGGCAACATTGCACCAAGTCAAACATCGAATCGGTGCTGCGGCGCGAAAGATCATTTCAGACGCCAACAAGGCTGCGAACACTGTAACGCCTACTCTTTGGAACAAGCATATGAAAAGGAAGGGGACAGCAAGAACGGGGCTAAGGACAGAAGAACCAGAGATGGAGATAGTCATGGAAGAGAAGGTGCAAAGATCATTGTCTTCTCCTGATCATAGATCAGTCTTTGTTAAACAAGCCCTGGGAAACAAACATGATGATGGTTATGGCCAACCGAATCTTGAACTGAACGACTATGTCGACCACCAGCAACAGTACTTTCATTATAATAGTGGCTTTAATAGTGACGGGATGACAAAAGGACGTTTCCATCGAATGAAGCCAGGTGCAAAGCGATAATGGATAACAAATAGTGCGGCATTCCTTCCCACGCTTTTTTTCTCTCATATACACTCTCTTTCTCCTTTACATTGCAATAAATTAAAAAGAAGTACCAAAGTCTATGAGTAAAATAGATGTCCTTGTGCACAAAATGGCTCCCTATTTGGGATAAAAAAAAAGAAAAGAAAAAGCAAGATCGTGCGAGATGCGATGAAGGGACCCTACTGTCTTTTTAGTGCTATTAGAGTTAATATCGGAAATATGGGCTACCTGTTTGTTTGTAATACATTAAAAAAGTACATTAATTGATGGAAGAACCCGGCCCAAGTGTTTCTGCATATTTGCTTGACCTCGTGTCGTGGGGGGCTGTCACGGAGGAAAAAAAAAAAGCAACATTTGCAGAAATGGAGGGTAAAAGGTCACTTGGACAAACATGGTGGTTTTGCTGTTGCTATTGTTGTTGTTGTTATTGTTATTGCTGTTACTATTGTAGTTACTGTTATTGTTGTTACCAATGTGGGTAAAATGGATAAACAACAAAGAAGTCTGATAGGCTACTGTATTCTAATGGTCGTCAATGGGTTCATTTGCCCTGCCTTTCAAGAACGTCAAGAATGTTCATTCCCATTCTCTTCTTCTTCTCCTCTCCCCCTCTTTTCCTATCCCAGATAAGGCAAACACGCGCGTGCACATTTGCATGAACACGTGTGCTGAAAGAGAGCAAGCAAGACGAACAGCATTGGCATTTTTTTTTTTTTTTTTTTTTTTTTTTTTTAGCTAATCAAGCATTTGTCTTTTTATTATCAAGTCTATTAAACCAATTAATACTGCGGTACCCTTCCTTCTCTTCACCCCCCCCTTCCTTCCCTCTCTCCTATTACATGTAAGTTGCATGCATGCATGCATCTCCCTCAGTTTATCATAAAAGAAAAAAAAAAAGGGAAGCAAGACTGCAGAGGTTGATCGAAGGATATGATTAAAATGCCTTGCTGAGTAACATGTACTTGCAAGCCAAAAAAAAAAAAAAAAAAAAAGTGTTGGTTGCATCCATGTATATATATATACATGTACATGTACCATAAAAGCTGATGGAGCAAGATCTTTTTTTTTTTAAACATGCGAGATGGAAACTCAAACATGTAATATCACTTTCTCGGAGATGAAGATACAATGTAGGAAAGATTTGAGCGCAGATGTCGCTACTTTATTATTTACTCCTCGGTATAGTATTGAGTTTTAAGTAAAAAGAAAAAGAAAAAGAAAAAAGAAAGGAAAGTTTGTATTATGTACAACAAATGAAAAAGGAAAAAGGTTGTATTTATTTAATGCTTGAGGAAGCGAGCTTCGCCATGATCGACATCGTGGTAGGCATGAATGGGTGCCTTGTCCTGCTTAAGAACGCTACGTGATTCAACAAGGCGAATGGCCTCTGAGGCATGTTGGCTCAAACCAGGTGCTTGAGAATCGACCTACCAAAAAAAGAAAATTTAAAGTGGGTTAAGATATTTTTGCTCCATGAACAAACGTACTACAAATAATGATAACGCGAAAGGTGAAGGAGAAGGGACAGGGAACTTTTGTTTGTTGTTGTTATTGTTGTGCTTGGTTTCTTTTCAGCATGGACAAACACAGCTGTGAACGGCCAGCAAGTGTAACGCGGATGAAAAAGAAAAAGAAAAAGAGGCCTGGGTCACTTCCCCTCCCTTTTTCTTTTTCTTTTTTTCTTTTTCTTTTGCGTCGTACACTCTTTTTTCTCCTGCAACTGTTAAGAGTAATAAAAAAAAAAAAAAAAAAAAAAGACGAACAATGCGAAAAATGTAGAGAAAGGAGTCCTCCGTCTGCATTGCAAAGAGAAGGTGGGAGGTGAAAATCATTTGCATTATGCAGAAAGGGCAAAAAGGATAAAAAAAAAAAAGTCTTTTCATCCACATGGCAAATAACCCAATTCATACTAAAAAAAATTACATATCCAGAGTTAGGAGCAAAACACATTCTTTAAAAAAAAACGGTAATAAAAAAAAAAAAAAAAAAAGGAGCTTGATGTTTGATTGGGGACATTATAAGCATAGCAAATAAAAAATAAATGTAATAAAGTAAAAAGAAAACCCATTGACATTGTCCATCATTATTCATTGGCGACTGAAATCCATCCATGACTCCTCAAAGTAACATCTCGTCCGCTTTTTTTTTTTTTTATAAAATTATTTATACCTCAGATGTCAGGTTCTTTGCATTGTTCTCCAATTTATCAGCAACTTTCTTGGCATTCTCGGCCCAGGCACTTGACGAGTAGGCTGAGGGATGTGAGTTATTGACAAAGGCTACCACGGGAATACGGACCATGGAAACACGAGGAAGACCAGCCTTGATTGAATGGATTGCGACGGACATGGTTTATAATTAAGATTAAATATAGAGAGAAGGGACTAAAAATATATTTGTATAAAGGATCAGGAGAAGGGAAGAGGGTGTTTGGGTGTTGAAAAGAAAGAGTTGCGAGTAAAGAAATAAGCGAGCAAACGAAGAGAGATTTGACAAAGAAAAAAAAAAAAAAAAAAGAAAAAAAAATTGGGTGGAAGGTTGATTATTTATAGTAAATGAGTAAATGAGAAAAGGGTTCAGTTTCGAGTCAGATGAGCGCAGTGTTACGCGTGCATCGCGCGCTTTACATGGACTTTGAAGGCTTTTTTCTAGTTCCACAAGATTCAAGAGAGAGAGTGTGGGCTAAATCACCATGGTTCATTGGACGGAATAAAAAGGGATTGTACACATGTTGGACACACTTTGCATTTGCATGTAAAGAAATGCCCCGTGTGATTCGATTCGATGCACGTCTGTTTTATTCTCTGGAGTAAAAAAAAAAAAAAAAAAAAGAGCAAATAAGCAAAATATAGGGTAAGCTTAGCGTTGGATGTTCTCTTTGATGTATTTTTTGCTTTGTTGGGTGCATGGAAGGAGCGATGCTACTGGTTCGCTGACTGATGATTCGATTTCACCTCCATCTCCACGGATGCATTTTTGGGTCAAAAAAAAAAAAAAAAAAAAAAAAGTTATTTTCTACCTGTGGCTCTCTAGTTTTCTACACTTTCAACACATTGCCTAGTGCTCATTGCTCGTACAGGTCCAGGTGAAATGTAGGAATGTAGGGTAAAAAACTAAAAAAGATTAGTGTTTGTAATGTGTACATGTGTCCATTTTATATGCATATTTTTGATTTTTAATCCATGCTCATTTTCACATAGGACAGTAAGAGATGGTCCCACTTCCCAATTAGTCATAGCCAAAGAAGAGAGAGAGAGAGAGAGAGAGAGAGAGATTGCGAGGAAAAAAAAAAAAAAAAAAAAAAAGTCTCCAAGAAATGGATCATGTTTATTACTCATTTGCTCAACCTCCTTTCTCTCTCTCTCCTCATTTTAAGATAATACCATAAAAATGGACAAGCTCGACTGGCTAGAATTGAGATCTACAAGGCTCATTCAATAAAGTAAAAGATGCAAAGAAGAGAAGTTGGGGAGAAGAAGCACATTTGCATTAACAGCATTGTTTATCTTTGTGTGTGGGGAGGACATGTTTAATTTACAGGAACCAAAAGCAGATGAATACGACGTTTTTTTTTCTTCCTCCATTTTCCCCAATTCTTTTTTGGCGGGCAAAAAGATGGTCTTGTTCCATCCGGAGAAATGATCGAAAAATGAACGGTCCTTTCCGTTCTGTACGACAATCTCTAAATAGAATCACACCCAACACTTGTATATATATGCCTTCTCTCTCTCCTCCCTTCCCCAATCTGCTTGCTTTCTTTTACTCCCCCATCTCCTTCCAACACCATTTTATTAAACATTCTTGGCATGACATAACTGACTTTTCTGAAACTAGTTCAAAGATAAAAAAAAAAAAAAAAAAAAAGAAAAGATATCACTTGTTGGGGATTGGATTGTCATGTAAAAATTTGAACCCTTTTTTTTCCCCTCTTGTATTGCTGTGCTGGCAACGGATGTCGTGTAACATCTCTTTCATTATAAGAAGCAAATATAAAAGTTGTTATGGCGACTTCTTGACAAGAACTTTTTTTTTTTTTTTTTTTTTTTTTAATTTTTTCTATTTTTTATTTATTTATTTATTATTATTATTATTATTATTTTTATTTCTTCACTTGCGCATCTTCTTGCCCTTATTTCCTCGTGCAGCACCACTCTTGCTCTTATAGCTACCAGCCTGAACAGAATCATCATCCCGATCATTATCATCTGCATTGAAAAGGCGCTTGTTTCCACCACGACCTCCTTTACCCCGATTAGCATGTTGTTCCTTCAATTCGGTGATCGCGAACCGTTGTGCTTCCGCCACACGTTCCTGTAATAGCATCACTGCATCCTTATCTGTCGGGAACTCCTCCAGCTTCTTGCCCAGGGCTTGTTCAATCCTCTGGTAAACCTCCACATCATATTGAGTCACAAACGTAATCGATTTACCCGATCGACCTGCACGGGCCGTTCGACCCACTCGATGAATATAATCCTTGGAGTTATTGGGCAAATCATAGTTGAGAACAATATCGACCGATGGAATATCCAATCCTCTGCTAGCCACATCCGTTGCAATCAAAATGTTCCTGTTCCCTGCCTTGAACTTGTTCAATGCTCCTAAACGCTTTTCCTGACTGAGCTGTCCATGCAGCGGGATCGCTGGGAAGCCCAGGTTTCGAAGCAATAATGTGATGCGTTGGGTATCGTTACAGGTCCTTGAAAACACAATGGTCGAGTTACCCGCCAGTTCGTTCAAGAGATAGACTAGATATGAATCCTTATGCTTGAGTGGGAAGAACAGGTAATATTGTAATAACGTGGACACTGTTGAATATTTCGTAGCAACCTCGATCTTGACGGGATTATTCAAACTGGCCCTTTGTAATTTAGCGACCTTGGTGGTCATGGTGGCAGAAAACAAGAAAGTGTTGCGTTCCTTGGGAATGACTTTGAGGATCTGATCAATGATCGGTCCAAAATCCATGTCCAACAGACGATCAGCCTCATCCAACACCAAATATTTCAATGTTCTCAAACTAAAGCCCTTTGTGTTCTCCAGATGGTCCTGAAGACGTCCGGGTGTACAGACAATGACGTGTGGCTTTTTGGAAAGAGCAATTGATTGAGCCATCATATCCATTCCTCCTACAATAACACAGCAGCGCACTCCAATGGTTGATCCTAATGATTCAAATGTCTCTGAGATTTGGACAGCCAACTCTCTAAATAATACAAGATGAAACAAAAAATAAAATAATAATAATAGTAATAGTAATAGTAATAATAATAATAATAATAATAATAAAAAGGGTCAGTAAGTTTTATTGGTTCGTTTAAATAAATAAATAAATAAAAAAAAAAAAAAAAAAAAAAAAAAAAAAAACCGTAAAAATTTACCTCGTGGGAGCCATGACACAAGCAAACATGGGTGAAGGGTTGTTCCAAAGGGCTTGAAGGATAGGAAGGGCGAACGCAGCTGTCTTTCCTGATCCTGTCTGAGCGAGACCAATGATATCACGACCCTGCAAGGACCAAGGAATGGACTCTCTCTGAATCTCTGTTGGTGCTTTAAACTTGAGTTGCTCGCAGGCATCCACCAAAGGTTGCATCAGACCCTTTTTTTTTAAAAAATAAAAAAAAACAAAAAAAAAAAAAACAGAAATTAGTATAGTGTATAGTGTTTATTAATGATGATCTATTGTAGTCGAAAATAATCGCGACTTTTTCTTTTTTTTTTTTAAAAAAAAAAAAATGTAAATGTATTTACCAGGTCCTTAAAAGTGACATTCTCCTTAGATTTCTCGGTTTCTTCATCATTATTTCCATTATCTTCTTGACCTTCATCAACACTCTTATTGTCGTTATCGCTACTGCTGTTGTCTTTTTCTTTTTCTTTTTCTTCTTCTTCTTCTTCTTCTTCTTCTTCTTCTTCTTCTTCTTCTTCTTCACTCTGGTCTACAGAGTCATCATCACTCTCATCTTCACTATCGGAGGGTTGCTGGACAACAGGCTTTTTTAACTTTTGTGTAGGGACAGCAGCAGCTACAGCCTTCTTAATTGGCTTGGCTGTTTTGACAGCAGCAACCTTCATATTGCCGCCCTTGAGGATCTTTTTAACTGCCATGAAGAAGAGGGGAAAAAAAAAATAAAAAAAATGCTTAAACTAAATAAAAAAAAAATAAAAAAAAGTAATGGAGCAACTTCAAAATAACAAAATGCTTTGTATGCTGCTAAGAGGGTGTAAAGAAGGAAGGTGGAAGTGGGTATTTGTAGAAACTAATGTAGTGTAAAGGGACGAAGAATAATAATTATACAGCGTCCAAGTAAAGTGCAAAGCAAAAGTAAAAAAAAAAAAAAAAAAAAAAAAGTAGTCAACAGAACAACAGAAAAAAATAAAAATAAAAAAAGGAAAACAGTGACTGCTTTCCAAGTGGCGCACAGACATCTATCAAGAGCAGTGCACTGGTTGGCAGACTGGCACAGTCAAAAAAAAAAAAAAAAAAAAAAAAAAGTGTAGTTGGAGAAAAAGGTTTTTTTTTTTTCGTTTCCCCTACTTGTTGATTTGCAATCAGAGGAAAGAAAAAAAAGGAAGCTGCCAGAACATTTACATTACAAATCTGTCTATAAAGCTCTTTTCCCACGTCCTCATTCTTTTTATTTATTTATTTTTTTCTTATTTCTACCTCCCCTCCTTGGGTCAATTGCATTATCGAATAAAAATAATAATATTAAAAAAATAAAAAATAAAAAAAAATGCCCGCCACGCTGACCGACCTACAACAGTGGAGTGTCCTCCTAGGTAGCGATCTTCAATACAAGCCAGAGAATAGTAGTAGTGATGCTACAGCTACAGCTACTACTTCTGCTGATGCTACCAACGATACCAAGGCCGGTTCACAATTGAGTGCAGATACGAGTCCTTTGACTCAATTGCTCCTTGCCGGAGAATATGACCTTGCTCTAAAGTCACCCGTTGCAGCTGAAATCTTTGGTACAAATCTTTCAGACGCAGATCCTGATGTGATCGCCCTTGATACATCCTTTGATCTGGCCACATTCTTGACCAAACGTATTCAAACCTATATCAACAATTATTCATCATCTACATCATCTACATCATCTACATCTACATCTTCTGCAACCTTGGATGTTCTCTTTGTCGCCATTGCGGCCCTTTATGCCTTTGTTCAGGCTGGTTGGACTGGCCCCGACCTTGGCTTTGAGCCCATTGATATCTTACCCGCTTTACTTCGTCCTGATCGCAATAACAGAACCAAAGATCTGGATGCTCAAGCGTTAGACAAACTCTCAGTCGGAGGCGAGACCACCTATCATCTCTCCCGTCAAATCTTGTTTTTGTATACGTCCAGAATCATTCTGGTCGATAATTTGGATCTTCTTAAACGAGATCCTGAAGTCGCCAAGACCGCTCCTTGGTGGGCCCTCCGAACTTTGTTTCTGCAGCAGAGAACTCTGGAAGGGCCCACAGGTGTACTCCAGTCCCAGATGTTGGCCTTGGCAAACGAGATCGAAACTGCTGTGATGACTGAGGTATATAACTTTATTAACATTTAAAATCAAATTTTGCCATGTATTCCCCTTATAATTTTAAAAGCCCTTTGTTCACTCTTTTCTTCTGCTTCTTCTTCCTCTTTCTTCCTCTTCATCAAGGTTGAGCGTGAGGATGGACCTTTGGAAGCCATTGACAAGAAAGAAGCTCAAACGCGATTCTGGATCGAGAAGGGTTTGGTCCTGCATTATTACACAGATGACACCAAGGCCTATGAGACCTTCCAAAAGGCTCAATCCACCTCTGGCTTCCGCTTCAAGGTCACGGGCGCATTGGGCAAACGGACCAAATTCCAAACGTACGATACTTCTCAACTCGTGGTCGTTGCAGAGAGTAGTCAAGATATGGCCAGTGCTCGTCCTACTGCTTATAAATCCAATGCAGGTGGAAATTCAGAAACAACATCTTCATCGGGCACAGGGACAGGGACAGGGACAGGGACAGGGACAGGGACAGGAACAGAGGGAGCAAATGGAACAGAAGTCTCAACACCCACACCCACATCCACGTCCACATCCACAGGAAGAGGAGGTCCCAGAAACCTTGAACATAACGATGACACCATCCTAGAAAAGATCCAGTTCACAGAACTGACGGAAGAACAACGCGCCAACCTGGGTGATCTGGAATTAGACCCTTCCAAAAAAATCGAAGACCTTCACCCAATCGATCACGCTCTCTTGTTAGCATTCTGCCTCAACATCAAAAACACCAATCCAGCTCATGGTCTCACGGTCGAACAAATGTTCCCCTTTGTCACCCGAGTGCTCGAGACCCCCAATAACTGGACAGTCTACACAATGGCTCTTTTGCTCCGTTCACGTCTCGAATCCGACAAGTCCAGAACAGTCGAACGTGGTACGTTGCAGCTGCAGGCTCTAGTGGATCAAACCAAGATTGAAGATGAAACCTCAACCACCCAAGAAAGGATGCATCATTTCTTTTCAGTCTTGTTGCCTTCCAAATGGGAACTCGAAAAGGAATTGGCAGAACAATACATGAAGCTGGGCGTTATCCGTTCGGCTCTCGAGATCTTTGAACGACTCGAGCTTTGGGAGGATGTGATTGCCTGTCATCAATTCTTGGACCAGACTGCAAAAGCCAAGGCGCTCTGTCATGAATTATTACAACAGAATCCCAAGAGTCCCAAATTGCTCTGTATCCTTGGTGATCTGGATCAAGATCCTGAAAAGTATAAGGAATCTTGGGAGGCCTCAGGTCAGCGTTTCGCGCGTGCTCAACGATCATTAGGATCCTATTATTATAAACGTCAAGAGTTTGCGCCTGCCAAGGTAGCGTTTCAGCAAGCACTCAAGATCAACCCTCTTTTTGAGAACTCTTGGTTTATCCTGGGCTGTATCTGTATGCAACTTGAGGATTTCTCAGTCGCGATCGAGGCCTTTACCAGGGTCGTCTCATTGGATCCCAACAACGGAGAGGCCTGGAATAACTTGGCAGCGATTCATATGCGTGAGAACAATAATGTGGATGCTCACCATGCTTTGCGACAGGCTCTGAAGGAGAAGCGAGAGTCTTGGAAGATCTGGTCGAATTACATGTACTGCTCCATCGACATTGGTGATTTCACAGAAGCTATCCGGGCCATGGGTATGGTGGTCGAAATACGTTACAAGCAAGTGAAAAGGGAAAGCGACAAGAGGAAAAACAGCGGTACCAACAGCAACAGCACTGGCGAAGCCGATGACGAAGCGGCTCAAGAGATTGTTGATATCATGGTCTTGGACAGGATCGTTCAGGGTCTAACCCGGGACCTCAAGGATCTTTATTCCAAACGAGTTGCGTTCCAAGAGTCCAAGATCGAAGAGCTCTTGCTCGGCATCACCAACCGAATCTCGAATGACCCTCGGATCTGGAAGATCTGTGGGAAATTCTACTTTTGGCAAAAGAACTATCCAGAATGTTTAGAATCCCATCTCAAGGCCTATCGTTCCGTCACCCTGAGCTCCAAGATCGAGACTGATCAGGCCGAGTTTGAGAAGGCAGTGGAGGCAGCGATTGAGATGGTGGATTGGTATCGTAACCTGGGTCCTTTGACCTATAAGGATTCACAGGGTCAGGAGCAGATCGTAGCCAAGGATTGGGCCTACCGTGCGAAACAGATGATCAAGAGCCTGATGGGCAGGACAAGGGATTCTTGGGAAGACCAACCAGCGTTTGAGAAGTTGAAGGATACCTTGGAGGGCCTCAAAACCGAGAAGTAAAATGAAGTACAACAGAAACAGAAACTTTTTTTTTTTTTTCTTTTTCTTTTTTTTCACGTAGGATGTTAAATACAACAGATACACAACACAACACAGCACGACATTAGACGTTCACTTTACGTAACTGCAAAAATAGATTACAACAATTATTTTTTTTTTTTTTATAAATCTTCCTCTTTGTAAATCTGCAATAATGTCTATATGCATCTACATCAATAAGTTGAAAAATATGTTTTTGTAATAATTAAGCAATAGCAGGAGAGCCAGATCGCAGCGAGACATTGTTGCGGCGGTACGAGAAATTGAAGCCTAGTTTTTTTTTTTTTTTTTTTTTTTTTTGCAAATGTTTGGAAGGTTAGCAACTCTTTTCTTTTCTTTTCTTTTCTTTTTCTCTTTTTCTCTTTTTACCTTGAGAGCGGGTCTCAATAGCAATCCTTCCTTGATTAATATCCAAGATCAACAATCCCAAGCCTGCATCCGGCAAATTGAAATTCCACATGTTCTTGAACGCAGCCTCATCTTTATCATTCGGCAAACTGTTTACAGCAGGCAAACGGTTGACGACTGACAGACAATTCTCCAATAGGACCCGTTGCTCATCACTCACACTGCTCTCCACATGTGTCTTCACTCCTTCCCACATATCCATAAAATTCTTTTGAGAGTTCAACAACTTGTTCCGGTACAACTCCTGATCTCCTTGAACTCCAAATTCATTGTACGAGATTCCATAGCGGAAATGTAATCCTGCAGAAAGCGTGAAATCGGCCTACCAAAAAGGAAAATAAAGTAAAATAAAGAGTAAAAAGTAAAAAGTAAAAAGTAAAAAGTAAAAAGTAAATCATCCAAGTTGTTAGATTTTTTTTTTTTTTTTTTTTTTTTTTTTTTTAAATTTGATCCGCATTGCCTGCCGACATGTTTAATCAATAAAAATGGCAATATATATTCACCTTCAAAACAAGTGCCAATTGAGCAAGGATTCCTTCACGACCAGGACTAGCATGAGAGACCAGGACACGAGTCTCTGTCGCATCAAAGACTTTTTGAGCCGTATCGACCAACTGTCCAATTTGAAGTGCTGTTGTCCACATTGTACCTGAACCGCCAGCGATGGTTGACGTTCCTGTATAATCATATATATATATTTCCTTAGCTCTATGCACATTGCAACAAAAAAAAAAAAAAAAAAAAAAAAAAAAGCAAAAAGTCAAGAGTTTTGACCAAACGAACCTTCTCCAATATCAAAGAACTTGTGCTGTGCAATAGCACCTCCCAATCCAAAAAGTCGAAGCTTCACCCCTCCAATATCGATTACAGTCGTAGCAGCTTCGTCCAGAATGTTCAAATGAGGGATTGAGTATTCATTTGATCGAAATTTCTCCAACACACTGACGTCTTCGCAAGCTCCCCAGACGGTATACACAGGGACCTTCAATGTCTTTTGTCCTGATAAAAATAATGGCAGTTCGGATAAGATATGGGTGGTCGAGGCCCTGATCTGAGACCGGAGTGAATCCGGTGTCACATTCGCCTGTAATAGTCGTGTGCGCATCGCTGGAGGGATCAAAGTGCTGTATTGAACCAAATGCTTCAATGTTCTTTTTTTTTTACCAGAAAAAAACAAATTAGACTTTTATCATATAAAATCGCCATATATATATATATATATATATATATATATACATATTTAAACATTTACCTGTCACTAATACGATTCAAACTGTCGCGTTCTTAAAGAAAGAAAGAAAGAGAGATACAAAAGATACAAAAGAATTTAGAAAACTTTTCCAACTATTTACGCGTTTTTAAAAAGAGAGAGAGAGAGCGAGAGGGAGAAAGGGAATTTTTTTTTTTATTTTTTACCATAAAATCCAAAATCACCACAATGGATAATCAATTTGGCTCCTGTCTGATCTGCTAGATCATTCAACTGCGAAATGTTGCCTACATACCCATTAAAGAAAAAGAAAAAAAGCCAGACATTCTTTATAAATTTAATGTTGCTCTTTGAAATCCAGCGTATCATATCAGATCTTTTAATTCCGGAAGGTCAATTGAAAAAAAAAAAAAAAAAAAAAAAGATTACCTCGAAGATCCGCAACACAGAGCACCTTCCCAGCTGGGGTGTTGATAGATTGAAGTGTAGGCGAGCTCATCCTTTCTTTTCTTTTCTTTTCTTTTAATAAAGAAGAAAAAAAAAAAAAAAAAAAGAAAAGAAATTCAAGCATGTCAGAAACAGGTTTTGTGGTTAGTGAGTGACCCTTCCCCTGTTTTTTTTTTTTTGCAAAGTTCTCATCCATTGCTCTCATTCTCAAGAGATGATGTGCAGATGCTGAGCCTTACCTTCAATATTAAACTGTTATCACTTTTTAATTAATGTGCCTGTGCCTGTTGTAATATTATTTTTTTTTTCCTCTCCTTTGGGATGTCGGTTAAATAGATGGTTATGAATGTGGATGAAGACAGTTGAACAAGGTTGTGCTAAAGTCTTATTTCTAATTTCTAGGGCTCACACACCTCCAATTGAGATCGAAAAAATCATGTGTGGGGAGGCACGTGTTGCAAGGCGAAATCCTCTCTTTGTCTGATAGACTCACCCTCCCCCCTGGGAATATTACCTACTTTGCCCATAAAAATTTACATCCTACACAGGCACACAGGTACATGTAAACAGGAACAAACAGAGCTGTCCACGCGCATAAGGTTGATTTACTCTTTCATGCAGTATGGACTACATTCCTCAGCTCTGCTACTGTCCTGCATATACCAGATTATCCTTCTATATACACCTCCCTTTCCAACCCTTTTCTTTTTTTTCTTTCTTTTTTGCTACTCTTGCTTGCGAGCTATATATTCTGTAGGTCTGTTGCAACTGTTGCCTGTTTCATCGAGTCAAAGCATCAAAGCAACAAAACTTCAAAACATCATATACTCGCGTGAGTTACATACAGCAAAGGGTACGAGCTTATTATTCTATACTTTCTTTTTAATCGTTGTTGTAATTGTGAGATTATCGTGTTGCTTTGGGTATTTGACTGCAAAGTAGAACGACATTAAGAAGAAGGAGAAGAAAAAAAAAAAAGATTAGATCAGTTAGTAACATTATTCCCAATTCCTGTTGATTTTATTTTCATAATACATTGTGAAGAAATAAAAACCAAACTTGCCAAACGTCAGATTGTCTCTTTGCCGGATGATAAACCATCCATGAATAATCACTCGTAGGAAAGCTCCCAGGATTCATGCAATGACAATTCTGGTAATTGAAGTTGTACGCCTCGAATTTATCCGCCAAGATCAACTGGTAAGGAAAAAAAAAGGGAAAAAAAAGGGAAAAAAAAAAAAAAAAAAATCACCCTGTAGGTTAGATTCATCATGGTCAGTTTCCAAAACACATTTGCGATAGAATTATGGACCTACAGCGTCTGGAATGGGGTAAATCCTGAGAGCATGATCGTAAGCCCAAGCAACTTGTCGCGTTGTCAACGGCAGAGGAGAGAGATGTGCGCCATCCACGAGTGTTCTGACAAGTTGCTTCTGGATCACGACATCTCCAGAAGGTGAAACAATACAATTACGTAGAATCCGGTTCAAAATATCGTCTCGGAAAATCACAATTTCTTGATCACAATACTTGATCCTATTATCGTGTCCATTTTTTTTTTTTTTTAGGACCCGTCAAAAAAAACGTAAAAAATACTTTTTTTCTTTTTTTTTTTTTTTTACCTGCATGGATTTGATGTAAAGATAGATCGCTTCACTAATGATCTAACTTTAGCCGTATAAAAATCTGGGATCTTTGGTCGAGGCAAAATGCCACCGTCCCAAGGATCGTTTGGGCCAGGCACAAAGATAAAATAGCTAAATGTAGCCATCGTCGGAAACTCTGCAATCAATTCTGCTAGCTGATTGAATCCCTCTCTATAAGGGGCTGATTCAAGTCCATTGAGCAAAAACGGCACCGATTTGAAACTTCCACACATGATGAATGCTAATGGCAGCGTCGAATTGGAATAACCCTCAAAAATCGTTCGCAACGTTGTAAACGTCTTTTTTTTTTTTTTTTTTTTTTTTTCAAGAATCAATCAATCAATCAAAAAAAAAAAAAAAAAAAAAAAAATTGTTAAAATTGTCACCCTTATAGGCACTTGAATGTATTCCATTATTTAACAACAACATCATCAACAACAAAAAAAGGTATCCTACCTTGGGTTGATCCAGCCACAGATCCGAGAGAATGACGAAACAAATATCTTCATATTCTTCACAAATCACCTTGAGCTGTTCTTCACTTCTCATCTCCCTTGGCGCTCCTAAAAAGTCTATATTTCCAAATACTTTTCTACAACACAATATATTCAATCGTTACAACAACATGAGTTATCGTATATATATAAGCAACAAGGAAATAATAAAAATAATAAAAAAATAAAAAATAAAAAAAAAAGACGTACTTTGTTTCCTCACGTAACTCAGGAGGTGGTAGACCAATAGCATCAACGTGAATATTGTTATCGTCCGTATACTTTCCTTCCAGCAACACAAAACAATTCTCTGTGAACATTCCAGCAGTGTTTCGCTAAGTGGGTTAAGAGAGAAAAAAAAGAAAAAAAAAGAAAAAAAAGAAAAACTCCTATTCAAGTTAGACAGACCATAGACATAGACATATCGTGTTTGATTTTCATATATATATATATACATGTGTGTGTGTGTGGATAGTATCCTTACACTATGTTGAAAAACAAGCTCCACTCGATCATCCGCATCCTCTAAACAGAATCTCCCATGACTGTTCCGAACAAGCATCCCAAACATCAGGAATCGTTCCCCTGCTCGACCCTTCAATGCTTTCAGTGGTGTGATCTTCAAATACCGATCCTGTTTCATCCCTCCTGTGAACACGGGTGGCGCAAAATGTTCATTCCTCAAAATACGCTGTAATAACAAGTGATATCGAGCTCGAAACATCGCAGTCTTTTCTTTTGCTGATCCTAACAACTGATTCGCCCCTTTGCTCGCATTTGTACTTGTTGCTATCGTACTTGATCCATTGACTTGGTGATGGTGATGATGATTTGAGGGATGACGAGCCGAGCTATCATTATCTTCAACACGAGTGAAAGTCTTGATGTCGGATGCCCAGTCCCAACGTGGCATCGAAAACGCATCGATCACATGAAACAACTCTGTAATGTCCACATCGTCCTCTTCTGCTTCTCCTTCTCCTTCTGCTTCTCCTTCTCTTCCTCCTACCATGTACATATTCTCATCTTGCATCGGTTCTGATCCGTATTGTTGACCTTTTGAAAAGTCATCATCACCATCAGCATTATACGACGAACGATATCGTTCCCTTTCTTCTACCTCCTCTATTCCATGTCGGACTGAATCCATATCAATTGATTCTAGATCGTGTGGATCAGGCCGTTGCGACGATATCGATTGAGAGACCTTCATCATAGATTGTTGTTGTGGTTGTTGAGATTTATGTGGATCAAGTGTATTGCGCGTGGGCTTCTCGTGCAAGTGATGTGTCCATTTCTGCATACTCTCCAATACAATCTCCAAACGAGCTCGACTCACCAGGTTTAATCCTTGAGTTTGATTTAAAATAAGGAGGAAAAAAAAAAAAATGTTTAGCTTCCAGTTTAAAAGAAATAAAAGAAGTTGAAAGTAACCGGAGGATCTTGATTGCATTACGCTTTCTTTTTTTTTTTTTTTTTTTTTTACTACACTCCTTCTCTATCTCTATCTTCCATTCTCTTTTCCCTTTTCTCTTTCCTCTTTTCTCTTTTCTCTTTCTCAGTCATTTCCTCTTTCTCTTTCTATTTTCTCTCCATATACCTTCCCGAGCTACATATCCTACAGCAATGTTTTCAAGTGTATCATTCAGATCTTCCGGAGGTATATCTTGTGCTTCCAAAGTCTGTTCCAAGAATTCTGTGGCATCGAGTTGAAGAGTTAGCTGATGCTTTTTAAATGTCCTGACGATCTGACGTCGCACCGCCATCATTCGTGCCTTTGGAGTTGACATTGGTATCATGATTAAGATTGATTTCCTCTTTTTTTTTTTTTTTTTTTGTGAATTTCAATGTGTCGAATAAAAATATAAATATGGATATATTAAAATAAAATAAAAATAAAAATAATCTCCCCCTTTTTGGTGGCACCACGCGAAGGACGTGTTTTTTATGTTTATTATTTTTTGTACGAGGTGTCGAGGTGTGTGTACAGCTCTAAAACGCACAGTATTGTGGCTTGCAATTAATCAATTATCACTACCCTATCACTTATAAGTGAATTGTTTAATAAACTTTTTGTAATTGATATCGATCATACCTTTTTTTTTTTTTTTTTTTTTTTTCTTTTATTTCACGCACCCAACAACAAGAAGCTGTTACTGATGATGCTCTTATCAATGATGTTCTCGCCATCAATCAAATTGAAAAAAAAAAAAATATTGATCGGTGTGATTTGAAGATATTGTAAGTGTTCAAATGCGAATAATAATAATAATTTTTTTTTGTATCAATGCTTTCTTGATGATATCTAATCAGAACTATGCTTTAGAGAAAAGCCCTTGACGCGTCAAACTCTGGGAAGGATGGGGAGGATGACAGCGAAGAAAAAGAAGGTGGAAATGAAGAAAAAGGGAAGGATGATCAAGTAGATATCCCGACTGATCATGAATTTGATTTCGAGGTAAGTGTTGCAATTATATTAGTTGCCCCCATAAAGTCTAGTTCATTGCTTGAGAGTAATAAAGAAAAAACTTGACATTTGTACGTTAACTCTAGTCTTTGAAGACGCGTATTGAGAATGAACGCAATAATATTGTTGTTGAAAAAAAAATGAGAGTGATTTTGTGCAATGACACTGAGATTATTCAAGCCGCAAAGCACTATAAAATTGATCCTGAATCTCGGTTCACCACTCTGACTGCCTCGAAAGTTGAATTCTTTATTGAACCCGAGAGGTTTGATGCTTGGTTTCTGAAGCATCCAAAGGGTTATTTCCACCAATTTTGTATTGACAAGAAAATATGACTACAAAACTGATAATCTGCACCGCCTCACTTATGAATGCCAATGCGCTGGCAAGAAGCGCGTAAGGAAAGATAGACCCCAAGGAGGTGTCACAGGCAAAAGCAGGATTCATGCTCTAGGAAATAAACAAAGTGTGGAGCAAAGATATTGGCTACGTTGAAGCCAGTGCTGATAGCTGATGGCTCGAAAGTAGGGGGCATATACTGTTGAGTATGAGTACCAGCATAACCTTAGGCTGGACAGCCTTACCGATCTCGGTACTCGGCAACTTTCAGGTGCTGTAAAAGCAGCCATCGAGTGTCTTCTTTTGAAGGGATCAACAATCCAAACTGTATTGCATGAGCTTACAATGGATTATGGCAAATTCACCCAGGTCTAGGGAGGTAACGGTCAGCAGCTCTCAAGAGATGATTTTATCACTTTCGATGATGTCTGCAATGTATGGTATAAGATCACCACAGCCGCGATGAGAAAGGACGAGAACGAGGTTTTGTCTGTATATAATATAAATGGATGCAGCAATTCAATCGGGAAGGAGCTTTTACGGTTTACAACCAAGAAAACATGAACGTGGATTTATACTTCGGATTCGCGTCGATGTGGCAACTGAGCCCATGGGAATGTGCTATGCTTTGGGTACATTTTTTTTTAAATATTATTATTATTGCTATTATGTGAATCGTTGGAAGTGCTAGAGTGTTATGTTCAAAACGTTTGAGAAGAGTGAATGGAGGAATGGAGGAATGAAGACAAAATGACAGTTAACTTTTATTCACAATCATCCATCCATCACCATCCATGCTCCATTCTCATTCGCCATTGAGATTCCTCTCCATGAAAAGGCGATGGCGCGATCCTTAGATCTAATGGACCAATGAATGGTATTTTGACATGCGCGCAAAAATATTTTGACAAACATTTATTCCGCGCTTTCTCCATTCAAACACTCCTCCTCACATACAAAGATCACTTGCCTCACTCACAGCGGTATGATTATCCATCCAGTAACGGTTTCTATCCATACCATTTGTAAATGAGCTTCATTCTACCCAGAAACAGTTATTTTGATTATTCGATTCATACAAACTAAGTTTTGTTAATAAGCAAATCTTTTTTTTTTACATGGAGTACAAAAAGCATTTTATTGACAACAATCCTGCAAGCACATGTATTGCCAAATTTAACATAGAGGAGAAGTATGTTAAAGACACCTTGCGGGAGATGCTCTTGGCGCTCTACCTAGAGTGTGATAATGATCCGAATGCAAAACCACCGTTAGCGAACCTGCGGTCCTGGATATGGGACCAAGTTTCGGTTATCCATACTTCCTCAGGCCCATCGAATGTCATTAAGGGAAGTCTATTTGTGTATATCGCTGAAATCAAATCAACTTGTACCACCATCAACGGAATATGTTTACGCGTCCATTTGGACAAATGTCTTTAATTACTTGATGGACTGGTACATTGCAAGAGGGATCCTCTAAGTGCTCTTTTCACTGCTTGTTACTGAGGTCGTTCGCAATACTGTTATTGGTGCTTCAATCCGACTGTCGTTTTATCACAGCGAAGAACTCGGATCAATTGTCACTAAGAATGCCCGGCTTGTCAATGAACGCGAATTTGGTAGTGCTATCAAATATTTAATGGGCAGGAAAGTCGACGTAGCACTGCAGACAAATGTCAGCTTTAATTGGAGATCAGAAAGCGCAGAGTTTGAGTTGAAGCTCGAAAGAGTCAATGCAGCCACTTGCCACATGTGAAAAAAATGACAGAAGAAGGCTGTGAGGATTTATACGGCCATACTATTAGAATTAGAAATAAAAAAAAAAAAAGGATTGAATATCGAAAGTTATTTCCCTCGTAGTTGCTAAAGGTCGAGGACTTGCCCTCGTCTTTTATACACTACGTCGATATGAGACATTATTGGATCGGGTAAAGCCTCACGACGTCCCTGGCTTCCAAACGACGGGATTGCACTGAAGCAGTGGTCTGCTTGCATTTACAGTATCTCAAATCAAATAAATACAAAGTATACATTTGTTCTGGGATATTCCACATGGCTTTTGTTTACAAATAGCAATTCTATTATATATTTTATTATTACCCCCTTATTGACTCATTGCTGCCTATCATTGCTGGCCATGTGCAGCATCACGTTAGCTAGATCAGAGTTCATGTTCAACCACTTCAGCCCAATTCCGCAAATCTGGTAACATTCGTGAACGAGGGACTATGAAGTTTGTGGACAGGTTTCCGCTGTAAATTACACAGGAATGAAGGGATTCTCGGGTTTGCGGATATCATTTTTTTTCCTCATATGGGGATGATTTTGTTACGACGTTGTTGCCAAGACAAGACAAAATAAAACAGGAACACTGATTAGATAAAGGAGAAGGCTGTAGGAGAGAGAAAGCTGAACAAGGGTATCAGGTTTATTACCCTTTATTACACTTCATGGAGGCTGCTATTATTGAAACGGAAAACAACAGATAGCAACAACAATGCCAAGCAAAGCAAAGAAATGATGTTTACAAGGTTCAACACAGAAGGGTGGATGGAAGAGAAAGAAAAGTAAGATGAGGGCGAGGGGCGAGGGCGAGAGATAGTGGGACGCTTACATTGGGCATAAACAAAAAAAAAAACTGTCCTCATCAACAGAGACACTGATCTCTAAGCTCACGGGCCATATGTTTGTTTTAGCAATTATTAAAAATTATATAATATGGATACAAATATAAGTGTCCTGTATATGAGGATAGAACAAGAGCTTTTTTTTTTTTTTTTTATTTTTTTTTTATATCAAGGAGTCCGCCATTTGTGAGCGCATCCAAGGAAATGACCAGGTGAATGGTGTGCCATGAATTCGGTAAGAAATTGGAAGAAAAGATAGCTATATGATCCTTTAAAATATAACAATTAGACAAGCTGGATGCCCAAGTGGGGGGACGATTGCGTGATAGTAAAAATAAAAAATGAAGATACTTCTGATCCTCTTTTCTCACTCTCACTCAAATAGTTACTTCATATACAACGCATCAGCACTTGTGGACCGACCGCGTGTTGTTGATTGTGTGTCGCTTGTGTTTATGTTTGTGTTTGTGCTCTGTGTAGAAACGTGAATCTTCCTTCCTTGTGTAACGCTCGTGTGACAGGGGGAAGAGCTTTCGACGATTCTCTTGGCAAATTCTATTTTTCTTGGCAAAAATGGTATTACCGATCATAGTTAATCTGTTCGTTGTTCTTGGCATTCTTTCCAAGTATGCACTCGTGCCAAGACTTTAGGAGAGTGTAGGAGGATACCTCCTTCAATTTCCAGAGACGGATCTTCACCTTTCCCCTGTCTTCCAACACCGTTCTTAAAAAATCAAGAAATGAATTCACCTGGTGCCAATGTTACACATCTACAGTTATTAAGATGCTAGTAGCGAGATGATGACGTTCTTTATCGTTCCTCATCGACATCTTTAGTAGATTCAGGGAGACAGAAGGCAAAGATTTGTTACGTTCATGGACCCCGCCTTGCATTTACATGCATATATTAATATTCCTCAAATGCATCCACTTGCTCTTCACTTCCCCTAATGTCAAGCTAGAATTGTCAAAATTAAAATTTTGTATGATCGAAGGAAAAAAAAAAAAAAAATTCTGAGCACTAAACGCCACGCCAAGAGAATCACCTCGCCAAGAAGGCCAAGAGAACCATTGCTCATTCTTCCCTCGTCCACCGCTTCGTCCGCCTTTTTTCCGGGATCGACATGACCATTGTTGATCATCCTGCACACCCCGATTTAATGTAACCTTACCTATCACCCACATTTAGAAAGCAATAGCCATTGCCTTCCAAGATCCTCCTTGGTTCCCAATAAATGTCCTATGCCTCACTATTTGATACACACACTTGACGATTCTGCGCATGCATTTTTTTTTTTTTTTCCTGGATGAAAATAGATCATGTCTTAAGCCAAAAATAATCGCAAATGTTTGAGAGGATGTATAAGAGTCGATCACAAACATCCAGAAAAAAAAAAATCGACCAGCGTGACAATGTCAATTTGTCCAGCCAATCTTTTTTTTTTTTTTTTTTTCTGTTTTGGCAGAGCACAACACTATCCTCATACTCCTTCAACTTTTAGTAAATGAAGGGGAGGACAAAAGAGGATTGATGTCGTAAAATAAAATAAAAAAAAAAAAAAAAGGAGCTAATAATCAAAGCCTTTAACTAATGAAATTGAATCGCCTTCTACACCTTTTTTTTTTCCTTTTGAAGCTTGAATCGAACAAGGTCATAATAATAAACTAATCACAATTAAAAAATAGAAAAAAATAAAAAAAAAGGAGGGGAGTAAAGCAGGGTCCGATTATTACCAAATGCTATTTTAAAATAAACAAATTTATTGAATCAACTATTGAGGCGATCATGTCGTCAAGTGCACAGTTGTGAGCCATGATCAGCCAAGATATTTGGTAAACTTTAGTACGCCTGAATTGGGCTGAGGACGCGACGTGCTCAACGATATTTTTTCTATAAAAGACAGGGTGATTTCTTTTTTTTTTTTTTTTTTTCTTATTTTTTTCATCCGTTCTACAAATATATCAGTTCTTAGTCATTTATAGAAGCAAAGCCAATCAGAATAGCCATTGTTTATCGTCTTCGTCCTTTTCTACCTCTTGCTTTTACTTTGTCAAACAAAACAAACACTTTTTTTACGCCCAACATTTTTTTTTACCTTCCCGCCCTCGGATAACGACTTACACAATAGCCAACTTTGGGCTTTACTGACTCACACCCCATTCCCCTGTTTTCTTTCCTTTTCTTTGTTTACTGCAAGAAATCGCAAACAACACTTGTTTTGCATCGAATATCAGAGACTCCCACAGCCCAAATCCACTTCCCTACGGCCACATAACGACTATGCAGTTTTACAAGGACACTACTTATCACCAGCATCACCCCCCTTCTTCCTATAACATGACCTCCTCCCACTCACACCCGAGCCACCAATGCTCCCAGCATTCCCAGATCCACTACCATTCAAACGAACATTCCCAATACCCATATAACCCCTATTCTCATCAAGCTCAGTGTTACTCTCGCCCGCAGGTAGGGCCAATGTACACACTTCGCGATCACACTACAGCCGCAACCACGACCACAACCACGGCTGCTGCTAACACATCCACACCGACAGTTTTCAAGTCTTCTCAGAAGAGTGATCCTTTGGCACCTTCTCAGGATATGTTTTCTGCACTGGAGAAACTCTTGATGGGCATTTCTCCATTCCCACCTTCAATACCTCAGCTGGCGAAGCCCACTTGCCCACCGCTTGAGGACCAGACCATGGCTGAGTTGTCTTCGCCTTCCATTTCATCTTCGTCACTTTCTTCTTCATCATCTTCGTCTTCGTCTCCAGTATCACTACCATCTTCTGAGCCCTCTGAGGCTTTGAGTGAACAACAACAGTCGCGCGCTTTAGGACAGCACTACGAAAAGCACGATCAGAAGCAGCAACATCACTGCTGCAAGCAACACGGCTCAGAATGCTCTCTACGCTCTGTCTCCCCTGTAACGTACTCACCTCGTAGCAGCGGCGCCATCAACAACAAGAGTTGTTCACCTTCACCCACTATGGCCATGGAGTCAAGCCAAGATCTACCTTATTGGAGTCCCTCAACACCAACTTTACAGGTTGAGCGTGAATGGAGCAACCATTCAAGTCCCCTGTTCTCCACTATCTCACAGCCTCAAGCATCAACGCAGCCTTCTTCATCATGGAATCACCCACTCTTGGATCAGATGAGCATGCCTATGAGTATGACCAATCTCGGTGACTATGCGAGTAGCAGCAACAACAGCAACAGCAACAGCAACAGCCACAGTAACAACAGTAATAATAATTTTGACACCCATGTTCCCTCGAGCACCTCCATGCTATATCCATCCCCTACCAACATTATCAGGAGAGCAGCTAGGACACCTCCTCATAACCGACGCTATCGTTTCTCGTCTGAACTTTCTGGCTTTGGTGCTTACCAATCCAATACGCATTACGCATATACTCACCATCATGGCTATAACCATTACTACCGCAACATGTCCGGATCGTCATTTTCATCAGGCAACAACAACACATTCTCCAACTCGATGACAAGCAATGGCAGTAGCAATGGTAATAATGGTAACCATCATCATCATCACAATAATAATAACAGTGGCGGTGGCGGTGGCAGTAACAACAGCAGCGGTAACAATAACAGCAACAATAGTAACAACAACAACAGCAATAACAACAACAACAACAACAGCGGCAGCAATAGCAGTAATAATAGTAACAATCCTGATCGTAACAATCCAAACAACACAAATACCAATTCAATCATGGATCCCAATGTGATCGTGCCCACAATGACTCGTGAAGGAGTGAAGTCCTATACGTGCCCTACATGTTCAAAGTCCTTCCCCACAAGAACTCAACTCAAATCCCATATGGCTATCCATATCGATAGTTTCCCATTTCCATGCTTGTATGCAGGATGTGATTTACATTTCAAGCGTAAACATGATTTAAGACGTCATGTGGATGCAAAACATGCACTGATCAAGAAGTATCTTTGCTCAGGTGGCTGTGGAGAAGGCTTTGGACGACGCGACCAGATGATCCGACATTTGAGGAAAGGCAATTGCGGAAGAATGTTTATGCAGACTGAGTAGAGAAGTAATACATAATAACAAGAACATTTCTAAATTCTAAGACATATGTAATAAAGTTTAGAATCGCACGTGCGCACAGCAGATCACTTTATTTGGGGTCCCACTTTGAATCACTTTTTTTTTTTTTTTTTTTTTCTCATCCCCTCTCATTCACATCATCTACAACCAACAGGATGAACTCACAAGTAAGACTAAAACTATTATCGGTGTTTCTTTACTCTTGCACGTGTTCCCCCAACAACGTCGGCGACATCATCAAACAGTGACGACGGACAATTGATGTCCAAGGATTCAATAAAAACGATGAGAATAATCTATGGAAGGGAACATCTTGAAAAAAAAAACATCATATCATCCATAAGCATAAGGAGAGAGGGACGGAAGCGAAATGAGAGAGAGACTGAAGTATTCACGCATCTTATTTCAGAGGGAAATGAAGGAGGGAAAAAAAAAAAAAAAAAAAAAAACGTTCTACTCACAGTGTTGCAGGAATGGTAGCACAGTCTGTTTGAAAATGAAAATGGTATTAAAAAAAAAAAAAAAAAAAAAAAAAAAAGGGAAAGGAGATTTTCAAGGAGTAAGCGATCTAACAAGACCAATCTCATTGTAACTGTTATTCTAAATAGATCTTGAATATGGCCCTGGTAATGGGCTCAATGCAGATTACCAATCGTCTGGATTTAGAGGACATGTCAACGAAGCAACTCATCTTGGGCAGCTATGTGGCTTCTCAGCTGATCATTCTCAGCATCTCTTATATGATTCAACGTCGGATTCTCTCCAAAAAGGATACCACTGTCCTCAAATACTTGGAGCAACCAAAACCATTGTCGAGTGAGGAGCCTAAAGTGATCACGACAACGAATATGGAGTACGATCTGGAACAGAATGGTCAGGCTCAAAAACAAGCCATCTTTGGTTTGGCCCTCATGGTCTTTTTACATTTCCAGTTTGGTGTCATCCGTCCTCTTGTCGTGCAATCGATCTTGCCTCTCAAGAACGCAGTGCAGTCCAAAGTTGCTCAGATTTATTTGTTTGATAAGCCTGCTGAAGGAGAATTGAAGAGACCTTGGAAGGCTGAGAATCCCTTTGCGGCTCTGACGGGCGCCACTGGTGCTGGCGCAAATGAACCTCGTCCTGAAGCAGCTGAACAGGCTGCTATCAAGGAAGCTGAGAGCAAAGCTTCAGATTCCAAGCAAGAGTCCAAGAAGGATCTTTAAGAAGACGAATAAAACTCCTTTGATTCTGTTCACCTTTTTTTTTATTTTTTATTTTTTATTTTTTATTTTAATCCTTTTTATACTTATGATACCGGCTCCTTGTACCGATTACTTTTTTAATGATCTTTGTTAAACTCAGCATTTCATAAACAAGAATAAAACTTGAAAGGACAAAACAAAAAAAGTTGCAAAAGTAATTTTCTTTTTCGTTCGTGTATTCATTTTTCCACAATGACAGAAGTCTTGAGGCAAGATAATAATTAGTCAAAAAAAAAAAAAAAAAAAAACAACAACACGCGTCAATATGACAGACATCACCCTTTTCTATTGCTCTTATCCTATTCAACTGCTTACGAACATGTACATATTTATATCTCCCTCTTTTTCTCTCTCAAAAAAGAAGTCTGGGACAAAAGTTAATATCCGTTTGTTTCTGAGTGATGTCTACAGATGATTTAGAAGTCTTTCACATTATAGCCTATATATATATATATATTAACCATTTGCGGGTTAAAATACCTGATATTGAAGTCTATAAACCAACTGGCCCAACAATTACTTGGGGCTTGGATTGGGGAAAAGGAAAGGGAAGAAATTTCTCCACAACTTATTCGATGTCGTTTCTATGAACATAATGAATAACATAAAAGACGATGGGTAATATTCAGCAATGAGCCAGGATATCGGAATGAAACGCCACAGATCAAGATGTCGCGCACAGCAATATCTGTTTATGTGGTTTAGGTAAAGAGACAACTGTCACTTTGAAGAGTATTGTTATGTATTATTTATTTGCTTTGTGGATTTTCTTTCCTCTTCTTTAACAACCTTGATAAAGTTTGTTTCATTTAATTTATGGATTATATTTATTTATTTTTTATATTATTTAACATTTACATCTACAACTTGGCAGCAGGTGTCGAGTTATGAATATCTTCATACATGGCTTTGATGTGTTCCTTGAAGTACTCTGCGACCTGGGGACGACGAACCTTGAATGTAGGTGTCATCATTCCATTGTCGACTGAGAACGCATCTGTGCTAAGGTGTACACGCTTCACAAATTCAAATCCACGCAATGCACCTGCCTTTCCAGCCTTTTCCAACTCTTTAGTGACAGCAGCTCGGATCTTGGGATCCTTGCACAACTTGCTAATACCCTCAAGATCTCCCAGGATGACACTGGTGCCTGCAATAGAGTTAGCAAATGGTACGAAGGTCTCTGGCTCTGGAATAACCACAGAGACAAGGGTTGACTCCAATGAGTCACCGTGAACATAGATCTGCTGGACGAGGTTGCAACGAGCCCCAAGAACATTCTCGATCTTTTCAGGCGCAATATATTCACCTTGGGCCAACTTATAACAAGGCAAAAGAAAGATAAAAAAAAAAAAAAAAAAAAGTTAGATGTATTATCCATACATAAGCATTCATCAATTTTTTTTTTAAAAAAAAAAAAAAAAAAAAAAAAAACAACAACAACAGAGTCATACCTTGAAAATGTTCTTCTTGCGATCAATGATGGTGAAGCATCCACGGTTATCGACAAAGCCAATATCACCTGTTGCGAGCCAGCCCTCAGAGTCGATCGTCTCTTTGGTGTTCTTCTCATCCTTATAGTAACCCTTGAAAACGGCGTCACCACGGATACAAATTTCTCCACGAGGATAGGGCTGATCAGTGGAGTGATAGTTCATTTCTGGTACATCCACCAACCTGATCTCACAGCCAGCGCGAGGGCAGCCAATGTGGCCAGGAATGTATTCACTTTTTTTTTAAAAAAGAGAAAAAAAAAAAAAAAAAAAAAAAAAAAAGAGATTAGGAAAAAGATCTTGTGGGCTTTTTCTGAAATATTCCATATAGCTTTTCCATTAAAAAACTATAATACCAAGAACAAATAAAAAAAAAAAAAAAAAAAAAAAAAAAACTTACTCGGCCATGGTAATAGTGGCAGTGGCCATGCCCTCAGTTGATCCATATCCTTCCAAAACAACGCATCCAAAGGCAATACGCAAGAAGCTGAGGACCTCCTTGGCAATAGGAGCTGATCCAGTTAGAATCACTTGGACTCTTCCTCCCAAAGCCATCTTGACCTTGTTGAACAACAATCTGTCCCATAAGGCGTGATGAACACCCTTACCGGCAGCCAAGTTTGCCATCTTGGCTGCGACTCCGCGACGTGCCAAAGCTCCAACCAAACCAGGGGCCTCAATTGTTGACGCAACCAACTTTGCATATATACGATTCAACAGGCGAGGAACAGCTGGGAAGAAAGTTGGACGAAGTTCAGCAACGTCCTCAAGAAGAAGAAGAATGTCTCCACGGAAGTATCCAATCTTGCCACCAGCGTACATAACACAGCTGTCAACGACACGACCCATAATATGGGCCAGAGGTAGGAAACTAAAGATCCGTCACATAATTACATTGAATGAGTATTAGGGTGCTTTTTTTTTTTTTTTTTTTTTTTCTTTAAAGAAAAAAAAAAAAAAAAAAAAAAAAAAAAAAAAAAAAAAGCATGTAAAGTTTGTAAACTTATGGGCCCTTACCTGATCAGGACATCGTCCGAAGTAAGGATCATACCCTCACGATTGCTACCAAGGGCGGCAACAAAGTTCTTGTGCGTCAACATTGCTCCTTTCTACATGATAAAATTAGAAAAAAAAGTTTTTCTTTGTCAGGTGCCATCATTTTTTTTTAAAAAAAAAAAAAATAAAAAAAAAAATAAAAATAAAAAAAAACTTGAGAAAAGTCCTTACAGGTTGACCGGTAGTGCCTGAGGTATAGCAGAGCGAAGCAACTTCATCTTCATGAGGAGGAATATGCTTGCGAGGAAAGTCCCGTCCAAGGGATTCGATCTCATTGAAGTCATAGACCTTGATGCCCTTCTGAGCACCCCAGGCACGGAGTACCTGTGAAGCTGAGGTAGCGCCAGGGACAGGGACGGTATCATGGAGAGAGTCCATGCTGATGATAGCCTTGAGTTTGGGCAACTTGTCGGCATTCTCGAGCATGGAAGCGATGTGGTTGGCTACAAGAAAAAAGAGATGACGTATACAGGCATTGGGTTTTTGTTAAGCAATTTTCAGATGGGCAAACGGAAAGATCAACAAACGGAAAGATCGGACACGGGAACACAAATGTACATGGATAGATACAAATGCAAAAAATCCACAGCTATTCGCACTAGTTTCACGTGGTTGAAGACCACTTTCTGTTTTCAACATACCACTCGATACAACGATCTGGATTTCAGCATGGTTGATAATGTACTCGACTGCATCGGGACCAAGGGTATCATACAAAGCAACTGAGACGAGGTTGTAGGTGTTGCAGCTCATTTCCGAGATGAACCATTCAGGACGACCATGCGACCAAATACCAAGGGACCATCTGTTCAATTGATCGTTACCCAGAATGACCTCGTTCAAGTGCATGATACCACTGCCGAAGGCACTGACCCGCTGGTTGATCTGACGATAGGTCTCCCAAGTATAGCCACCATATGTCTGAGCAACCGTGTTGAAGGGACGATGACCCAAAAAGTCATTATCGGCGTACAAAGTCACGGCTATATGAGCAGATGAATAGATCCGTTAATATGGAAAATAAATAGACGGTATGAGTGGACAATATATGTAAGGATATCGATTTTTTTTTTTTTTTTTTTTTTTTTAAATCGCTTACAGTTCTGCCAGACGTCGTAAAAGGTCTTGAGTTGAGGAGCTTCACGAATGTTACGGACAATACCATCTGCGAAAGCAGCATGTCTATAATAACCTAGAGAGTAGGCAAGGATATGATCAGTTTTGATTTGATCAACAATAGGTTAGTCGTCAGATGTTGGTAGATTGAAAAAAAAAAAAAAAAAAAAAAAAAAAAGTAAGAGAAGAAAGAACTTGCCTGTAGCTCCGGGAGTACGAGTGCCAGGTACCTCGACACTCTGCTTCTCAAGATTGTAAGCTTTGAAGGAAGGCATGACTGAAAATCTATATCCAGAAGGGAGTGCTAATCAATATTACAATGGAGGGGATTGCCAAAGATTGTAGGCAGGGACAAGTCAGGTGGAGATGAAAGAGTGGAGTGGAATGACCTGAGAAGGAGATTGTGAAATGGAGAGGAATCGAGAGGTCGAGATGAAGTAAGAGGCAAGAACTAAGAAATAAGAAGAGGCCTATTTAAGAAAAGACGGATTGTTTATGAACCGCAAGAGAGTGAGAGTGAAAGTGAGAGAGGATGAGAGAAAGGAAACTAAAATAAGGTTTTCTGTTGAAAAAGACCAGCATTACCCTTCAGTTGGTCCTCCCTTTCAGCCGGAGAAAACAAATGGAGGACAAAGGGCGCATCATGCAGGTCCGACGTGGAGGAGACCACGAACACACGGAACATCCGCACATCTCCAATCCCAATCATTGTAAATTAATATAGAACATCACAATTCAATAGCCTCTTACAACAAATTAAGCACAAAACGGAGAGGGGTGTCATTGGGCGAGGAAGCCTCCAGCTAAAAATTTACCCGTCCAACAGATCTTGCTTAAGGGTTTTTGATCTGCACTACTATTTGTGGCTGAATATTTTTTTTTTTTTTTTTTTTTTTTTTTGAGAGACCAGATGCCTACTCAAGGTCAGGAGAAGAAAACAGGTATTGGAGCAGGAACAGGAACAGGAACAGGAACAGGAACAGGAACAGAGAAATAGGAACAGGAGACAAACAGCTTCCTACGCATCTCATTACTTTCAACAAATACACACTACCATCATGGCTGCTCCAGCAATGCGTCCCCAGGGATTGTCGCAATTCAGGCGTATTTTAAGAGAAGTCCATCTACAGTACACTCATCCAAAGGAACTCACAGGAAAGGGTCTTCATGGAATCAACATTCACGCCAATAAGGTCTGGACTGAGGCTCTGAAGGACGTCTTCCGCAAGCACGCCAACGAGACAGATCCTGCCAGACTTAACAAACTTTATACAGATGGTGAGGACATGGTAATCTATCTTGAGAGTCAGCGTAAACATAAGGTAACAGAGGGGAGAAAGAAAGGATTATCATGATCTGGTTATAGTTTTAGAAGAACCGTTTCTACAGCTCATTAAACCCTGTTTATTTACAAACATCGCCTCCATATAGGGTCTCGTTGAGAGATACAATCCCAGCTTCTGGGATGAAGAAAAGGGTATTCAAGTGGACAAGACAGCCAGGATGGTGGGTTTTGAGATGCCTGAAAAGTTTGATGAGTCAATGAAGGATAAAGAATGGATCCCACCCCCTAAATTCACATTCAAGAATAAGGCAGTCGGCGAAGCAGCAGCAACATCCACTTCTGACAACTATGAGGAACTGAAGGCTCCTGAAGAACCAAAGAAGCGCACTTATCAGATCCCTAAAGCCTTCGGCTTTGCTGAGCAGGCAGAAGATGATGTTGGTCGGGCTGGAGATCGCAAGATTAAGTAAAAAAAAAAAAAAAAAAAAAAAATTCCTTCTCATGATTTCAGGAACCTCAACGCATGAACACAAATATAGATTTAAAAAAAGAAAAAGAAAAAGAAAAAAAAAAAAAAAAAAACAGTTTTTACAATAACAGCATCATGTATCATGTAAATATCACTCAAATATAGATCTATCAAACATAATAACAACTGTTCGCAATTGCTCCTCTCAAAGCTCTGTAACGCAAGTCTAACGTAAAATAGCGTTCATGATTCTATAGACTTTTTATTGTTGTTGTTGAATATATATTATCTATTGTCTCTCTGACATTACATCTTCTTCTTTTTTTTTTTTCTTTCTTTCTTTCTTTTTGCCCTCCGTGTAACAGTTATCCTAAAAGATGTGAAAGATCTGCATTGGGATCAAAGACTGACTTCACATTGTCCTCTTTGAGTCGTAAGTCTTTTTCAAATCTACACAATTCATTAAAGTAAGATGATTTCCAAGTTGTTTAGTGTCTCTTCAATGAGAATATCTTTTTCTTTTTTCTTTCTTTCTTTCTTGCTTTTTTTTTTTTTTGTCTTTGCCCACTCACCTTTCACCCATCCTCTCATCATGACCTTCTACAGCAATAGCCATCTGCGGTGTCTTGGCCTCTACAATGAACTTGTTATCACAATGCGGACAATATTCATCTTCCTCTTCGAAATTCCTGAAGTAATAAAAAAAAAAAAAAAAAAAAAAAAAGATTTATTGCTTAATACACTATTCCGCTATATCTTTCTAACTTTTTTATTTTTTATTTTTTTTTTTTTCCTAAGTAACTGAAAACTTGATGAAATGAAACTTACGACATGTCTTTACGGAACACCTTTTTGCATTTTTTACATCCGAACACCATCTCAGTAGTCTTTCTAAGAGGATGGTCTGAGACTTCTGCATGGCACTCTGCACAATCAAACCATTGCTTACAGCATGGGGCACGAATAGATGCCTATATATTTATATACATTTTTTTTTTTCTTGTCTATTAGCGTGCTTGGTCTTGGGTGTTGCATCAAAAAGAAAAAGTAAAAAAAGAAGGGGGCTTCGCATCTACCTGAACGTTGAGGATGTGTTTGCACATGATGAAGGATAATGAGAAAGAAAAAAAAAAAAAAAAAAAAAAAAAGAATGTGGCTAATGTGACTCCATCTGATTTTTTTTTTATTTTATTTTATGCAACGCAGCACCGATGTCTTGTCCGCAGCAGAAAACAAAATTTTGTGGCAACGGCGCTTGTAGTACAAGACTAACCCAAATCTCATGGATACAGCGGCATAGCCATCTGTGCAGTAATAACTGTTTATTGTCTATAGCGTCTGGGGCATTCTATCCACAAAACAAATCCTTTCTCTTTTCTTTTATCAAGTTCGAGTGACCACAAATTAGGTATAATTACTATTAATGATTTATTGGGGCATTCAGGCTATACTATTGAAATGGAATTTTATCAAGCCGTGGTAAGTTATAGCTGTAGTTGCCGTAATTACTCACGGATGTTTCAGCTGCCGTCGTTGTTACAGACGGGTACTCTCGTTAGAAGCCTTGATTGTGATCTCCATGGTGGGCGTGGTCCTGGCGATGGTGATGGCATTTGCCATTCTGGCAGCGGAGGGGTGGGTTGGAAGTTGGCATTGCTGGCTTGGGGGTTTTTGTCCTTGTCCTTGGCTTTTGGGTGGTTGGGGTTGGGGGTCGAAGAGTAGGAGTACTTGGAGTAGTGGTTGTTGTAGTTTGAGCAGTGGTCGTTGTAGTTTGAGCAGTGGTCGTTGTAGTTTGAGCAGTGGTTGTCGTAGTTTGAGCAGTGGTTGTCGTGCTGCTCTCAGATTCCGAGGCGCTTTCGGATTCGGATGTACTCTCGGACTCTGTGGCACTTGTAGACTCTGTGGTAGATTCAGACTCTGTGGTGGATTCAGACTCTGTGGTAGATTCAGACTCTGTGGCACTTGTAGACTCTGTGGTAGATTCAGACTCTGTGGTAGATTCAGACTCTGTAGTGGATTCAGACTCTGTAGTGGATTCAGACTCTGTGGTAGATTCCGACTCTGTGGTAGATCCAGACTCTGTGGTAGATTCAGACTCTGTGGTAGATTCAGATTCTGTGGCACTTGTAGACTCTGTGGTAGATTCAGACTCTGTGGTAGATTCAGACTCTGTGGTAGATTCAGACTCTGTGGTAGATTCAGACTCTGTGGTAGATTCAGACTCTGTGGTAGATTCAGATTCTGTGGCACTTGTAGACTCTGTGGTAGATTCAGACTCTGTGGTAGATTCAGACTCTGTGGTAGATTCAGATTCTGTGGCACTTGTAGACTCTGTGGTAGATTCAGACTCTGTGGTAGATTCAGACTCTGTAGTGGATTCCGACTCTGTGGTAGATTCCGACTCTGTGGTAGATCCAGACTCTGTGGTAGATCCAGACTCTGTGGTAGATTCAGACTCTGTGGTAGATTCAGACTCTGTGGTAGATTCAGATTCTGTGGCACTTGTAGACTCTGTGGTAGATTCAGATTCTGTGGCACTTGTAGACTCTGTGGTAGATTCCGACTCTGTGGTAGATTCCGACTCTGTGGTAGATCCAGACTCTGTGGTGGATTCAGACTCTGTGGTAGATTCAGACTCTGTGGCACTTGTAGACTCTGTGGTAGATTCCGACTCTGTGGTAGATTCAGACTCTGTGGTAGATCCAGACTCTGTGGTGGATTCAGACTCTGTGGTAGATTCAGACTCTGTGGCACTTGTAGACTCTGTGGTAGATTCCGACTCTGTGGTAGATTCAGACTCTGTGGCACTTGTAGACTCTGTGGTAGATTCCGACTCTGTGGTAGATTCAGACTCTGTGGTAGATCCAGACTCTGTGGTAGATTCAGACTCTGTGGCACTTGTAGACTCTGTAGTGGATTCAGACTCTGTGGCACTTGTAGACTCTGTGGTGCATTCAGACTCCGTGGTACTCGTAGACTCTGTGGTGCATTCAGACTCTGTGGCACTTGTGGACTCTGTGGTGCATTCGGACTCTGTCGTAGTTTCAGTCGTACAGTCAGTAGTAGTGGTTGGAGGAATACAAGTCGGTTCAGTTGTGCATGGCGCCCAAACGACTATAGTCTCAGTCTTGCAGTTTTTCTTATCACAATCCTTCTTGGGGTGCTTCTTATGGTGTTTGTGGTGTTTTTTGTGATGCTTCTTATGCTTATTGTTCCAAAGCCGAGTAGAGCCCAAAGCGTCCGCCCTGTCCAAGCCATGGGAATCAGTTGCTAAGTCGAGAGCTGCAGCAGAAAGATCGTGTCGAGCGCGTTGGGCTTCACCAAATGTAGAGGTTAATGCAATGGCACTAGCCAAAGCAAGGATGAAACTTTTAATCTTCATGATAAAGGAAACGCTATTATATCACGTAGCGCACGCGTTGGGTAATATCAGTTTTTATTCGTTTGGTGTTAGGGTATTGTGTGGGTTCAGGAAGATAGGTATATGGGTGGGGTTTAAATGTTTTCACTGGTGAGATGAGAACAAAAAAAGAAAATTACAAATAAGAAAAAGGAGAGACAAAGGTGGTTGAATTCTTGCTTCATATACTAATGGCCGCGCCTTTAGGAACCTTCTTTTTTTTTTTTCTTTTTCTTAATTTTTCTTTTGTCGGTGAAACCAAGAAGGCTGCATATCATTCTAATGGGGACCGGATACTATAAAGTAAATCCACAAGAGAACCGGATGGATGATGTCGAACCTCCTTTCTTTTTAGACTCGTTCCCCTTTTCATTTTAATCAAAGCGTTTTGTTTGCATGCACGCCCTTAATGGAATGGGATCGACTTAAAAAAAAGGGGGTTGAGATTGAGATTTTCATTTGAACGCCCAATTGCCTCAGGAATGTGAACGGAGAACAGAAGGAATAGAATGGAGGGACTTTTGGACTACTTGCAGATTCATTATCCGCTTCTTACAAAAAGGAAAAGTGGGACGTTTGTTCAGTGCCATTTCAAACGTTCTTGGGGATATATGGAATAAAAAAAAAAAAAGACTTACTTCTTGTTGGCAATATCGCATATTCTCCCTGTATTGTTGATCAGGAAATGCAAAGTCGTTGCATCACAGCTGCAGTTGTGCTGACTTACAGATACCTATCATGATCATGAATGCAACATTTTACCTGCTTTTTTTCGACGATAAGGAAAGAGGGTTTGGAGAGTCAAATAACATACATGATTGAAGTCATCTCGCATGGTTATCTTTTCACATAGAAAAAAATAAGAGATGTGTCGATTCAACAATACACACCTTCCTTTTCTCAGTTCTGCAGGTCCTGTGTATTTATTTTTTTTTTTTTTTAATAATGAATCATATCTTATGGAGCAAACACATGTATCTTATGGATCAAGCACATGTAACTCATGCTCCATCCCTGGCTCTTTCCTCTTAACCACATAAAATTAGATTATATATATATTAAAGCCTATAATGTCTTGCAACATTAATGAAACTGGAGGAACGCCGGCGCAGAAATATATAGATACGTGATTAATGGTCAAAAGAGTCAAAGCCTTTGTCTAGAAAGACTCGATGGAGTTCTTTATTCTCTATCGCCACCACTTCGCTTTATATCCCACCATGCCTTTATCTTGTTATATCTTGCTACTGCAATCTCCTTGGCACTACGTCCTTCCATATCAGCATTGCCATTGCCTAATGATCCAGTTACATCAGTCTGAGCTGGAGATTTGGAGTTTAGCTTGCCAAATAAATACGTATCCTTATTTAGCTCAATAGCCTTTTGTTGCAATGGAGACCACATACAATCCTTTCCAGCATATATATAGGCCAATCCAAATGTTGATCCAGCAAGATGGGCCTTAAAATTAATTTTACAAGGTGAAATCAGCTCATTAATATAAATGACAGAGGATATATCAATTAAGTTAAATAAGTAAAAAAAAATAAGAAAAATAGAGGAAAAGGGTACATACATAATGGTCAAATATTCTCCAGTTTCTGATGACACCTGCAAGATCCAATGCCATCATAGCACCGACAGCCACGGGCATTTTGAATGAAAGAAACGGCAAGAAAATTATGTACGCACTCGCATTAGGATACAGATAGGCAATCGAACTAAGACATCCAAACAGTGCGCCGCTCGCACCCAATGATGGGATCATTTTTGCCCAGGATACACGTGCGACTGTAAATAAATGTGATGCCAGTGAAGCAGTGAGACCTGTGGTGAGATAGAACGCCAAAAACTGCTCACGTCCCATGTGTTCATGTAACGGCATAGCAAACGAATGGAGTGCAAACATGTTTAATCCAAAGTGCCAAAAGTGTTGATGACTGAATATCGATGTCAACAAGGTGATAGATTTTCCATGAGCTGGATGATGCATAAACCATCGTTCCATGAAGGGCGTCAAGCGAGGAACCTTCCATGCCCCAAACACAATCGAGTTCAATCCAATGATAGCCCAGATAGTCCGTTCTGCAGGTGTGAGTTCCATCCATTTTGCTCGCATCATGAAGAGTGCTTTTTGGACCTCTAAAGGGATTCCAATCTCTTGGATCCAGCGAAATCGCTCCAGGACCACGACCCACTTCTCTTTTAGAATCTTTGCTTGAGCCCGAGCAAACTCTCCTGCTGTGGGCCGATCATTCTTGGCTTGAGATCGCCATGCTTGGATTTTTTTCAACAAAGTTACCTGGTTTCGTTCCCAGAGGTAGGCCGCTGATGTAAATGCTCCTAATGATACAATCACTGTGAAGAGGACAGGTTTTACAATCGCTTGAAATGGTGTTGGGGCGCGTCTCAAGACATAGTGAGGGAGAGGTGGAATAGGTATGGATGTGGCTGTCGTATGCTCTATCACAGAGTGTGGTCCCAAACGTTGGTTCGAGTAATATCTGAGCGTTGAAGACTTGAGCCAAGGTAGCGACTTGTTTGTTTCAAGACTCATTATCCTGCTATGCCCTGGAATCGAAGCAACCGAAGCAGTGGTAAATGTCTTGTGAGCTTTAAATTCACCATTAATTCTTTTGAGACCGGTCGTTAAAAAGAATGCTTGAGGACATTGAGACGATCTCTTTGTTAGCAATGTCAATGCAATGGTGCTTTGGCTCATGCTGATTGTGTGTACTGATCTAACTCGGAGTGAATGATTAACAGCTTGATGCAAATAATGAGAAGAGGTAGAGACAAACCACCTGCGCTTTTTTTTATTTCATTAATTCCCATATTGGGCTAAATCGCTACGCGTAATGATTGCAAACAAACCAAGGCTTTTCATTGTTATCTGGAATTTTATTACAAAAAGGCTTGATCCTCATTCTATGAAGGCAATAGCAGACCCCGTTTGACCATGAAGTCTTCTGAATATTTGTATAACCTCTCCTGCAGCTCTTCATCCATTGCATATGAGCCTAAAGAAAAAGGAAAGAAGAAAAAGGAAGTATTTTCAGGTGTCGAGTCATTGCTAGCTGAAGTTGCAGCACCATGGTAGTTTTTTTTTTTTTTTTTTTTTTTTTTTTTTTCTTCTTTACTTGGACGGAGCTCATGTGCATCTGGGACGAAAAAGCGTCCTGTCAAACTCTTCTCCTCGATCTCTGGGCTCGTGGCACAGTATAGCGAGGTAATGGTCCCATCTACAGCAGGTCTTCCAACCAACTCCCTCGTCTTTATTATCGCTTTAGATGCAGCATGACCAAACAAAGCCTGCGTTTCATTGTCGATCCCTGTATAACAATATCCTGGGTGTAATGAATTGACAAAAACTTTATCGTGTCCTGCATCTGTTAATCGTCGCGCTAATGCCTTAGTATACAAAATGTTGGCAAGTTTAGATCGATTATAGTTCACAGCTGCTGATTCTGCATCTACTTGACTCAAAGTTCCGAATTGAATTCCTCCTTCGGGCAAATTCAAGGCATGGCTTAACGAGCTAAGGTAAGAGAAGAGGTTGTTAATCTTTATCATGTCAGGCATTCACTTCCTTCCTCTTTTCCCAATAGATCTTGTCCATATTATTTAAACTCAACGCACCTTAAGATTACGACCCTTGATGGCTGTGACTCGATGATTTTTGGTAACAGTAATTGTGTGAATAAAAAGTGTCTACCGGTCATTTAAATTCATTCGAATTCAAACAAATATAAACAGTTTAGACAGATACTTTTTTAAAAAGGTTGGGGTATCTCTGCGTGACATGATCATGTGCTGTGTGATTATGATCATTTGGATCACTTGTAATCATAAATCATAGTTCTTGAATTTTTTTTACCCCATATGGTTGACTGCAAACACATTCTCGATTCCATCCTTGCTTAGCTTTGATGGTATGAGTCCTAGACCCGCATTATTAATCAAGATATGGAGCGGTAATCCTTTGGACAGAAACTCTTTCGCAGACTGAGCGACAATACGAAGATTTGATAAATCCAGGAATAAAAAATCTACTTTAGGATAGAGTTGAGGTGCTGTCTCTGCCAGTTCCTTTTCCATCTTTTCAATTGCTTCCAAGGCTTTGGTTTGGTTGCGACAAGCTAGAAAGACATGAGCACCATGCCTTGCCAGCTCCAATGCTGTCTCATAACCGAGTCCTGCATTCGCTCCTGTGACAATTGCTACTTTCGAAGTGAGATCTGGAATATTTTCCAATGAGAAGTTGCTGGGTTGGACAAATGTCTTCCAATAATCGACATTGTAAATGAAATCGAGCATCGGAAATGTTTTTTTTTTTTTTTTTTTTTTTTTTTTATACTTTTTCTATACTTGACGAAGATAATGAGAATAGGAAGAGAGAAGAGGGAGAAAAAAGGAGGGCAGGAACAAGAACAGAAAATGGTAAATGAGTGAGGATCAAGCTCAAAGATGAGCACCTTTATTTTAGCGCGCACTGACGTTGATCGAAGATATTTTTTTAAGGATCAACACTGGCTTTGGAACGGGAAGGGTAATTGAAGGCAAAAGAGGCGTAGGCAATAGACACAAAAGAGTTTAGGCTCTACAACCTTTTTAGTCAAACCTGGGCATGGTTACTGATACGCAGGACAAGAGGTGAATAGTTTCTGATAGCCTTAACATGTCATTCTCAGAGTTGTGGTCTACAATTCACACTTTGTGCCATATTTGGTGACTCTGTAAGTAAAAATGATTATTATATGTTGAGATACAATAGATCCAGATCGGATGTTTCGGTCATGGCTTTTCAATAATCATTTAGATAGTCCGTCCCATTAAAAAACGAGACATTGCATCTGGTGTTAAAAGAAGTGTATTAGAACAAAGAAATAAAAAAAAAAAAAAAAAAAAAGTATTATCGAGCCAATACTTACAATTTTTTTAAGACGAAGGCCTTTCTGGACCTAGTCATGTTTGTAGTAGATTGTGTCCTACTGTTGTTGCCGGCTTGTCTCTCCCCCTCCTCCTGGACCCAGCAAAGGTCCTTTCGGTGGTCTTGATCCCTCTACTCCTCCTCCTCCTCCTTCATCTGAAAATTTCCTTTTTGTGGGTCTGCTACTACTACCACCACTGCCACCACTGCCACCACTACCTCCACCATCGCCACTACCGCTAGAAGCTTGGCCTTGAGTTCCTCCGTCCGGCGGCATATATTTTGCAGGTCGTTTTTGCTCTCTTGTCTGCGACTCACAGACCCTTGCGATGTTCTCAGCACCAACAGCATCTCGATCAAAGTATGCTTTACAATTTCGACAGTACTTGGATCGAAAAGGAACATTCTCCAATATACTGTCGCAGTGAGGCCGTGGACACTTGGCAGATGTGTAGTATTCATGACAACCTGCAATGGGGTAGTCTAGAGATTTTGCCTGTTCGAGCCAGATTTAATACTCGTTAAAAAAAAGACTCAAAAATTAAATGTCATTGATCAAGGGATTTTTTTTTTACCTTTTCAACAAGCTTCTTCATCAATATCCCATGCTTCGATACTTGTCCTCGGTTTGTCTTGAATGATCCTAGTCCAATACAGATCACCGCATTCGTATTGGCATCTCTTCTTCTTCCATTGCTTCCGCCCGCAAGCTTCAGAATTGCCTTGATCACATAATCAACCCATCCGTTCTGTGCTTTTCTATTATCCCAGCTATTCCGAACAAACCACCCGTCATTATAGAAATCGACAAGCGCCCTATATATAGTCTCCCTATTGTCGTCACTGGTCCCATGCTGCCTGGGTGTCATATTTAACTTCTACATTCTCGAGGAGACGGGATCTCTGCTTCCAGTTGATCTCACGCCGGGGACTGGGACTCACCGGGGACAGTGGATTTGTGCTCGATGTACCTTCTTCAGCTGCTTCTTCTCCCTCGCCGCCATCTAAGAATGGTTCATCAACTTCCAGCAAGTCAATATCGCTGATACCCAGCAAGATATCGTCATCTTCATTTCCGTCGTCGTCTCCATCATCACCACCATCGCCTGCACCATGGCCTGAAGACGAGGATCCCTGCTGAGCACTTGAAGAAGCCTGGACTGCTTGAGATCTTTGAGTATCCGAAGGTTGGGCAGCTTGCGAACCTCTACCTCTTTTTTGCTTCGATGTGTCATAGGCAAGAAGTGTTAGGGTAAGGCCGTTTGTAAAGAACGATGTCCGTAGTTTCCTTCTAGGGCCATCATCAGATTGCAGTCCAACGTCCTTGTATCCTTTCAAGGAAAACAGCTCCTGCAACAATATCCCCTTGTGGTTAAGGATCTTGTCCTCTGCAGCCCCCTTGGTACTCATGTTTAGTTCCAACAATTGGACTATTTCCTCTCGAACTGTTGGGTTAGACCATAATACTCACGAAGACTTTCGCATGACTCCATTGTCCGCTTGGGGGGCCTCATTGTATCGTTTATTGATTGATTGATGTGATATAGTGATGATAATATTCGTCGTATGATTGAGGCAATCTGAGTTGATTCGTTCTACAGCCTGACTAACTTGATCTTTTTCTGTACAGCTCGACGAGACTTGATTTGTCGCATCATTTGCTTACTCGTCTCCTTGCGTTCCCTTGATGTATTTGGGTTGATAAACACTGCTAATAGAGTTTGTTGGGCCTGTTGAAACCAGAGGGAACCACAGCAACATATCATACCCAAGGTGATACAAATATCTCTGTTGGAGTGAGTGGTGAACTGTGTGTGGTTCAGATGTAGTGGACATAAACGGCGAAAGAATGCATCGAAAGGATATGAGCGGTTATGAGAGCAAGGAAGAAGGGGTTGGTATGCCTGTTCAAGTCCTTGGCAAGAGAGCATGAGTAGCAGTTGTGATCAATGGTATAGTTTCTAGACCCTATCTTCCACGTACAGCATTGCATTATTGTTGTTTTCAGACCTGGCACCAATCATGCGAGGTATTTCTTTTTCTGAGGGTTCCCTGTGTTAAACGGCCAGACAGAAAGCTTAGAAGAGTTACAGACACAACGGTGAAAAAAATGTATGTGAGCAAACAGTTTGTTTATTTGTTGTCTGCATATGCCTTCTTTTATCGCGGGCTTTTTCCTTTTTTGTTCGTCAATCACTGTGTGCACGAATAAGCAGCTGAAGCATCTCTTTTGTTTCTGTACAGTCACCTGAAATAAAGTTTGGACAAAATGGATTTTCTTGATTTTTTTTGAACAACCTGGACAAACAGCTCATATGCAACATACATAAAGACTTCATCAATACACATGAAATTTTACATGCTCACTAAAGAGGTCAATACTGTTATTTATTGGGGTTTTGAAGACGGCATTGTTAGAGCAGCAAAAGCGCCATGTAGGCTCAATAGTGAGTGTTCCTACCATCGACCCCATTCACTTCTTCCAGCCTTTCGGGCATGGTAGCGACAAGGCTGGCCAGCCTCTCTTGCGGTAAATTATTCCACTCTTCGGTAAGAGCCCGTGTGAGAGTGGGAAGATCTCTTGGCCCTTTAGCGCGCCTATCGAGTGCATCCGCAAGAAGTGACCATACATGTTCAATAGGGTTCAAATCTGGGGAGCATGAAGGCCAGTCTGGAATCCTGGGGATGCTGTTTTTTTCGCGCCATTCTTTTGCAATCTTACAAGTATGAACTGGAGCATTATCCTCCATAAGTATGCCATCCTCTACCTCAGCCATAAATCTGGCTAGCTCGCCTTGATATACATCTTCCACGAAACACCGTCCATCTTTACGACCTCTTTCAAATACAACCAACCGAGACTTTCTGGTTGCTGTGAACGCCCCCCAGACCATCAGAGTTGTTCTACCACTTTTGAAAGTGGGTGCGAGGCAATCATGATCGTACTTTTCCTCTACTTTACGCCAAACTCTTATTTGACGAAAATGCTCACCAACTTCAAATGATGATTCGTCAGTCCAAACTACCCGATTCCAGTCTTCCATGGACCAACTCATATATTTTTTGACAAACTGCAGCCTCCTTTTTATATGTCCTTCTTTTAAGAATGGTTTTTTTACTGCAATCCGGCTGAAAATACCCAGTGAATGCAATGCCTTCGCAACTGTCCTCTCGCAAACTTTGTTCGGCAATTGGTTAGTGATATCATTAAGAGTACACCTTCTATTCTGCTTAGTATGGCGAACGATGCTCCTGAGGTCCCGTTCACTTAGTACTTTGGGCCGTCCTGGGATCGGAGTGCAAGCAGTGGTGCCTCTTTCTTGGTACACCCTGATAATATTAATAACAGAGGTTCGGGGTACACCGCGTTGCAATGCGATTTCCGCAGCCTTCATGCCCGCGAGGTGCATTCCAACGATGATATCTTTATTCTCAATGTCTAAGTGTCTCGCCATGGTGGTTTACTCAAGCTGTTTGTATGTGAAAAACAGGAAGGAAAGAGATTGAAGGAAACGCTTCCCTACGTAACTATTTCAATATTTTATTTTTTTGTCCAATCTTTGTTTCAGGTGACTGTACATGCACAAGCACATTTTGCTAAAACACAAGCAGGATAATATTTACCCTCCGATTCTAATACAAAAACGATATCTGGTCCAGATGGGTTCTCTTTTGGAAACAAAACAAAAAAAAAGCGAGATTAACTTGGATTCATGTATGGAGTCTTTGTTACAGTGAGTATCTAAGAATTCGCTCATTGTTATAATTCTGGAAGATTGAAATTAAACAAAGCGGGACTGAAATACTCAAAATGTGTGCCCTTTGTGCCAGACGTAGGGGCGTCTAGCAACACTATTAACCAATTTAGCCAATCAAGAGTCATCCACTTCAAACAAGTTAATTGCTGCTATAAATGATATTGGCTCAACGATAATTGTAAACTCCTTCTTCCTTTGATTAACGACAATTCAAGCAAACGAAACCTCGACCGGAACAGGCTCATTGTACTCCAATATCAAGTCTTTACTATATAGTAATCTATTCATTCTTTACGGCTCGACCGAAGGTTTCCCTGATGTCGACACTGATTTTAATTCCTGCATCCCCTTTGTTAATACGCTTCAGAATTCTAGATTACTCATGGCATAGGTTACCAGATTCTTTATATCCTGGATCAGTGAGCGACCACACCAGGCCCTTGATTTCTTGCTTCCAAAGGCCTGCATCGGCACGTCCAATGACGTTCTCTATTATAGTGATCATTGGACGGAGACGACCACAGGACCAAGCATATAGCATCCATTGGCTAGGCGTCATTCTACCTTCGGACAAGTAAAAAGGGTAAATTGATGAGTATCAAATATAAAACATAAAGGCATTTTTGCTTACGTTCTTCAAGGGGTATACGAAAACCAAACTGCGATTAACCGCCTATGAACGCAAGACACAGAACTTTTGGTGAGATTATAAACAAGCGTGGATATCCCAGACATCAAGGACCTTTTCCTCCTAATCTTTCATCCGTCTAGCATGAATTGATGTGAGAGGGGATGATTCTGGCGAGATTGATCTCATTGACCACAGGTTGCCATCCCGTGCACGCACCATGGGGCTAAAACGACATTTATGTCTTTAGAGTGGAGCTGTCATCCTAGCTCCCGGTAAATGTTTTGGCGCCCTGGATGAGGTCTTTCGCAAGTGGCAAGCATCCAGATGACAAAGCATACGAGAAAGGATAATTTCCTATGCCAGCTGTCCTGCTGATAATAATATGGTTTTGGGTCTCATCATCAGACTCTCACTGGGTTCTCCACAGGATTCTTCATCTCTATCCGTTTTTACAAAACTCTTTGATAATAGTATCACAAAATCCTGCCTTTTCTTGCACACAAGATCGCACAATGATCACAGCTTTATAAAGTTCTAAATGCCCCAGTAGAAGGGAGGACGGATTAAACCGCTCTATTTATTCGTCTAAAAGGTAAGTGGATAATGATAGCTCCATTCATAAAGAATGAACCATTGTAAAAAATACTCAAGGAACGGGTATAATGCTTTTTTTTAAAAAAAGACAAAATTTCATCCACTTGGTTGCTATTCGATTTAATTCTCCAGATTCGTACCGGCTGATCCTCCTGAATATGCAGCTTCGATGTCGATTTTTATGACACGCTGACTTACATGTTTTAAGCATTTATATGGCTTCTGGACGACCGTATTTCTGGCGGTAAGAAAGTTCTGAACTTTAAAATCGTCATATACGACTCCTGGCACCACAAAATAGAGGAAAATATCATCACTTCCCTTCGACTTTGATCGGTCTCCAGTAATATAATCAATTATCTTCCTGAATGGTGCTTGCTTGATCGGATGCTTCTCTGATACTGTGATCTGAAATAGCTCGTTGGGTCCCAATGCAAAATCAATGCACGGAAATTTAGAATGTTTTGGTACAAACAACTTGCCAGCTGCTTGAGTGAGCCTTGATAATTCCTCTGAAGTCCGGATAAATACCTCTTCTGGATTTGCTGGAAAATCAAGAAATCCTGTTTCGCCTGACTGGAGATCCCTAAGGGAAATCTAATATCACCACGTCGAAATAAGTGATGAGCATAGATTTCAAACAGTGGGCCTTTATCTATATCCTCTCCGCCTGTGACAAGTTTCGCCAACACATCGACCCAAGTGTTATCTTTTATTTTGTCCATAATCTGTGATTCGACCCAACGAGATGCCCACACCAGGTAGAAGTCGAGATGGTCAGAAGTGGGGACTCTATGGAGTAAACGACCACTAAATCTACTCGCATCTTTTCCTCGTGCAAAGAGGCTTAGAAGATCTGCTGGTTTCTCGAGTGTACTAATGGCATTATTGACGCGGAGAAACGCAGCTTCTTTAGCACGCTTAGTATGTTTTTGATTTTTGGATAGTACATCGGCTGGACACTGTAGAACCTGTCTTGGCACGCCCCCCAAGTCGTAAAAAAGCTCCTCCAAAAATGCTTCACTCACTACATGAAAAAACTTTACATTGGCTCTACATTCCTTAAGCTCATCCAGACTCCAGAGTGACATGTGATAGTAGCTATTTGGTGTATTTTCCTTGGTGAGTTCATCGTAATGCCCATAGAGAGTTCTTGGCGATGCTGAAAATATCGTCCTGGCTTTACCTGGTTGAGGATTTTCACCACTATCAACTAAATACCACGTTTCACGTTGGTTAAGGAAATCTTCAAACATCGTTATATTCCCTTTACGTTGGCAAGTTGTTCCTCCATAAACATAACATTTGGTATGCTGCTTCTCTTGGAAAATAATAATCGGTGGATTTTCCTCATCGTGTTCGGCAAGGAGGCGGATGGCAAAATAGACCAAAAAGGCTGACTTCCCAATTCCAGGCGTTCCAGTGACAAAGAGTCGGTTCAAACGAGGTACTTCATGAGGGGTACTTAATTCGGATGTAATATGGTCATAAAGCTCTTTATATTCATCTCTGATATAAAGATGCCTTGTTCCGGCAACAGGGAAGATACAACCCTCAGGGGCAGTCAATATTTTGGAATCCTTGATACCACCAGAATTTCGGAGCTCGCGAGCCACGCTAACAATGCAGTAGTCAATACTATCTGATGGTGTCTTCCCCATGTACGAAAGCAGCTTGACCCTCTCTTTCGAGTTTAGACGCGAGATGGCAGGCCTACCATTCACTATCCCTTTCGTTACAAGCCCTGCTTCTGTAATCGCGTCCATAAGAGCATCTCTATTCATGCTTAGACGAGCTTTTTTAGAGGGTGACTCTGATAAAGGAGATAGAGTGATCAAAGTCAATATTTTTGATTTACTGCACTGCACATCACTCTGAATTGATCAATAACCAGGTTCTCAGCCAAAAGCACTCACCAGAATCTCCATCTTGTTTTCTTTTCTGAGCTAAGTATCAAAAGCGAATAATGAGAAAGAACGTTGAGTTATCAAGACACAAACCAAATGGTGATATTATGCACATGGCCGTTTAAGATACAAACCAAGCTTCATCAGCTGAAAATATCAACAATCAGTCCATCAAGAGCCAAGGATATACCTCGCTGTGGTGGCTTGACAAAAACATGGATAGTTTTCCTTGGAAGTTCAGAATTAAATATCTCCCAAAGCTCCATTGACGCGATTGTGAGAGCCTCTTTTGACTCGATTTCTGACTCAAAGATGGCCTCGCCTTTGTCAAGGATGGAGACCTTGTAGAGGGTGAGCTGGTCAGCGTCAATATCCTTAAATGCATTGGCTTTCTCTGCTTTGATGGCTTGCTTGAGCATCCCGACCGATTTATCGCAGAAAATCTCTACTGGGAACGACGTTGCTTCTCCCTCGACAACGCAGTTCAGCAGTAGCAGTGGGATGGCGCGCTTTTTTCGTTGTGGGTGCTCGTTTACTCTTTTTCGTTTATTGAGTGTGGAGGCATCCTCAGGCTTATTTGCAGTCATTTTTTTTTGTGCTTGGCTCTCTGTGGAATCATTTGCAGCCATGTTTTTTTGTGTTGAGCTCCTTGTAGCGGCCATTGAAAATTAAGATGAGTGGGACTGAGTGTGGTTGAAATGCAGGGAGAATGATGGTTAAATAGGCGAAGGTATATTCTTACTCTTTCACCCGTGGTCACGGTATGGAAACAATAATGAAAAATGTGTAAGGCAAAAAAAAAAAAAAAAAGGAAAGGAAAGGAAAGGCAATAAATGAAGGCTTGGAATAAATAAAAGAGCAAAATTGATGGGAACAAAACTGGGGTGAAATATGAAAAAAGTGATAAAGGAAGAGGGAGAGTGCAAAAATGAAGTGAAGCAAAGGAAAGGAGCGACAATTGATAAATTTGATCCTTTATTTTAAGGTTAGGCGATGTGTGAGAAAATATTTTTTTTCAAATCAGCCACGTGCCATTTTCTGGATCATTGTGACGTGACAATCTTTGAATTAATCTATTTGACAACCCGGGTTGTCACTCTTATTTGACAACCCCCCCCTAATTTAGCAGTCACACCGGCTTATTTGGCAACCCAGGTCTTCAATTTTCACTTTTTTGTTATTTGACAACCCGGGTTGTCAAAAAAAGAAGAAAAATTGTCTTTTTCAACCTGTCACATGACAAGTCTTCACCCTCTTGCACTTATGGAGGGCCTTTCTCAGCTGGATTTCTAAAATGGTGGCAACACTCCGTTATCATGACTGTGGTTATAGCTTCTTCTGTCTCTCTTTTTTTCCTTTCCGCGTCTTACGCATGCGCCATCAAGCGTCGCATAACCACTCCGAATTTATGTATGCTTAGTGCATGTTACCCGTATAGGCACATTTTCTATAAAGCAAACCCTTGTTTTAGAAATCAGTTGTAATAAAAAACAACACCTCGTAACCAAAAAAAAAAGTTTGTTATTTGAAGGAAGCTTTTAGATTGCTGGAGGGATTTCGTGTTGCTGAGGTATAGCAATAGAAACGATTTTCACATAATAATCTTGCCAATAAAAAAAGGGTTGTCAAATAATAGTGAGCTTGGGGTTGTCAAATTAGATATTTTACTATTTGGCAACCCCGGGTTGTCACGCAAAGAAAAAAAATTGAGAAAAATAATTAAGGGGGGGGTTGTCAAATAAGAGTGACAACCCGGGTTGTCAAATAGATTCACCCACAATCTTTAGTGCGCAAAGAACTCATTTCTCAGTCTCGTCACCAGCCTGAGGACGAAGCTCGTGCACAAGCACAGGCTGGGACCAAACTTGACATTTTGGCTGGAGGTCTCTTTCTTTAAATTTGAAAAAGTTTCTAAGTCAAACACACCGCTAGGAAAGGCTCTTTTTTTTTTCTAAGTCATTTACACCATAGGAAATAGCTTTTTTTTTTTTTTTAAAAATCATTTTTTTTCAAGCAAAGTCCTACAGATCAGAGGAAAATGGCCTACGTGTGAAGCATGCTACTGTTTTTCTTCACAATCTCATTTATTCATCCGATTATCACTACGAAATTTACCTCTAGAAAAATTAAAAGAAATAAAAAAAAGCTATCCCCTATGGTGTAAATGACTTAGAAAAAAAGAACCTTTCCTAGCGGTGTGTTTGACTTAGAAACTCTTTCAAATTTAAAAAAAGAGACCTCCAGCCAAAATGTCAAGTTTGAACTTCGTCCTCTGTCACGTCATAATGACCCAGAAATGGCACGTGGCTGATTTGAAAAAAATATTTTCTCACGCAAAGCCTAACCTCGAAATAAAGGAACAAATTTATCAGTTGTCGCTCCTTTCTTTCCTTTGCTCCACTTCATTTTCGCCACCTTTTTCATATTTCACCACTTACCTCTTTTATTCATTCCAAGCCTTCATTTATTGCCTTTCTTTTCCTTTCCTTCTTTTTTTTTTGCCTTACACATTTTTCATTATTGTTTCCATACCGTGACCACGGGTGAAAGAGTAAGAATATACCTTCGCCTATTTAACCATCATTCTCCCTGCATTTCAACCACACTCAGTCCCACTCATCTTAATTTTCAATGGCCGCACAAGGAGCTCAACACAAAAAAACATGGCTGCAAATGATTCCACAGAGAGCCAAGCACAAAAAAAAATGACTGCAAATAAGCCTGAGGATGCCTCCACACTCAATAAACGAAAAAGAGTAAACCAGCGCCCACAACGAAAAAAGCGCGCCACTGCTACTGCTGAACTGCGTTGTCGAGGGAGAAGCAACGTCGTTCCCAGTAGAGATTTTCTGCGATAAATCGGTCGGGATGCTCAAGCAAGCCATCAAACAGAGAAGCCAATGCATTTAGGATATTGACGCTGACCAGCTCACCCTCTACAAGGTTCCATCCCTGACAAAGGCGAGGCCATCTTTGAGTCAGAAATCGAGTCAAAAGAGGCTCTCACAATCGCGTCAATGGAGCTTGGGGACATATTTAATTCTGAACTTCCAAGGAAACTATCCATGTTTTTGTCAAGCCACCACAGCGAGGTATATCCTTGGCTCTTGATGGACTGATTGTTGATATTTTCAGCTGATGAAGCTTGGTTTGTATCTTAAACGGCCATGTGCATAATATCACCATTTGGTTTGTGTCTTGATAACTCAACGTTCTTTCTCATTATTCGCTTTTGATACATAGGTCAGAAAAGAAAACAAGATGGAGATTCTGGTGAGTGCTTTTGGCCGAGAATCTGGTTATTGATCATTTTAGAGTGATGTGCAATAAATCAAAAATATTGACTTTGATCACTCTATCTCCTTTATCAGAGTCACCCTCTAAAAAAGTCGTCCAAGTATAATAGAGGTGGTCTTAGGGATGCGATTACAGAAGCAGGGCTTGTAACGAAAGGGATAGTGAATGGTGACCCTGCATCTCGCGTCTAAACTCGAAAGAGAGGGTCAAGCTGCTTTCGTACATGGGGAGAAGTTATCAGAAGATAGTATTTACTGCAGCATTGTTAGCGTGGCTTGCGAGCTCCGAAATTCTGGTGGTATCAAGGGTTCCAAAATGTTGACTGCCCCTGAGGGTTGTATCTTCCCTGTTGCCAAACAAGGCATCTTTATATCAGAGATGAATATAAAGAGCTTTATGACCATATTACATCCGGATTAAGTACCCCTCATGAAGTACCTCGTTTGAACCGACTCTTTGTCACTGGAACGCCTGGAATTGGGAAGTCAGCCTTTTTGGTCTATTTTGCCATCCGCCTCCTTGCCGAACACGATGAGGAAAATCCACCGATTATTATTTTCCAAGAGAAGCAGCATACCAAATGTTATGTTTATGGAGGAACAACTTGCCAACGTAAAGGGAATATAACGATGTTTGAAGATTTCCTTAACCAACGTGAAACGTGGTATTTAGTTGATAGTGGTGAAAATCCTCAACCAGGTAAAGCCAGGACGATATTTTCAGCATCGCCAAGAACTCTCTATGGGCATTACGATGAACTCACCAAGGAAAATACACCAAATAGCTACTATCACATGTCACTCTGGAGTCTGGATGAGCTTAAGGAATGTAGAGCCAATGTAAAGTTTTTTCATGTAGTGAGTGAAGCATTTTTGGAGGAGCTTTTTTACGACTTGGGGGGCGTGCCAAGACAGGTTCTACAGTGTCCAGCCGATGTACTATCCAAAAATCAAAAACATACTGAGCGTGCTAAAGAAGCTGCGTTATTCCGCGTCAATGATGCTATTAGAACACTCGAGAAACCAGCAGATCTTCTAAGGCTCTTTGCACGAGGAAAAGATGCGAGTGGATTTAGTCGTTTACTCCATAGAGTCCCCACTTCTGACCATCTCGACTTCTACCTGGTGTGGGCATCTCGTTGGGTCGAATCACAGATTATGGACAAAATAAAAGATAACACTTGGGTCGATGTGTTGGCGAAACTTGTCGCAGGCGGAGAGGATATAGATAAAGGCCCACTGGTTGAAATCTATGCTCATCACTTATTTCGACGTGGTGATATTAGATTTCCCTTTAGGGATCTCCAGTCAGGCGAAACAGGATTTCTTGATTTTCCAGCAAATCCAGAAGAGGTATTTATCCGGACTTCAGAGGAATTATCAAGGCTCACTCAAGCAGCTGGCAAGTTATTTGTACCAGAATATTCTAAATTTCCGTGCATTGATTTTGCATTGGGACCCAACAAGCTATTTCAGGTCACAGTATCAGAGGAGCATCCGATCAAGCAAGCACCATTCAAGGAGATAATTGATTGTATTACTGGACCCTGCTTGAAGGGAGACCAATCAAAGTCGAAGGGAGACCGATCAAAGTCGAAGGGAAGTGATGATACTATTTTCCTCTATTTTGTGGTGCCAGGAGTCGTATATGACGATTTTAAAGTTCAGAACTTTCTTACCGCCAGAAATACGGTCGTCCAGAAGCCATATAAATGCTTAAAACATGTAAGTCAGCGTGTCATAAAAATCGACATCGAAGCTGCATATTCAGGAGGATCAGCCGGTACGAATCTGGAGAATTAAATCGAATAGCAATCAAGTGGATGAAATTTTGTCTTTTTTTAAAAAAAGCATTATACCCGTTCCTTGAGAAATTTTTACAATGGTTCATTCTTTATGAATGAAGCCATCATTATCCACTTACCCTTTAGACAAAGGCGATAGCGCTTTTAAATCGGTCCTACACACATAACCGCTGTTGCATATTTCGTTTAATTGCAGCCCTCCAGCCCACATAAATAGGATCTTTATATATAGAAAACAAATGAATAAATGCTCGGATAATGTGGTGCTGCGTGCAATGTTTTAACCTAATTGATATTACTTATACATGATCTCTGTCACTCAGGAAATTAAAACAAAACCTGTGAGGAAAAAATAAACCTCAACGTGCAGATTATTATTTTTTGCCAAAGGAAAATGTCCCACGACAGAGTAAAAAACCTCTGCGATACTCTCTATGAGCGTTATGATGCCATTCTCTTGGATCGTGTTATTCGTCTATTTCTTGAGTTGGCTTTATCAGATGGCTGTACCTTTTTTGGCTTATTAACCTCTGGTGTTGCTTCAGGAGATGCTTCGACTCGGGAATTTTTTCAAATTTAAAAAAAAAAGACCTTCAGCCAAAATGTCAAATTTGGTCCCAGCCTGAGAGAGAAGTGCCTGCAAGAGCAAGCCAGATTTGCCTTTCAGTACGTGCATGTGCACATGAACTTCGTCCTCCAGACTGGTGACGAGCCTATGACGAGCCTACGTGTCGTGGACTGCACTGCATTTTCTGCGCCTCATCGCCACCACTTAATTTTACAACCATCAGCTCCTCTCTCTTCATTAGCAATCTCCTTTACTTTTACCCTTTCATCATCTCTGCCGTTCTCATTATTACTGCCCTTTATTTCGATATTTTTTATTTTTTTATTTTTTTATTTTTTTTTACTTTTTACGCGTCATCACCATTTTTTTTATTTTGTGGCACTACTTTTTTTCAGCCTTTTCAATCTATCCAGCATCAATGCTCTTGCATTAATTAGCTCTATCCTTCCTCATTACCCATATTAGATCAATCTTTAGGTTTGTTAGCATGTTTATTTCCTGTTTGAATGAGCGCAGGCCCAGAAAAGACATCTGTCCAATATACACTGGTACTTTTTTAGCACGTTCCTTATTTAGTTCGCGGTAGGAAGTAGACGGAAAGTGGAGCATGGCAGAGTGGTCAACTGCTCTTTACTACTTTATTTTTATTTTTAATTTTTTATGTCACACTTTGCAAGATCCTAACTGATATTTAATGAGTATTGGACTTCTAGCAATGAGTTTTCAAGGAATCGCTCCTGAGCAAGTACAATGGCTAAAGGATAAAGTCAAAAAGGGAGAAGTTGTCTCCATGTGTGACTTTGCAGAAAATTCCAAGTACTTATATGAAAAAGATGCCGAAAAGGCTTATGTGGCCCTTTTGAAAAATTCCACCGTTATCTCTTAAGCAACACGAATAGCTCTGCAGAACAACTACGAGGTTTGGAAGCGCAATGAGGGGCCAGCGTTCTGGGCGTCCCAGAAAGCAGTGTTAGCAGCAACACATACTGCTGGTGAGTTAGTAACTGAAAGTGGATATGTGGCAAATAACCTGGCTCGGAAGGGCAGGATATCCATCGTCTCGTCACAGACAGAGGAATTGTTTGGTGGTATGATGGCTGTTATGATTATTATTATTATTATTATTGAATACTTGGGTACTTAGTATTTAACAATCAATATCTAGTCCAACGAAAAAGTCGAGTAGCACCCTTCCTGCCACCTAGACATCCTCCAACAGGTAAACACACCTGATAATGAGGAGTCTGGGCTAATCTCCTCCAGAATTCATGTATTCAATTAGCGTAATTAATATTGATAAAGGGGGATTTTGATGCGTCAGTAGAGTAAGTATCGAAAAAAAAATTCTCTGATCTATTTTTCATATTTATTTATTTACTTTTTCCTCAAACAGGCGAGGTCCCTTGGATACGAAGTTGTAGACGTTCAAGAGTATTACACTTGTGCTAAATGTCCTCGTCCCAACTGCAACGCTTATTTCAAGCGTTTCGGATGGCACAGACCATGTCTCAATAATTTAATAGGACATGGAGATATTTTACATTTTTAAGTGTCCAATCAATTTAATCATGCACGCGTATCGATCACTGAAGAAATCCATCATTGAACTCTGGTTATAGCATGGGGAGCCATGGACGATGTTTGGGGGAATGACGCCATTGAGATCTAATTATTTTTGGAAGGGTGTGAAACGGATTTATTCAAAGCCCATGATTTTTTCAATGATGTCTTGTGCGAATCCTGTACTTCAGGCTGGCTTGTGCGTTTTGTCATGAATCGGGGAAAAGGATAGGATCGCCAATTGCTTGCCTAGAATGTTTTCAACGTGAAGATGCGTTAAAAAGAAAAAGAAAAAACGATCCTCCTCCACGAACGCCACACTTCGGTTGCACTTATTTGTTGTGAACCACAAGTGTTTATTGTTAATATGTATAGACATATATTTACTTTTGATTCCATCAGATATACTCTCTAGCATGAACGGAATCGATCCTTTTACTCATCTCCTCAGAAAAGAGACTTGTGGAACCATTTTTTTTTCTTTGCTTATAAAAATAACTTTATATAACATGTGCATGTACATGATCTTCATGGCTCAATAGCAAAGACGCTCTTCCTGAATGTTCTCTTTATTCATTTCATTCTTCCCTTCTTCCTGTTCTCTGTTCTTGTGAGCATCCAGCACAGTGCTGAACAGCATCATGGCGTTATTATTTTTATTTTTTTCCACGTTCATCTCCTTATTACATGATACTGCATCTTTTTTTTATGTCAGTCGTGAACACAAGCAAAAAAAAAAAAAAAAAAAAAAACATTTACACAAAAAAAAAACAAAAAAAAAACAAAACAAAAAAAAAAGAATAAGGAGGGGGAAGGATAGAAAGAAAGAAAGAAAGAAGAAGGAAGGAAGGAAAGAAAATAAGGTAAAGAAAAGAAAGAGAGTGTGTGGATGTTGTATGCGAGAGAGAGAGAAAGAGTGAGAGCGTTGAACGGGGTTCAATCAGCGACAAAGAGTATCAAGAGTTGTTAACCCAACAAAAAAAAAGAAAAAAAAAAAAAAAAAAGGTTCGTCGTATTGGACAGTTTGATCATCTAACGAACCAACAAAGGCAAAGGATGGCATTGCAGGACGTATAGAAAGCACTGGGATAGAACAAGGCCAACAAAGCTGTTTTTTGCTTTGTCCAAACAATGAATGGCGTGTTTAAATAAATAAAAAAAGTAGTGTAACCATTGTTTTCAACGTGACAACAGTCCTTGTTCAATCCAAGTTCCAGAGACTGGGCTGTGGGATGTGTGTAGTGAGATGTGGGGGAGAGGATGTAAGGATGTGGGGAGGAGAAAAAACACTTTTTCTTCCCCCATTGCATTTTCTCTTTTAAAAAGAGTGTAGAGAGAGAAAGAGATGTTCACTTAAATAGAAAAAGTAGCACAAACCCCCTTCGACCCCATCATAATGCAAATCTTTGTTTATGGGAATAACCCTTTTTTGTAATCAATGCGCTTTCTTTTCTAAACTTCTTTTCGACCCGTTATAACATTGTCCAAGGGGAAAAGGAGAGGGGACAAAAGAAAAAAGAATCACTCCATTACCCATTGTCTTTTTTTTTTTTTTTTTTTTTTTTTTTTTTTCCAATTCCCATTTCATTCTTTTTCACTTCTGTAGTGACAACGAACTAAAGGAGACACCTTGCTTTGATACTCAAAGAAATTCTTTATAAAACATTTTTCTTACCCCACAAAAACATTTTTTTTTTTTTTTTTTGCTTTTTATCTTTCATCTCATCCTCAATTGCATTATTATCAACATCATAACGACCTTTTCCCCTTTCTCTCTCCTAAACTACAAAAACTTTTCAGCAATTATTTATTACAAAGGAGCTATCGCAAATGGCAATGGCTGCAGGACAGACTGGAGTTATCATGACCCTGATCAGCTTGAATATGTACTTGGCAAAGTCATCTTGGGCTTTGTCCTATGCAATAGCATCCTTTGTCACCATGGCTCTGACCTGGGTCGCTATCACAGGAGCCGCTACTCGATACCGTAAAGTTAATTGGGTCCTCTGTATACTAAGTAACCAGCTATCCGAATTACCATTGTCCGTCATGTGCATGGACGCCTGTTTTTACACGTGGTTGACTCTCACCGGTACATTTCGTAAGTTGCATTGCGTTGCGTTGCGTTGCGTTGTGTTGTGTTGCGTTGCATTTCATTAATTTTGCCGGAGGGATTAAAAAGAAAAAAAAAAGCTTTTTATACAGAATATGAACATCTAACCATGTTTTACTCATTTATCGCATGAAACATAAAAAAATAACAAAAATCAAACCCTCTTGGGAATTAGAGGAGTCTTCGCTGGTACGGTTCTTCTATTATACAAACATCATCACAGCCGTTGGTCTATTACATCTCTTCAAGCGATCCTTCGAGGTTCAGGATCTAGGACAACAGTACTTGGATCAGCTATCTAAGAAGAGTGACGATAGGATAGAGCTCCCAGGGATTACATCGTAAAGCAAAAGCAAAAAGCAAAAAGCAAAAAGCAAAAAGCAAAAAGCAAAAAGCAAAAAGCAAGCAGATGATGTGACAAAAAAAAAAAAAAAAAAAAAAAAAAGACCAACACAAACTAATCAGATATCTTTTTTTTTTTTTTCTTTTTATATAACTTGACAAATATATACATATAGACGAAGATTCTGGCAGCAACTCCTTAACCCTTTCATCTGGCCAAAGGACTGCACCATTTATGAAAACAGTAAATATTCCTTTGCTTGTTATCGTGGGAAAGGACTTGAACAATCAATCGTGGCTGTCATATTTATTTATTTTTTAATATCTCTATTCAACATAGTTCCATACTGGACAGCAGCAGAACGGTTGGATGCAGAGAGAACAGATGGGTGGAAATCAGCTGTTGACATGGAGTTGGATGTTTATCAGCCTCACTCCGTCGTGGCAGGAGACGATAGACCTGTTCTTGTAAGTTTTGACCGAAACCATATCATATGCTGATCGGATGCGGAGTAAAAAAAAAAAAAAAAAAAAAAAAAGAAAACTGAAACTTTTTTTTATTTTTTTACTTTTTTTTTTTTTTTTTGGGGGGGTTACATAGTTTTACATGCATGGAGGTGGATGGACTATGGGCAGTAAAAAGTTGGTGGGTCCACTTTTGACAGAGATGATTACATATGACTGGATTGTGGTTTCGGTAGACTATCGGTTAAAGAGCAAGGCAGGATACCCAACTCAACTGATCGACTGCAAACGTGCTCTACGATGGGTCAAGGATGAGATCCGAATCTTTGGTGGAAATCCTCAAAACATCGTCGTTGCAGGTGATTCAGCAGGAGGACAGATAGCTCTGATGTTAGCAACCACAGCCAACAGGCCAGAGTATCAACCCGGATTTGAGGATGTGGATACCTCAGTCAGAGGAGTCCTCGGACTAAGCCCTGTGGTCAACCTAGTGGATGAAGGAGATCATTGCAACCATAGATCCAGGACCAGATTCATCAAGGAAGTTGCACTTCGGGAAGGATCTCCTGAATCTGAAGAAAGTATGAATTTATTTCAGGAAAAAATAAAAAAAAAAAAGCAAGTCAGATAAACGAAAAACGGATAGTGCATTGATCATCTGGTCTTTTATACCATGCACCACCCCATTTAGATGTCAATTTCTTAAAAGATCACTCACCCAGATTTACACTTCGAGGAGCAGGCTTTCCTTGTATGGTGGTTCAGTAAGTTGAGACCCTTTTATTGGTTGGTTGATTTATTTGGAGCGCTATCACAAATCGTGAATCCCTTATTGACAAACTGCTTGTCTTTTCAATCATCTTCTTTGTCAGTGGTGATATCGATACATTGGTACCTGTGCAGCATACGCGAGATTTTGTACAGCATTTCCGTAAAAGTAAGTTTTTTTTTTTTTTTTTTTTTTTTTTCTTCTCTTATTGAGTTTTATATAGTTCATTGGAAGTCTAGATTTAACTTTTACTAATATTATTATTATTTATTGTTTTTAAAAAAAAGCATGCACGGCGCCTATTGTATATCTAGAAGTCCCAGGAGGCCACCATTGCTTCCACCTGATATCTTCGCCACGGTCCTGGTACATTGCGATCACTGCAGGTCAATGGCTCAGTTACCACTTTGATGGCATCAACAACATTGATATCAAGAAAGACGGCAAGCAACCAAGAGCTGAGGAGCTTGTTGAATGGGGCTGGTCTACTTAAAAAAAGAGATTCCTAGTTTTCATGGCATGCTTTCAAGGCATTTTGATACCCACACACACACACATTTGCGATGATAAAAAAAAAAAAAAAAAAAAAAAAAAAAGTTAGTGTCTGTCTGGCGTGTAAATTGAAAATACTAAAAGTTGATTAATATTTTAGCTTGGTTTTTCGATCGCTTTGTGCGCTGCTACTTTGCTTTGCCCTGCCTGCTCTGGCTGACTGCTGTGTTTGTTATTTACTTTTTTGCAATTTGTTTCAGCTTCACATTGTCTCACGCCCCCCAGGAGTCCGTGACGAAACAAAAAACAACCTTAAAAGCATATCGATACCTGTATGCACTTGTTCATGGACATGGATCATAAGATAATAAATATCTGTCTACTGTCCTCAACTTTAGGCTATTCGGTCCGTCTAATTATCATTTCGTGGCTCTCACGAATGCTCACTTTTCTACTCTTCTATTCATCCATGTACAAAATAAAAAAGCTTGTTAGTTTTTACACCTTTGCTTGATCACACCTTGCCCACTTTTTCATCATTCCTCATTTCATCTCTACCTCTCTTTGTCTCCATTGCATGACTCTTTACATCCATTAGATTTGCTTAATTTCTTTATTTTGACAGTTGCTCTTAAAGAGCAAACACAAACTGCTACGTTCCTTTGGCTTCGCCAGACTTCACTTCCCCCTTCCTCACCGTAATAATAAAGTCTTTTAATCTCTAAAAAAAATGTCTCTCCCCATACCACAGCACTCTCACTACAGAAGCACTGCTTCTCTTGACAAGAACTCTTTCCTCATACCACAAAAGTTCTCACGACGTCCCACTTCATTTACTTCTCCTATCATTTCTACTTTGGTAGTTCTTGCCTTTGTAGGATGGCCTTCATTCTTTGTACAGCTGACAATGGCAGTCGCTCCACGCCCCGTTGGTGGTTTTGCTATCTGTCAGACCACTTCCTCACTACATATCCAGGGTGGAGTGACCTATTCTGATGATGGAACCTATCTCACCACTACGAATCAACACTTTCGATTGGATCTCTCTAAAGGATTTTCTTTATCCGGAGCCTCAAACCCACCCGTTTGGGTTAATATGACCACTCATTACTCTCCTTTTCAGAGATTCCATGCCGGTGCCTGTACACCAGACTCGGCTACGTTTCTCACTGTCGGAAACGCAGACTCTGTCAACACCGGGGCCTCAGGAGGTGGATTCATGATGGCCTACAGTGTTACCAAGGGCACATGGATTGCGGTCACCCAGGCTGTGAGTGAAGCAACTGGCTCCAATAACAACGGCTCTGGGAGGCGGTATGATCAAACCGGAGCAGGTGCGGGGATCGTCGGTGCAGGACGGACTATGCCTGGCTTCGCTCTTGCAACAACGACGAATAACAAAGCTATCACTGGACAAGGTGTGGTCATCGGTGGTGGCTGGATCTCTCAAAAGGGTTCTACTCATTCTGCATTGGCGACAGAGTTGACAAACTTGGTTACAGAGGCAGATTTGGTAACCATCGGAAGCGATGGCTCCGTAGAGTCGCTCACTTGGTCGGTTGTTCCCAAAGCAGGGAATGGTGGCTACAACGTTAATCGTAATTTGGGGTCACTAGCAGGCGCCAAGGTGGTGATCTTGCCCTCATCAGGCAAGGCTGTGGTATTGGGCGGGGTGACCGGTGGACGATCTAATGGGTTATCCTTTTCTACTATACCAATCATTGACATGGCAACAGGGGTTGTCATTCTTCAGGTATAATTCCAACTTATTTCTTGATTAGAAAAAAAAAAAAAAAAAAAGCATACGGGAACTGTGTCATATAATATGATGCTTATTTTATTCTATTCTATTCTATTCTATTTTTTTTTTTTATTTATTTATTATCGGTCATAGAGAACTCAATCAAGCACACCAAACGCGACACCCCAAGAGCGCTATGGTCACTGTGTTGCGCTCTGTAAGTGTTTTTTTTTTAATCTTTTATTATTTTTCTGAGAAAGATTGTATTATGAAATTGATAGTGTTGACTGACTGACTTTTTTTTTTTTTTTTTTTTTTTTTTTTCGAATGTGGTTTCATTTTTGATACTCGAAACCATTTCAGCTGCTGATGGAAACACAATCTATGTGTTTGGGGGTTCGCTCGTCTCGAATGATATGCTTACAAACAACTTTTTTGCGCTCGATATCAGGACATGGACATGGCTTCAACCAACGGTCAAAACGTCGTTAGCTTCACCACCACCTGTGAGAGATCATCAATGTGTCATTATTGGTAACCAATTTTTGTCTTTATTCGGATTCAATACCAACGGGGTACCGGATTCAGGTAGTAGTGCCAGAGCTACACCTCCTATTTATGTGCTCTCCACTTCACAATGGGAATGGTCTGCTCAGTATACACCCCTACCAGGGACACCAGCGCCACCTACACCTCCTGATGTTCCGACGGATGACAAAAAGAGCAAGATCAACGGTGTGGGAATTGCGTTTGGTGTGATCTTTGGTCTGGCATTTCTGGGTGTAATTGGATACATGATATTTTCACACAAGCGCAAACAGAGACGGAAAGCAGAGAGATTGAAGTTGATCGAGCTAGAGGAACAAAAGAAAGAGGAGGTCAGACTTGAGAAGGAAAGGTTGGAGAAAATGAGGGACGCTCCCTTACCACCAACACCGCCTATGATGGCTCATGTATATAATAATGACAACAATAACAATAATAATAATTCAAATTACCAAGGACAGGGACAAGGTTATGACTATAATACCAATATGCATACTAATAAAAACGGTGGAGCGTACTATCAATCACCACCGCCGCCCCAGATGTCTGGCGCTCCCTCCACAAACTATTATCAAGCACAAGATCCCTTCCAGAACACAACTTATCAGCACTATCAGCCTCAATACCAGCAGCAACAGCAAATACAGCCACCACTGACAAGCAATTCGTACTATCCACAGACAGGAGATGTTTATGATAGGGCTCAATTTAACCATCCATCCTCATCAGGGCCTTCATCTGCGTTTATCCCAGAGGAGATGGGTTCAAGATCATCGGCCATGGATGCAAACTACGTTGGAGGATATCCAGGTCATCATCAAACAGCTAATTATAAGATGTCACTGGAATCAGAAGGAGGAACGCGTCTACCACCTGGACCATCATATCGTTAGTAGATAATTAAATAATAAAATAAAATAGTTGTAATTTGTTATATTGGAAATGCGGAGCCTTATTCGTAAAGTCGCTCAGACCAACAATGGAAATTCAAAAGGTTTTAATTCAGTGTTTCAATTGATCTTCAATTACCCAATAGTCACGTGTAGAATGAACACCAAAAAAAAAAAAAAAAAAAAAAGAATGTGAGATCTTTTTTCTTTTCTATTCTTCCTTTCCGGATTCCCATTAAACTTTCATTTCCATTCTTTTTTTTTTTTTTTTTTTTATTTTTTTTTAGCTTCACTCCTTCCTCTCCCTAAGCTTCAGTAAAAAAGATAAAAAAAGAAAATATGGCTCAGAACGCTGATGTTAAGCACAATGTAGTTTGCGTCGTCATTGACGGCTGGGGCATCTCACCTGAGAAGGACGACCGTGGTGATGCTATCCGTAACGCAAAGACACAATATATGAACAAGTTTGAGAAGGAGTATCCCTTCACGACCTTGGGTGCTCATGGTCTTGATGTTGGTCTTCCTGATGGCCTCATGGGTAACTCTGAAGTAGGCCACTTGAACATTGGTGCTGGTCGTATTGTCTATCAGGTACGAAAAAAAAAAAAAAAAAAAAAAAAAAAAAGAGCCTTTCCTCAATTGAAAACGTTACGCCAGATGAGGTCATTGTTCGATTTCCTTTTTTTTTCTTTCTTTCTTTCTTTCTTTCTTTTTTTTTGCCTTCACAGTTTACTCGGAAAAAAAAAAAAAAAAAAAAAAAAAAAAGGTTCCAATTGATGAATGATTAATTTTTGTTCATACTTTATTCTTTTTTATTTTATTTTTTTTTTTTATTTTTTTTTTTTATTCAATTAAATAGGATATTGTACGCATTGATCTCGCAGCTTCCAAGAAGCAGTTTGGTCAATTGGAGAATATCAAGGCCTCCTTTGAGCATGCTAAGAATGGAAACGGTCGTCTTCATTTTATGGGCTTGGTAAGTATTCTATAACTTTACTTGTGAACAAAATTGGTTGGAAGAAATACTAAATACCGATCAAGCTTATCTCAATTCTTGTCTGTGCTCAAGTTTGGGGCACAGTTCTTTTTTTTTAATGAATTGTTTTACTTTTTTTCCTTATCAATGTTTCGTGTGTATTATGTTATTCAGAGATAAAGAAAATATTTCCCACAAAAAAAAAAAAAGAACTAATCTGTTCCTTCTTCCCAACCCCAAATGCTCTTTTTTTTTTTTTATACAAAATATAGATCTCGGATGGAGGAGTTCACAGTCACCAGAATCACCTTTACTCTCTTTTGGATGCTGCCAAGGAAGCTGGTGTTCCTGAGGTCTACATTCATTTCTTTGGCGATGGTCGTGATACTTCTCCTCGCTCCGCTTCTGGATACTTGAAACAGCTCTTGGAAAAGATTGAGCAGATCAACTATGGAAAGTTGGCCACGATTACAGGTCGTTACTATGCCATGGATCGTGATAAGCGCTGGGAGCGTATCAAGATCGCTGTTGATGGTCTTGTCAGTGGCGAGGGTGAGAAGACCAATGACCCTGTCCAGGTAAAAAAGGAAACTAAAGATTACATTGATCAGGAAGGATTGATTTCATGACTTGCTTTTTTTTTTTTTATCTTTTAGTTTTTAATCTATTTTGTATTTTTGTCAAATAGGCTATTGAGGACAACTACAAGAAAGATGTCACGGATGAATTCTTAAAGCCCATTATTGTTAATGAGGAAGGAATGATCCGTGATGATGATACGATCTTCTGCTTCAACTACCGTTCTGATCGTATGCGTGAGATCTCTTCAGTCTTGGGAATCAGTCCTACACCCATGGAGGTCAAGGTCCCAAAGAACTTGCACATCACTACCATGACTCAATACAAGAGTGATTTCCCTTTCCCTGTTGCCTTCCCTGCTCAGTCCATGACCAATGTCTTGGCAGAATGGCTTGCCAAGAAGAAAGTGCCTCAGTGCCACGTTGCAGAGACTGAAAAGTACGCTCACGTCACATTCTTCTTCAACGGTGGAACGGAGGCTCAGTTCGAGGCTGAGCATCGTGACTTGATTGCTTCACCCAAGGTTGCTACCTATGACTTGAAGCCTGAGATGTCAGCTGCTGAGGTGGGTGAGAAGGTCGCTGAGGAGATTGCTACAGGCAAGTTCCCCTTCATCATGTGCAACTTTGCTCCCCCCGACATGGTTGGACACACTGGTGTGTATGAGGCTGCTATCAAGGGTGTCGAGGCCACAGATGCTGCTATTGGTGCCATCTATGAAGCTTGCAAGAAGCACAACTACATCCTCTTTATCACAGCTGACCACGGAAATGCTGAAAAGATGTTGTCCGATGACTTCTCGACCCCTCACACTGCTCACACCTGTGCTCGTGTTCCCTTCGTCATGACCAGCAACACTCACAAGTTCAATGATACCAAGGGCGCTCTGTGCGATGTTGCCCCCACCATCCTCCGTGTTATGGGCTTGGATATCCCATCTGAGATGACTGGCCACAGCTTGCTCCAGGAATAGAGGGAAAAACAAATGTACAGGGAAAACAGTATACAGCTTGACACATAGAGGTCCTATTATTACATCAGCATCCAGAAAAAACAAAAAAGCTAGAGCCAGCTTGTAGATGATGGAACAGTCTTTAATAAACTGAAATAAATTACATCTATACTTTTCTACAACATAATCATCGACGACGTTGCCGTCTCTTTTTAGGGTCTATTGCAAAAGGTTGATCAAATGCTTCTAACAGTCTCTTCACTTTACGTTCGCCGAACCCTGGTAATACGCCCAATTCGTCAGCAGGTGCATTCATGATATTCTTGAACGACTATTTTTTTTTTTTTTTCAAAAAAAAAAAAATGTGTGAGAATCTTAAGCTGTAGCAGAGAGGATAAGTATCAGAAGAAGAAAAAAAAAAAAAGGCATAGCTATTTGTCCATATTTTCCCGTTACTTACACCAAATGTCGACGCAAGTGTTACCACATCAGTCTTGTTGATAGACTGGATCTGAGTCAAACAGTCTGTCAATTTGGAAATATAGTCGTTGCTAATCCTCTCTTTGATAGCATCAGGGGCCTTATTTTCGTAAGCTTTGTACGTTTCAATGTAACGAGCAGCCTCTTCATTGCTCCATGCACAGACCAATGTAAGGTTATTTAGCATTGCCACCCGTGTCAATTCGCGGATGGCTTGCTGATGCATTTCCTTTAAATATATTTAATAATAAAAAAAAAAAAAAAAAAAAAAAAGAATAAGGATTGTATATATTTTACAATTAATCGCCATTAATCACAATAAATAAATGAAATAAATAAATAAAAAGATCGGAGCGACGAGAGAAAGGGCAATTAGAGACTACTTACCACGTCGACAAGAACCAAAAGGACGCGAAGCACGAATGTTTTTCCTAACGTAGAAATTCGATTATATATATACTCCGGATGCAGTCGATGATACCGGATACTTACATGAACGAAAACAAGCCAATAATGAGAATAATGGGATAATAATCACCAACGAAAAAAAAAAAGAAAAAAGAAAAAAAAAAGAAAAGAAGCTTTTAAATATTTTATTATTTTTTCTAATATTGGTAATATATATCGTCACAAAGCATTCCTTACCTTAAATACAAGATACAGGATGTCAGTCCAACAATGAAATCAGGCACGATCTCACCATATTCGTAAGGTACATTTTTGATGAATTGAAGCAAGGGATTCCCGCGTTGTGAAGGTTTGACAACAACAGTTGATTTTGATTTTGGAACAAATACAGGAGTGGTATTTGCTTGCTCAGTAGTAGTTCCTGCTGTTGCTGCTGTTGCTGATGTTGCAGCGGCGGATGATGATGACGATGATGGCTGTATCGCTGAGGTAATGACACCTGTACTATTAGCGCTAGTATCATTAGTCATGGCAGGGGTATCATTGTCTATATCGAAGATATCATCATCCAGTATGACATCTCCTAGGTCGTCCTCAAAACCAAAGTCATCGTCTATAGGTGGTGAGATGGCTTGTTGCTGCTTCTGCTTTTGTTGTTGATGATAGTGTTGACGAGAGCTTACTATCCCAGGGGTTTTTTGAGTACTATCCTGAGTATTGAGTTTGGTGGCACTCCCAGACGACTGACCACTGGAATTAGAAGGGTCCTCTAGACTAATAATGCCTTTAGGTTTGAAGAGTAATGGTGGTTTGTCCGCGTCAAGCTGCCTCCGTCGCTCCTCTAATTCCTCGCGCGAAGGCATCTTGAAACCTTTTACAGTTTTCGCAGAGCCATTGTCTTCTGAATTCATGGCGGAAAAAAAAAAAAAAAAAAGTGGAAAAAAAAAGTGTAAAAAAAAAAAAAAGACCGCGACGACAAATTAGTGGCAAAGGTTTGCTTTTGAAATCACCTGATTATAGTGGCTTGTCTCTTCGGGATTTTTGGTGAGGTAGGCCCCTCTGGTCCGGACATGGCAAATTAAGTAAAGACATGCGGTGATCTTGATTGATTCAGTTCATCTTTTTTATAAATACCTACTTCAACAATCACATTATTCATCATGCTGCGTGCATCACGTCCAGTGGCTCGCACTGTCTCTGCTGCTATCAGCAGAGCTACTGCTTCCCCTTTGACCCAGGTTCGGGCTGCTCATACTGCCCATTCGAATGGTCATGCTGGTACCAGAGCCGACCCTGCTATTCCTGGTGATGAAACCGGCTTTTTGCCTGGTGACAAGATCACTGGCGACACTCAGATTGGATCCTATCCCAACTTGCCAATGTACAACCAGCAATGGCGTGATGGAAGCATCGCTTCCGGATACTCGGATCGTCAGGATCGTCGCAACTTTGGTGAAACTGTAATGTCACATACAATCAGATATCCGGATATATATATTATATTATATTTTTTTATATTTTTATTTTTTCATATTTTACCTCATTTCAGAGCGGAAATCCAGGATGAAAGGGGAACTCAATTCTGATCCGAAGGAAACAAACAAAAAAAAAAAAAAAAAAAAAGTGATAATGAGGGCTAATTGATAATATGATCAAGGAGGCTATTGGACATGGCAATTGGATTATGAACAGAAGAATATCGCAGAAATGAAGCGATACGGATGAGTTAGGTGCGTTAGCATCAATGCAGGATGAAATATCTTTCTCTATACGAGCAATTGCATAAACAATATCAGGAACCCATAAAAAAAAGAAAAGACGCGATTGAAAACGACAAAGAGTGTCTTATTAGTTGTGTCTGCACAATAACCCTATTCATCTTGACACGGATAAGGACAGATCTATCAATATATCCTTGTCTTGTTGCCATAAAGGACTTCACCTCTTTATTTTATTTTATTTTATTTTTTTTGTTCTTTTTCTTTATTTTTGCTTCTATGAAAACCGTATATATTTTTTGTCTTTTTATTTTATTTTAATTTGTTTTATTTTAATTATTTATTCCTTATAGGTCCCTGAGGAAGATGAGATGCTCAACATCTTTTCTCCTGATGTCTGGATCTTCCCTGCCTCATTGGGTGTGAAGCGCCTTTTGACTGCTGCCGCTGCTTTCATAGGCTTTGGATACCTTCTCAAGGAGACTTTGCCCGAGCCTCATTTCGAACGCCGTACCTATCCTCATGATGGCCTTCTGGACGCCCTTGGTATTGATGCTTCGGATGAAGTCATGGTTGCCAAGCGTGGTGCCCGTGCAGAATAAAACAAAGTAATAAAAAAGAAAAAGAAAAGAAAAGAAAAAAAAAATTGAACGCCTTTCTACTTTCCTTACTCCTTCACTCCCCCACTCTTTCTCCCCCTCTTGATTAAATTACATAAAAACATCAACAAATGATGATAAAGTGAATAGAAGCAAAAAAAAAAAAAAAAAAAAAAAAAAAGATAAAATAACAAATGAAGCAAATTTCAAACATAATAGATGCTCAATGTATGGTTATAAAAGGAGCTTGAGGCTAGAATGTTGGAATAGCTTGAATTAAGGAAATATAAAGAAATGGCGAGTGTATTGAAGTACACGACTAAAAAGCAGATTGAGCTCAATGCTTTTTTTTTTTTTATTAAAAAATGTCATATGAACGCGTTTTAATATGTCTATAGATTTTCTATGGTTATGGAAGGGAGTGATGAAGAGACAGTCCTCTTCCTTTGCTTAACAAAACGCGTCAGACTCGTTTCAAAGTGGTGGGAGGGAGTTTTTTTTTTCCCTTTAGTACTTGCAGAACATGACATAGCACCAGTTCATCCGGATCTTATCAAGGAAGCTCTCGTACTTCTTTTCCTTCTTTCCGGCTTTAGTATCTTCATGCACCTTTCCCTTCTTTCCTACCTTCTCTTCCGCCCTCTTCTCTCTCTTTCCTCCAGACTGTCCTTTCTTGGGATGACCTTGTTCATTGGACGGCTTATAGGGCTCGTTTTCAGACAGTGTATCGAGTTCGTCAACGGAAAGTGGATAGAGCTCTTCCTCTTCCTCCTCCTGTTCCTCCTCCTCTTCCTCCTCCTGTTCCTCCTCCTCTTCCTCCTCCTCTTCCTCCTCCTCTTCCTCCTCTTCCTCCTCTTCCTCCTCTTCCTCCTCTTCCTCCTCTTCCTCCTCTTCCTCCTCCTCTTCCTCCTCCTCTTCCTCCTCCTCTTCTTCTTCCTCTTCTTGTTCCTCTTCTTGGTCCTCCTCTTGCTCTTCTTCGTCCTTCTTAACCTTGTCTTCATCCTCATCTCCCTCATTGTAGTCCTTGTAGACAGGCATCCTTCGTTTAACTAAATCCTTGGAGCCTTCCTGCGGCTTCGACACAAGAGCAACGACCGACTTAGGAGCCGCGGTGACCGGGTGCCCTGGATAAATGCGTGGAAGAGCATTCTCAGCAGCTTGAGAGACTGGGTACCCCGGTGGATAGTATGGCTGGCTATTCACAGCACGACGGTAGCCATGACTGCCTTCACTAGCTTCAGCTGCATTAATCACAGGGATGTGCTCTGTATTGTTATCGATCCAGAGAGCACCTTCCTGAACAATGCTTGTGACAACGGGAACAGGCGCTTCAGTTGTTGGCACCGGCGCTGCTTGGGCCACGAAAGAGGTTGCCAAGAAGATAGCAAAGGTCAGAGTACAGTGTTTAATAAAAAACATGGTGATGGAGTAGGGGAAAGACTTTGGAAATACTGGCAGAAGTAATGGTAGTAGTGGTTAAGTGCTGGTAAAAGGTAGTGCTTTTGTGAGAGTAAGATTTGAAAATGCTAGTGTTGGTACCGTAAATGACGGTGCGATAGCGAGGGCTTTTTATACCCGTTTTGAACGAGAGTTATCACTTCTTTTTTTTTCCTTCTTCCTTCCTTTACTCTTTTTCCTTCATGGGTTTGAGCTTGAAGCGCACGAGTCATGGTACTGTCAGACCAAAGATCGCCAGCCAGCCAAGCAGTCCACCGGTCAGCCTCCTCTCCTCTTGCCCTTCCCTCAATTTAAATCCGTGGGAGATAAAAGGAGCTGTAGAGCAGTTAGAGGCGTTCCATAGACTGGTTTTAGGATGGCCCTCTGTATAGCCTCTATCTGCAGAGTACGCGTTTATAGCCAAGGCAAAGGATTGAGGCTAGAATGGGTCCGTTAGTGATGGGTTTAATGTTCATGCTTGTCATAATTGGCCTCATATGCCACTCAAGCCTCCTCCCCTCTCAGAGAAACCATTCAATACGAATTAGTTGCGAATTAATTTCACAAAGCTCTTTCCAGGAAAGAGTGGTTTCTTGTGCATATGTTATCCAAGATAAAATGACAGTAGCGAAGAGTTACCACACACCCAGCCAACATCTTTTTTTTTTTTACTTTTTATTTTTTTTATTATTCTTTTTTCGTGAAAAAAATGGCAGCTAAGGGCTAGCAGCATAATATTGTACAAGTTTATTGGGTCTAATGAATCTCTATAGGGGGTTTTTTTTTTTTTTTTTTTTTTTCAGCTTCTATTGTCTATTGAGGTCCTTCAGCCTTCTTTCTAGGGAAATCTTTTGCAAACGTTTGTGAAACAATCAGAGGAAACGCAATTGTTGCATCCGTATGGACCTTGATTGACTTGCCATCCATCCTGATCTTCCCCCATGAAACAGCCTCATCAGGTCTGGCGCCCGCATCACTGCCATCGAACTCTTGCCCCGTGTTGATAAAGACTGCATAGTCTGCTCCATTACGCTATTTTGATAGATGTCAGAGCAGTGTTAAGCATTGATTTCGATATGAGTTTGGACTAGCTTTAAGTCTCACTCTTTGTTTCCTTTTTCTTTTTTTAAAGTTTTAGGTAAGTGCTACAATGGCACAATAACAACATTCTCACATTTAAAATTATATTGATTTCAGTTGCTCTTACCATAAGGTTTGCATTGCAAATATGATGCTTGACAACACCTCCGCCAAGGATGATGACTCCAGTCTTCTTTGCAAATACTGCCTGGTTGTTCATGGCTCGAATGTCAGAAACAATATCAATGATCAACCCAGGGCTCTTGTACGAGTGAAAGTAGATCATATCACCAAGCGATCCGTCCGTCAGTGCCGGGCAAAAGACTGGAATGTCGTTCTATAGGGTGTTCCAACAGTATACATATAAGCCATCTTAATTAGTAAAGGAGTTGATTCAAATATATTCCAGTTCCTACATTTTTCTCTCATATCGTTCGATATATTTTTTTAAGGGTATTATTACCTTATATGCCCAGTAGTAGATCGATTCTTCATGTGCAATTTCTTTGCCTAACCTCCTGATCACACTGCTAGGGGTCCAATGAGCCTTGATCTTCTCATCGTTCTGTTCCTCCAACATCTTATCCAGAATAGGGACCACCCAATCTTCAAATTTACAATAGTTGTCATTCGGGACCAACAGGTTACCGATCCTGTTCAGACCTTGCTTCCTCAGTTTAGTGCCCTCCAAACTGAAATCACCCAAGTAAGTTGGTGCTAAACACTTGATGAAATCCTCTTCGACCCCTCCTGCGGATGAGACCAGACAATCGACTAGTTTATGTTGAACCAAGAAGCAGATCACCTCACGAACACCGGACGAGACCAGATTAGAAGTATAGCCCAAAAAGATCTTGCATTTGACTGATTGACGATATTCCGGATCCAGTAACTGGGGATCAACAGCGCTGTCGGATGTGGGTTCAGGCAAAGGTTCGTCTGAGAGACGCCACAGACGCATTTCGTTGATGATCTCAATTGCACGACCCATGGCTGAAGCCTGAAAGCCTGAAGTAATGAATGTTGAGAGGAGCGAGTCCAGTGTAACAGTCTGGTTAAAGTCGGGGCCTTTGATCACAACAGAGCCCTTGGGCATCTCGGCTGATGCCATAAAGACCGCTGCTTGTGTCGTATCGGGAAGTGCTTCTTTTGAATCCATGGTGAATGACCAATGAAGAGGTGGATGTTGACAAACATAAGCTTGTTACCTAGGATAAAAAACATGTGCAACGGCAAATGTGGCTTGCTCTTGTAGATACCTTTTTTTTTTTTTTTTTTTTTTTGGTCCAGGAATGGAATGTGCTCCTGGTAACTGGTATGACTCGTCAGTCGTCACCAGCCTGTGTAGCTTTTGTGCAATACTAGCACTCACTGACAGGCTGGGACCAAGGAAAGAGTCTCCTACTTCAATGATCGCCGTTTCCTCATTTCCTTCACTCCAATTATTACCGTCGAAAGTCCTCTCTTTCTTCAGTCTTCGTCTTTAAAGTCATGAAAAAATATTGACTGTCACCCAGGGCCTATTTGAATGCTTGTTTCCTATCATAAAGCCAGAATGTTCAGGAAATTGTTCAGTGCTACTACAGAGACAATGGGTCTGCTGAAGCTATCGATTCCTGACAACAACAAATGATTCGTCCTGATCACCGAGAGAGCATGCCACTCATGCCGCTGCCAATTTTGCCCTCAAACATATCAAAGACGAGCCGGAACGAGCCTCTCAGGATAAAGTCTTGCATTTTCCAGCGAGCGGCATCCCACAGGAAAAGATCGAAGGACTCGAGCTCGAGTTTGTTAGTGAAGTTTTCAAGGAGAGAGGGTCCTTGCTGTTCGCCAGCTCTTATCAGATATTGCATATGCCAACAGTAGTTGTTCGAAGGATCCATTGTTAGCTGGCATTTCCATTTTTATTCATAAGGTCAGAACCTTGTGTGACGGTCATGGTGGGACCTTAATAAAAGGTTCCCACCTGGCAACAATAATAAAAACAAGTTTTTTGATCTCGTTGAGTCGTCGTTTCAGAAATACTTCAAAAGGAGGTACTTCAGGTCAATCAAAGAGCTGATGGCCCAGGATCAAGCAAGGCTGCACAGCAAGAAAATTGCTGCTACTAGAAAGCCGATGATAATGCCCAATGGCGCGGAAATGCCAGCTTATGTCGAGTACCAATACTGCCATGACCATACGTTAGGCAGCCTTACTGATCTTGGCACCCGACAAATATCGAGTGATACTCCAAATCTTTATCAAGACGCGTGTGCATTTTGTTACTCCACCATTGAAGCTCACTATATCTTGATATTAAATAGTTAGAGGCATCTAGAGGCATATAATATCATATTTTGCATCATCCCTGAAGGTTTCAAGCGTTTTAGAGCAATACTGAACGAATTCTCTAGTTTTTTTCGGAGTATATTGAATGGAAATAATAACATGATCCTTTATTGGAGTGAATTTTTCTGGGAAATAGAAAAGTTTAGCTCTCAAACAGAAGTCCAAGCCGCACAGAAGGACACTCACTAGCATGGAGGTTTTGCCATTGGTTTAAAAAAAAAATCGCTACACCTCCATTAGCCTCCTCTCACAATGAGTTCAGTACCAAGTATCACAGCAACTTATAGCGCCGAAACCACAACAGGGACTGCTAATTCGGCTGAAAATACCTCAGGGTCCTTGACCTTCGAGACGCCCATTCTTCTCTCCAATGACGGCAGTGGTGCTGCTGACGATTCCGCACAGACCAAGAAGGAGCTATACTTAGAAGCACTCGCAAAGGCGCTGTCCACTATCCAAGAATCCATCAATACGAAATTAACAGAACGTCTAGTCCAGCAGGGTGTCCTCTCAGAGACGACGGACAAAGACCCAAGTGTCAATACCAAGCTGAGGACAAAAGTCCCTGGTCAACCTAATAACAGCAAGAAGGGTCAAACTAAAAAGCAACAACAACGGCAGCAACAAGGACAAGAGCAGGAACAAGAACAGGGGCAGGAACAGGAGCAGAGCACGAAGGAAATTACAAAGGGCAAAGAGCAGAACTCAAATCCATCATCATCCGATGCTTCAACCACAGTAACACCTACTCTTGAAGGTGCATCCATTTCATCCGCAACTATTCCTGTAGCGACACCATCAGAGGATGTAGAAATGAAAGATGATAATCCATACAGGCCTAAAGGGGGTATCTATGGCGATGATGACGAGGAGGCGGAACAGCGCGAGAAGGATGAAGTTGATTTGGTTATGGAAGCTGATCCTGGTGAAGTGGATGGTGCCTGCTTAGAGCTGCCCAAGGAACAACAGCAGACAAACAAAAAGAGGAATGACATGCCCATTGATAATGCGTCACAACTGACAACAGCAAAGAAATCGAAAGGATCAGACGATGATTAAATAAAAGCTTTTTTTTTTTTTTTTTTTTTTTTTTTTTAATCATGTGTTTTTTTTATTATCTATTCATCAAATAGTATACATATTCATCAAACAGAAAAAAAAAAAAAAGAAAAATGGAAGGCATATGAAAGGCTAACGCGTTTTACAAATGAACACGTTGGTATCCATTAAAAGGAGAATGAAGTGGAGAGGAGGAGTGAAAGGCTAGCTTTCGAGGTATAGGGCATAAACGTTCTTGTCTGGAAATCTAAGACTTTAAAATAGAAATTGAAATAATGCAAATGATGCCCCGAGAAAAAGAAAAAGACGCTCCAGACGACTAAAACTTTTGTTCCAGAGGTTGAATGTGATGTTGAGGGAAGCGAACGTTCAAGGCATAGACATGTGTTCTAAAGATCAAAAAAAAAAAAAAAAAAAAAAAGTTAATACACATGACAATGGGAAAAAAAAAAAAAAAAAAAAGAGAGACATGTGCTACTGCCGCTACTTACCGATCGAGAATAATCTGCCATGTCTCAGGGTCCACTCGTTTGGGTGTCTCATGAACACGTTCATCCATGGTGACAGCATATCCACGTTCTGACAGAATGCTAATGACAATTTCGACAATCTTGGGGTCTGACAAGATTGGATTTTGACTGATCAGAGCAAAAACGAAATTGCAGAAGATTAATTTATGTGTGCATACTCTGGATTCATTTCCTCTTAGGTAGTCATATATCCTTACGATCTCACAAGTGCCTGCCCACTGATGGCATGGCGAGCGACCATAGGAGTCACTTCCTGGTCAATAAAGCCGACAGCTTTAGCAAAGATCTCAGGCTCTGCCTCGCAATAATGCTCCAGTCGTCTAATTAGATCCTGGCGTCTATTGTTCGGAGGTAGAGATATATATAAAGCATCAGCTAGCTGATAATAAATGTAATATGATACCATAAAACACCCTGAATATATAAATTACTTACGCATGAACACCAATCTTGGTGGCAAGAGGGATATGTGAAATGGCTTCATAGGTGTCATGCTCTAGCTCTAACGAAGATTGATATTCAAACTCCTTGAGGATAATGCGCATCACACTGTCAATACTTCCAACAGCGTTGATCAAGTCTATAGATATTAATGAAAGGTGTTAGACAATTAAACTTGTAACCGTCTTTCGCACACACTCAGCTTTGATGCCAACACTTACGGAATGGGAAAATTTTGCTGAGCTTCAATAAACACGAGTAGTGGTCCTTGAAAATCTGATATCTGGCGCGGATGAGCTATAGGCGCAAGAAAATAACGAATCAAGACCGAGTTAGACAAAAAAAAAACCTCCCCCCTTCACCTTAAAAGCAGCTATTATTTCATGAAAAGGCAATGTACTATTTTACCATCTCATCATAGTCAGTAACGCGCTCTTCCTTAATTTCACCCTTGCCAGATCGAAGAACTTGTGCGTTGTGCTCTTTCACCAACTTTCCGCGCATTAATTGTCGGTTAACCGAGATTTCTTCGTCCACATATAACACGCAGATACGGAAGGTAGGTCTGGGGAAGAAGTCTTTCAAAGGTGTATGTTTAAACTCTTTTCGTAACTCATGCATTCTCTCATGAAACAACTTCAAGCATTCAACCTGGACCTCGCTTCTTGGGAACCCGTCGACCAGTACACCCACTTCTGGCTCACAATCCAGCAGGGCATTCAACAAATTCTCGACTACCTTCCCGTCACTGATCATGAGGCCTTTGTTTATCAGCTCTTTACATTCAGGTGTTGACAGAAGTGATGACATGGAAATAGGTGGGTTTGTGATGCCTCTAGCACGTAAAATGGCGGGTGTATGGGTGCCTTTTCCTGATCCTGGAGCACCCATCAACCAAATGATTTCCTTGGGGAATCGCATGTTTTCACGGCCGACTACGTCCTGCACATTCTTGAATGCTTGATTAAAAATTAGTTTGGCATCCTTAATTTCAGAGACTCTATTATCATTAATAGATTATAAAGCCCCCCTTCCGATCTTGTTAGTGGTGGGTAATGATAGGAAAAACACTCAAACAACGACAGACTTGTCCATGGAATGAGACTTGACATAAATGATGTCATAGCAGATCAAGGGATATCAAACCCCTGGTGTGCCGATGACCAAGGTGTGCTTTGTTAATGGCCATTCGTGATCATCATAAGGATCCCTTGTCGTTTGTTCATTATAGTCAGTTGACCGATGAAGAGATAATTTTCAAAGACAAAGGAAAATGACGATCAAGAACGGTTGGTGGGCACAGATCAGGGTCGTGCAATTTTTTTTTTTTTTTTTTTTTTTTTTTTTTTTTCAGGAACAAAATGGATGAAAGCTGCAAGCCTGGAGGATACAAAAGATCAAGCTTTGTACATATACGCACCTCTTTTCATGTTTGTCTTTTTGAGCAGTTTCATTCATATTCTCCTCTTGAACAGTAGCGGTAGCCAAGGCTGGAGCTAAGGATCATAGAGTAACGGTTGATTGAGCATAGAAACTTGTTTAATTAAAAGTAGAGAAAGATGAAGGATGGGGGAAGAGTAGAGGGAAAACAAGGACAAAATCGAACAAAGCGAGGTTACTCCATATATTAGAATAGCACTTACCCTGATTAACGTTCGTTTTCTCCTTGTTGACAATTGGTGAGTTGGTAGTATATTGCCGAAGAGGGTTCGCTGTTGAACTGGCGAGCAAGGCTTTTCGAGTAACGCTGGTTCTTCCATGGAGGAATCGATTCGAGTTGATTAGTAAATGGCTGTTACACAAAGACGACTTTGACCAGAGGGTGTTTTGAGTGATCCGTGTGAATGTAGGTGTAATTTGTTTAAACGCAACTTGTCTAATGGTGGCAGCGATCATTTTAGAAGTGGACATGATGGGGGTGATGGTGAATGAGGGGAAAGACGAAGCTCATACTTAGCCCAGCCCCACAGAAACACCTATAAATATGTATTTATATATATTTTTATGTTATTTTTTATTCCAAGGATCCTTTGTCCCACATGACCTGAAATCTCCATCTTCCTTGTTTGCAGATTGCACTGAAAGTGAAAATATGTATTTGTACAGATATAAATATTTTTATTTCATTTTTTTTTTTTACACACAGACCAAGCAAGGTCGGGAGGGACATGAGGGTGATAGAAAACTATGTGGCACAAAGACGAAGAAATCATTGCTTTCTTTTTTAGCAGACGAGACATGCTTAGTTAGCTAAAGCCTTCTTTTCGTCATCCACCTTGTCATCGACAATTGCAACCTGGACATAGTCTTCGGAAGTCTCCTCTTGCTGGATCTTGGCATAACGTGCTGCACGACGCTTCAGACTCAACAGACGAAGGAACAGACGAAGGGTAGTAGCTGAAACAACAAAAAAGGACATGGCAATAATACCGATGCAGGTCAATGCGAGCCAGTCGAGCGTGCGGAACCAGTCATCGATGGACTCCATGGCATCCTCGAAGCTTCCTTCAGCGGGTTTCCGGCCGAAGGTAATAGGAGTGTAGTTGCCGAGAGTACCATCAGGCATGATCTCAATGATCTGCTGAGCAAGGTCAGTCTGAGTAATCTCGTGGCCGTTCACCTCAACAATTCTCTCCTGGAGAGTAACACGACGGATAATGGATCCATCATCAGCAGTAACATATTCGGTCGAGGCAGTCACTTGAACGGTCACCAGACCGCGATCGAAGGCATTCATCAGATCCTCAGCCTTGGTCTCGGGATCCAAGGCTGGGCCAACGATGACACCAGCCTCAACCTCTACAGTAACCGTAATGGGTTCTTCAGGTTTATACTGAGACTCCATGCATACAGGGACATTGTTGAGTAGAACCTGGTTAAATGGTAAAAAATAAAAGAGTAGAAATAGAATTGTATGAGTCGATGAAGGTAAAATGCAGGACGTTGCTGTGTTTCATCTCGTAATGAAAATAAAAGAGCAAAGGTTGGGCTGTGCTCATTTGGACAGGGTATAATTTGATAGACATACCTCATGGTTTTGAACATCGAAGTTGAAAGCAACGGCCATGATACGCTCGGCAAGGAAAGTGCCGTCGTCGGCCAAAAGATCGTCGGTTCGCTGGACAGTGACAACAAAAGTGTCCACACCAGATTTGTCATGGATCTCCTTGACCTCTAATTCAGTTTCAGAGATATCGACCAATCTCTTGTCGACCTCTTGTGCGGTGACAAAGGCTATTCAGTGATAGGAAGCGCAGAAGCGGAGTTATAGTTGTTATGCACACATCGAATAAAAGCCATGGCGAAGCACAACATTATTATTATTATTATTGTTCTTTTTCTCATTGTTTTAACAGATGTCTCTGTAACCGAATGCTATGGTCATGACCATAAATTTGATGTTGGAAACAGAGAGGGGAAAAACTACAGACATTTGTCTATGTGGGTGTGGATGTGTAATGGATTCTTAACTTACCAGTCAAGGCCAAGAGGGCCGTTGCGACGGTAAGGAACTTCATGAAGAGATTACAACAGCACGTTAGGAGATAAAGAAAAATGAGGAGAAAAGAAAAGTGGTTGAAACAAAAGTTGGAATGGGAATGAACAGAGAGTCGCTCACAGGGCGAACAGTGTCTATATGCCTGCGGCGAATTCTCATAATAAGGGGTTCATCTCTCGCCAAGAAAAGATGGTATGTACGTATAATTTTGTACGAAGTTCACGAGACTAAAAATCAAACTATACATTATCAGAGGGTCGCTCTTTTTGATTAGACCTTTTCAAATATAAATGGTTTACTTAACAGAATTCTTATAATTGAAAAGACTAACCAAAAAGAGCGATAAGCTTGACCCTCTGTATATTTTGTATTGTTTCTGCTCTTGGTTGCAAATCTTTATCTGGAGCAAAGTAACACAGTTTGAATAGGCTCTCATGATAAAAGGGCAGAAGATAATAAAAGGGTTGATGCTTTACTGTGGATATGAAAGAGAATTTGGCTTTACGACCATATCACCAACTGCTTTGGTATAAGGGTCGAGAATAATTGTAGAAATGATTAACAGGGGTTGCTATCATGATCCTTATGCCGAGATGGTGAGGTTTTGGCATCTTACTTGATCCTTTGTAACCGCGATAACAATAGGCTCTTTGCTAGGATATTGCATACTGATTACTAATCATAACGGCGCGTTTAAAACAAACACTTTATTAAACTCTAGTGATTAAGACTATCTATTTGTAGTATACCATACGTGAATAAATTTTATACGATTCCATAGATCGTTTTAATAAAAAAAAAAAAACATTGCCACTGAAGAAGGATGCCAATCTTGAAGAATCATGAGTGATGAAGGGTAAGGTTCATGTAATGTTTTAAGAAAGGAAAACGCTAATCTTTTTTTTTTTTTTTTTTGGTCTTGCATAAATGGAAGAGAGGGTTCACTTTTCAAGCAACCCCGTTTCGTGCTGTTTTGTGTCTGTGTGTCTGTGTATAAAAAGTGTAGAACCAAAAAAAATCCGATCCTTCAAGAACTCACCAGATAATTTTGTAAACGAGACATTTAATGTAAAAATAAAATAAAAAGCAAACGGGAGAGTAATTGCCAGAAACGTCTCGATTTTGCTAATTTGGGTTCTTCATTTATCGTAAAATGAAAGAGCGTCATTTATTCAATTTATTCTATATATTTGAATAAGATTATGCTGTCTAAAAAAGGCAAATGTCTGGCAGACCAGTCTGTTTTGATCGTGCAATTGTGGAAGACGCGAGATTTTGCTGGAAATGTTGGTGATAGTTTGATGTCATTCTCTGCATATTTGCACATGGAAGGTGATGGAAAAATATGCCCCGTCTTGTGCGTATAAAAATGGCCCAAACGCACATCGTTTCTTTTTCTTTATCGTTTCTCACACTCCATTCGCATCCACACGCATAAGCACTCGACTTTTCTGTACAAAAGACTATCTCGCTCTCTACTTTTCTCATAACAAACATCAAGTCCATTCATACACCTATAACAGAACCAAAGAAATAATAACAATGCCAGAAGGAAAAGGTATGTATAAACCCTCTATCCTGACATCCTCCATTCCTTTCCTCCCTACCTCTCCAATGAAGACCTGCTCTTTTGGATACCGGTTGTGTTCCCTTTTTCATTTTGCACCTCCGCTCTTCATAAATGTGGAAACACTGGGCTCAGAAAACTCTATGCAGGCATTCTGAACCAATTCCAAATGGGACTGTACTTCGATCCTTCCCTTATCACGTTTATATCATTTATACTTTGGGGATAGCTTCTAACCACCTTTATCGTTTTACCTTTTATTTAATAGCCGTCGGTATCGATCTCGGAACTACTTACTCTTGTGTAGCTGTTTGGCAGAACGACCGTGTTGAGATCATCGCCAATGACCAGGGTAACCGCACAACCCCCTCCTATGTTGCCTTCACTGACACTGAGCGTCTCATCGGAGATGCTGCCAAGAATCAAGTAGCAATGAACCCGACCAACACTGTGTTCGACGCCAAGCGCTTGATCGGTCGCCGCTTCGACGATAAAGATGTCCAATCTGATATGAAACATTGGCCTTTTAAGGTCATCGAAAAGGCTACCAAGCCTTATATTCAAGTTGAATACAAAGGAGAGAAGAAGGAATTTACCCCAGAGGAGATTTCATCCATGGTCTTGACCAAGATGCGTGAGACTGCAGAGGCTTACCTTGGTACTACCGTCACCAATGCTGTCGTCACCGTCCCTGCATACTTTAATGACTCTCAGCGTCAGGCCACAAAAGACGCTGGTATGATTGCTGGAATGAACATTCTCCGTATCATCAACGAACCCACCGCAGCTGCCATCGCCTATGGTTTGGACAAGAAGACAGCAGGCGAGAAGAACGTTCTCATCTTTGATCTCGGTGGTGGTACGTTCGATGTGTCCCTTCTTACTATTGAGGACGGTATCTTCGAGGTCAAGGCCACTGCCGGTGACACCCATTTGGGAGGAGAAGATTTCGATAACCGTCTTGTCAACCACTTCGTCCAGGAATTCAAGCGCAAGCACAAGAAGGACCTCTCTTCCAACCCTCGTGCTCTCCGTCGTCTTCGTACTGCCTGTGAACGTGCTAAGCGTTCCCTGTCATCCTCTGCTCAAACTTCCATTGAGATTGACTCCCTCTTTGAGGGTATTGATTTCTATACTTCCTTGACCCGTGCTCGTTTCGAGGAGCTCAACCAGGATCTCTTCCGCAACACCATGGAGCCCGTTGAGAAGGTTCTTCGCGATTCTAAGATCGATAAAGGCGCTGTTGACGAGATTGTCCTTGTCGGTGGTTCCACCCGTATCCCCAAGATCCAAAAGATGGTCTCTGACTTCTTCAACGGTAAGGAGCCCAACAAGTCTATCAACCCAGATGAAGCCGTTGCCTATGGTGCCGCTGTCCAGGCTGCGATTTTGACCGGCGATACTTCCGAGAAGACCCAGGACCTTCTCCTGCTCGATGTCGCTCCTCTGTCTCTTGGTATTGAGACCGCAGGAGGTGTCATGACTGCCCTTATCAAACGTAATACCACTGTTCCCACTAAGAAATCAGAGACATTCTCTACCTATGCTGATAACCAGCCTGGCGTTTTGATTCAAGTCTATGAAGGTGAGCGTGCTCGCACCAAAGATAATAACTTGCTCGGCAAGTTCGAGCTCACAGGTATTCCTCCCGCACCTCGTGGTGTTCCTCAGATCGAGGTCGTTTTCGATATTGATGCCAACGGTATTTTGAACGTCTCTGCTGCTGAGAAATCCACTGGACGTGCAAACAAGATCACCATTACCAACGATAAGGGTCGCTTGTCCAAGGAGGATATTGAGCGCATGGTTGCAGAGGCCGAGAAGTACAAGGCCGAGGATGAGGCCGCTGCTTCACGTATTCAGGCTAAGAATGGACTCGAGTCTTTTGCATTCAATATCAAGAACTCATTGAATGACGAGAAGGTCGGCGGTAAGCTCGATGCCGCTGACAAGAAGAAACTCGAGGATGCTTGCCAAGAGGTTATTAGCTGGCTGGATGGTAACCAGGAAGCAGAAAAGGAAGAGTTTGAGGCCAAGCAGAAGCATCTTGAGGAGATCTCTAACCCCATCATGATGAAGATCTATGGCGCTGCTGGTGGACCAGCTCCAGGTGCTGCTGGCGGTGCTCCTGGTGGCTTCCCTGGTGAGGGCGGCTCTGAGCCAACGATCGAGGAGGTTGATTAAAAGAGACAACCCTATTCTCCACGAGATACAATAATTCATATTCATTCGCCTGTATATTTTTCCCCCTTCATCATTTGCCATAGCAACAAGAGACACTGCAAATCAATTTTCGAAAGCAAAAAAAAAAAAAAACCAGTTATTGCGAGCAATTGACGTTTGTACATAATAATAAAAAACTGTGTTCTTGTAATATTTGCCACTAAATAAAATGACAGCCACATAAAACTCTGGTGCATAACATGGTCATAGTTTTGAGGTTGGGGATTGGGGTCGGTTTCTTTTGTATCCCTGTGTCTTGCATTACCCCAGATTCATTCAACTTGATCCTATTGATTCCTTGTAGAAACTGCAGACTTATATATTTCGCTTTTTCTTTCTTTCCTGCTGAATCTTGCCTCATTATAAGGCCCCAAACTACTCTGTAATTTACTTCGCCTTTCATTTCCTCAATTACACATTCTTATTTCATTGACAGTTGCATTATTCTTAACTTAATCACCGGTATTGACGCTCTCCTGTGTAAATTTGAGTAAAAAAATATCTTTCCTCAATTCTCTGGCTGTGAGCAATAATAAAGCTTCAATGAATAATATTGACCAAAACTTGGAGTTGCTACAAGCCTCGTCTTCCAACGCACGTGGGGCTAATACAACCCAAGGCCAAGGTTTGAGTGGTAAAGTGCCTAAAGCTGACTTACCCTCAGTAACATCAGATACTGGAGAATCTACATCTGCCCCAACAATGAAACAGCTCCCTAGACCTTCCAGCACAGCTCGAGGGAATGTTGCAGCCTTTTTAACGAAACTTTACAAGTAAGCACAAATGAGTATACATTTGCTCGCTGCATAAGCCGCAGCAGCTAATATCAAGCTTTGTAAATTCTATAGAATGGTTAGCGATGAGGCATCAAACGACTTGATCAAGTGGTCTGATGACGGACAGTCTTTTATTGGTATGTTAACATAAATACCTCTGAGCGACATCATACATAGAATCAATTTCATCCCGTTGGATATTCTCAATCTTAACACGTATCCGCTGGTATTGAAATGCCCCTGAATAGTACTCAAGCATGTGGATTTTGCGAACGAATTGTTACCAAAATTCTTCAAACATAATAAGCTTCCATCGTTTGTCCGGCAGCTTAACATGTATGGGTTTCATAAAGTACCCCATCTACAGCAAGGTGTTCTTCTTCCGGACTCAAGCTCAGAGCAATTGGAGTTTAGCAACCCTCATTTTCAGAAGAATCAGCCCGATCTGCTTTGCTTAGTCTCGCGTAAAAAAGCTTCAAACGGGAACGAAGATAAGGATGCTCTTACATTGGATCTTTCACATATACTACAAGAAGTTTCAGCCATCAAAAAACACCAGCAAGCCATCTCAGCAGATCTTAAGAAAATCGAGAGGGACCATCTATCGCTTTGGCAAGAGTCTATATCTGCAAGAGAAAGACATCGGTGTCAACAGGAGACGATTGACAAAATCCTACGATTTTTGGCCAGTGTGTTTTCAGGAGATAACAAGAGATCAATTGTTCCTAATAAGAAACCTAGATTGGCGATTATTGAAGGAGACCAGGACGACACTTTCGGCGGCGATGTTAGTAGTGAAAATAGCGAAGACCATGGAGAATATGATGAGATAGCAAAGACATTAGGTGTCAAACGCAAGCGTGCATCAACGACGGAGCAAGACACAAGCCCTGCTCCATCATCAACCAGTATGAGTTCGGCCCCCAGTTTAAATGAAGTAACTCCTGGTAAGTTGAATATCTCTGTCTCTGCCTCTACTTCAAACCCTTTTCTGCCGTCTTATTCATATTTTTTTACTGGTAACTAGCAACATTAGCTTTACTTGCCGATATGAGCCAAACTCCTCCTGTGTCATCCATTTCCAGTTCGACTTTGGCGTCCATATCGACCTCTAGTCCGGAGACTACCACTTCAAAACCTAAATCTTTAAATAAAACAGAGCCGGTAACGCCTGATACCACTGTAAGTCTGCCAGATTACCCTACTAGTCAACCTTTTAAGTTCGATCCCTCAAGTCTGAAGATCCCAGCTGGACCTCTTCCAAATGAGATCAATCCTGCACAGCAAGACTTACTTCGATCAATATCAATGGCAAATGCAAGGGAAGCAACCATGACTCCTTTACCCCAATCCTTTACTCAAACACCCGCAGGAGCTAATGTTGTAAGAGATATTGAAAGGATTGCAAAGGAAATGGAACAGTTGCAGCGCAGTATCGAGGCTCTCGAAGCCCACGGATTGGATATGAATGATTTTAACTTTGACAGTGATTACCTGAATAACCCTGAATTCGGTAAGCCATCCTCTCACACAACATAAATGCATTTATCCTTTTGAGATAGCTAAGAAGGACTGAAACTTATAGAGGTGGCTATCATTATTCATATTAATAATTTACATAGTCTCCGCTGCGTACGGAGACCTGAGTAATATTAGTGAAAGCGGTATCCCACATCAAGTCCCAATAGGAAATGAAAATGGTATCATGAATGAGTTAATCCATTCGAACCAAGACGACCTAGACTTTATCACACCAGCATTTGATCACCAGCATCTCTCATCGGAGCAGACCATGCCCACGCCTAACACAGTTGATGCCGACTCATTAAAAGCACCACCCACATCGAATCTTACATCATTTGCTGTCTCAGCTGCAACTTCTCCTCTATCCTCTGCTTATCCTGTTTCTGAAAAATTGTCTACGGCTGTTACGAAGCCTTAATTAGCCTGCGGAATTTAGATGATATATTACGTTTAGATGTAACACTGCATAGAATACATTTTTCTCTTTTCTGCTTCCCATTAAAGGCATATGTACTGGTACTAATTACAGTAATAATAATGATGACAATAAATGCCTCAAGTATAGTCAATGAGATATGATTGTATGAATAGAGTTTCTATGCTTTTTTTCTTTGAGCTTAAATTAGTTTCTAATGAACACTGCGTGGCTTGTTTATGGTATACCCAAACGCGGGGTCAATTATTCGATTTGCAAGCAATAAGGGAGTGGACCAACCTACGACTTTTCACTTGAATCTACCCAACAAACGCCCTTTTTGCATCTACGCGTGCTTGCATTCAAAAGCATATTCAATTTTTCATCATACATCCTGCCTCGCTTCTCCCTCCCTTCCCTCCCCATCCATCGTTTAAATATCATCTTCATAACAACATCAGCGAAACAGCTTTCTCCAGAGAACAGTTAACATCTTGTCATGGCGTCCTTCATGTCGATGCAGTATGATTCAGACTCAGACTCTGCAGAAGACCTCGACTTTGAGCCAACGAGTGAACCAAGCTCTGGTAGGAGGTGCCACAATTAGTTCATATTATTATTCGTTCCTTTTATTTTTGTATTATTCGGCGATTCCGGTTATACCTTTATCAGTCGGTACTTGACTGAGCTTTCCCTTGTTTTGGGTTAAAGCTTTGGCTTTAGAGTTGGTCAAATATACGATACAGGAACTAACATACAACACACACACAAAACTATTACTCTCGCCTGTAGATGATAATAATGGATCTGAAACGGATGAAGCAATGGAGGAGAGTGGTGATGATGACGGTCAAAAGCAAGGCAGTAGTACTTCGAAGCTAACATCGACGGAAGCGTGTTCAAGACCCTCAAAAAAGGGACGCAAAAAGAGTGCTGCGACAGAGGGTGGAAGAGGAAGAGAAGTAAAAGGAAAGGGACCATTGACACAAACAAAGGAGCCATCGCAATCGATTGCTACTACAGCAACAGAAGATGTTACTGAGATGTCGACAGCACAGCTCGCAGCAGCGACAGGGGCCACTGTATGTTTACGAAAAACAATTCACTTTTTTTGTGAAACATGTGGGCAAATTCTACGTATTAACGTATTTTGATAATATTAATGTTTAAATATATATCTCTCTCTCCAGCCTGCTATTGTTGCATCGGAAGAGGTCGTGAAAAAGAAGAAGGGTCCCAAGAAAGGAACTAAATACAAAAAAAGGACTCCTGCTACGGGAAAGGAAGCTGGAACCAAATCAGCAACAAAAACACCCAAGGTTCCTAAAGTAACCAAGAAGGCAGCAGCCGTAGCAGCCGCACAGGTACCACGTCCGATAGTCGGACGATTTGGCTTCCAAAACAATCCGATTGATTTAGGTATTTTTTTTATTTTTATTTTATTTTTTTTAGATTTTTTCCGTCAGTCAACATATTAACAAAACGATGATTTTCTACTATTTTTTTTTATTTTTTTATTTTTATTTTTTAATCCAACACTAAAGACCACCCGCTAGAAACATTCAAATGGCCCTATTCACCTTTCACAGCAGAGTTCAAGACACAACATCAAGCACGCGATAAAATGGCGAGTGATATTCATCGGGCTCTCCAAGAACTAACAGATGCAAACGGTCGAGCCACATGGCGTTTACAGGAATTAGATCATCAACTCCAAATGAGTCGCCAAGATTTAAAGACAAGCCTGGACGAGATACAATTCCGAAAAAGTCAGCTACGAGACATGAGTATCCTAGCCGTCGATATTGTAAAGAAACTGTCGTTGCCACGACCAGAGCCGCAGGAACTACTAAGGAGACAATCGCTTCCGTCATTACCGTCCTCTGGAGCTGGTTCTGGAAATGAAAGTGGCCCAGGGGGTTATGCTTCATCGTACAAAACAATAGCGAGTCATTTAGATGGCGATCATATGGATTTGGACGGCGATAATGAATTTGAGAGTGGTGGCGAACAGCAGCATAGTCATGAAAATACCAACCAACAAGGCCAGCATGCCATTCAAAGGCAGCAGCTACATAATCTTAAAGGAGTGAACGAGGGCAATGTCAGATCATTTTTGGAGAAGATTAGAGCGTTGGAACAGGCTCAACGCCAAGTCGTAGTCTAAGCTGCCGACTTTTTTTTTATTTTTTTTTTTATATATTTATTTATTTAGCCAAAGGAATTTGTTTTCTGATCTCTGATTATCTTTCTGTTTTTTTTTTTTTTTTTTTTTTTTGCGCGATTGGTTTTATTCCTTGTATCTTCATTGCTTAATTATTATTATTATTATTATTATTTTGAGCCCATCAGTTTTGACGTTAATAATTGTAAAATATATACTTGACGATGCCTTTATCTACACTGACAACCCGAACGCGTACACAAAGGCAATCAATGTCTTGTTCTCAAAGCGATAAACAGCGGAACCTAATATTGAAAACAGGAGTTAACTCATTAAAGAAAGAAAAACCTGTAAAATCTTTGTTTATAAGGACATAGAAATACAATGTTCTGAATTGTTACCGTCACACTCTGCATCCCATAGACTCGTTGAAGAAATATGAACACCTGCTCCAACAGACTCGAGTATGGTACTTGTTACTTTTTCATCCATTATAATAATGGTAATAATAATTAGAGAGTAGTCGCAGCAAAATAAAGCAAAATTAAAAATTAAATTAAAAAGTTGAAGATTTTACCGATGTACTTGAAGGTGCCTTTGAGTTGTGTCAATCGGGAAATGGCCTCTCGATAAATGGTAGCTTGCCATTCGGGAACTAAGTCGGGACGGTATTCTGCATCCTTGAGAGTTTTTTTAACGACCTACAAACACATTGAATCCAAGTTTATATATATTAGTTTAAAACTTGGAATAAACATACATAGTCAATAGAGCATGCGCTCATGGCACCGTCTGGCGGCTATTTTATTTATAAAGCTTACATCCTCAAGGATCACCGTTGCTGCTTTGATATCGAATTTGTTCTTCTATTTAGACATAATGCACTGAATGAGCAACTGAAAGATGTGGAGGAGCATTAAAACGACCTTTTGACATTGATTAAAGACAACGGTTGTGATGTGTTTGCATACTTCGTCTTGTGCCATGTCGTTTAAAAATGAAGAGATGTGTTAAGAAGGATGTGCGCGTGAGAAGCACGAGACTAGCCGCCGTTGTTTTTATATTTATATTTTTAGATGTCAATTGAATATGTTTTACCCCCCAACTGATCAGAGAGATTCAACACAGAGATAGATAGACACATGCATATCTGTCACCTTGACCAATCTTAAAACTTTTTTTTTTTTTTTTTTTTTTTTTCACAAGCATTTTTTCATTGTCGCCATCAAGTTTATTAATCTTTGTTCTAGTTCTTTAAAAATGTCAATAAAAGAAAAAAGAAAAGAAGAAAAAAAAAAAAAAAAACGCAATTTATTATTAGACTTCATTCATTCATTCATTCCATGTGCTCATTTAATGAAGCAAATGACAAAATCTCCATCGACAGTGAAAAGATCCCGGAAAATTTATTATCGCAGGTGCTGCGCTCTATCCGAGCCAATACTATTTAGAAGGATAATTTTATATTTTTTTCTTTTGGAACTACCGATGATGATTTATAAATGGCCTTACTCCCTCCACCCCCTCTCTTTCATTCATTTCCAGCAATCATCATCCAGACATCAAGTGGACCCACAACAGTAGGTATGCATGGACAGAATGAGATTGAGAGGACTAGAGCATTGAGAGGAAGAGTTAAAAGGAGGCTAGGACAAACTCTTGTAGAATGGAGGGCGCAGCCTGATAATGGGGACAGTATGAGAACGTAGTGTAAAGAAAGGAAGAGAGAGGAGGAAGAATAAATAATAGGAAAAAAAGAGAAGTTCTAAAGAAAATAAGAGATGCAGAGCTGGTTCCTGGCTCGCTTCTGTTTTTGAGGTGGAACACCGTCTCCACGTTGAAGCATAAAAGAGTAGCTTATCATGGAGTAGCTATTGTGTTTAGCAGGAAAAAAAAAAAAAAAAAAAAAAAAAAAAAGACTGGTTTTCTAGCTGGCATGGCAGCTCTGAACTTTTTTTTTTTTTTTTTTTTTTTCCTGCTCTTGGGTGAAATGGCAACCATTGCAAAGAGTAATGTCCTACTGGCTCTTTTTTTTTTTTTTTTGCGCGTCATTCTATCCTGTATCAAGTGCTTGATATAATTACTGCCCCAGTTCACATTGTCCACTGTCAGACCCCTTTTTGACAGCAATTTTATACTCTACTTTCAGACACTCGCATCCCATCCAAACACCTGTGTTGATTGAGGTCACAATCCATTCCACTCCTCGTCAGAGACTTAAATTTACACGGCCACAACTCCTTAGACATTTAGTGAACTCATTTTAGAAAATCTTAATTCTTGTCTTGGACTTAAAGGTGCATGAGCTCGTTATTCGACTAAGAATCTTAAGCAGAACATGGATCCTACCTTCAATTACCAGGTATGTGCAACTCTTATTCATACTTCATTTCTTGAAAAAAAAAAAAAAAAAAAAAAAGAGGCGTTGCCTTTTTGGAAACGCGCTTTCAACTGGAAAGGCTTTTAGTGCCACCAAAGTAAAAATAAAATAAAACCTTAATGCTGCTAAATACATCTCTCCACTTATTCGTTCGTCTATAAACGTTTATGTGCACTCATAAATCCGATAGGCACATTTGCCCACAGGTCAGATCCTATTACAACAACAACAGCAGCAACAGCAACATCCACAACAGCAGCCACTACAAATCTCACAAGGGTTTAATCCACTCCATTCTTATCAACAGCAAGCATTTCATGCACAGCAGTTTTCGTCGCCGCAGCAAGCTCTACAGCGGCTGGATCTCCATGCAGCTAATCTCACACCTCAGCAACAATTATACTTTCAACAGCAGCAGCAACAATACCAATTTCAACAACAACAGCTATACCTTCAACAGCAACCACATCAACCGCAGCAACAGCAATCGCAACAACAGCAACATGGTTTTGGCTATGCCTCACCAGCTCAATTTAATAGTCCGACAATAGCCTTTAACCAACCTCTGTCATTTGATACATCGGCAACATCCTTTGGCATAGATCAAGGCCATTTAACATCACCATCTTTAAGCCAAGCACAAATAACCTCACCATTATTGGCCTCGACTCAGGCTCAAGTACAATCACAGGCACTTACAATGGCGCAGGCCCAGGAGTTGGCGCGACAGCAGGCCCAAATTCAGGCTCAGGCACGAGCAGCTCAAGCTCAAGCTCAAGCACGGGTTCAAGCAGCGCAAGCATTGCAAGTGCAGGCTTTAGCACAAGTACAAATACAAGCACAATCTCAAGCTCAGGCACATGCTCAGTACTTAACCCAGGCCCAAACCATGTTACACCAGCCACTGGTTGTGTCTCCTGGCCCTTATAGCCAGGTCTCACCTCAGTTAGCGCAACAGACGTCGCCGCTAGGCGGCTCTGCTACGACCCCAATTACCTCGCCAGTGACAACACCTCAACTTGCAGCAGCAGCGATCGCAAAGCCTCAGCGACAACCAGCCAATCGTGGGAAAGCAGCCAAAGCATCAGGTACTGGCCGAAAACCAAGTGGACAGCTACAGCACCCACAGCAACAACGGCCTCCAGAAGAACAAACTCAACAACCTCAGGAGTTAGTCCAACCAAACCATACACAGATACAAGCACAGAACCATGTACAGCAACAACAACAGCAGCAGCAACAGCAGCAGCAGCAGCAGCAACAACCACAGCAGGCACAACCACCGCTTGTACAACAGCATCAAAGTTTCCAGCAACAATATTATACACAATATAAACAACCCCACCAACCCCTACAGCAACAACAACAACATCAGCAGGCTCAACAACAGATACAACGTCAATTGCATAAGCAGCAAAAACAGCCAGCTGTCCAAAAATCATCTAGGGCCGCTGCACAGCGCAGCTCTGATTCTGAATCCGACTCTGACTCGTCGAGTTCAGACGATGGATCCTCAACTTCTTCCTCAGGATCGTCAGGATCAGAATCAGAGTCAGATCAGGAATTTAAAGGGAAGACACCACCACCTGCCAAGAAGCCTACAGGAAGGAAAAAGACTGTAACCAAGACAAGCGGCAACATATCTCGATGGGCTGTTCCCTATGACCCTGTATTAGTACCAATGGGTAGTAAGACATTAGAAAAGATTTTAGCTTGGAGGATGAATAATGGGGTTGAGGAACTCCTCATCAAGTACAAGGTAGGGGTGGATTTATAGCTTGTATAGGGACTTTTGTCGGGAGTTTAAATTAATACTTAAGCACATATATGTTTATTTATATTGCTTCCTAGTTCTCAAGTTATCTGCATGTCGAGTGGGTGCCAAGGAAGCGGATCGAGGATGGTGAACATCTGGGGAAAAACCGGGTCAAGAAGTTTATGGAGAAAAATGGAACTTATACTGATTATGAGTATTTCAATCCTGCGCTTATGAAGGCAAGGTTTTATAACACTGGCATTATATTTTTGAACTTGTTTTATTCGACCAATATAAACCAATATTAATTTGCTCAATCTTTTGACACCTTTACAGGTAGATCGCATTATCGACGAAGGAGAGCTTACAACGGCGGACGGTGAAATACAAATCTTTTTCTTAGTTAAATGGTGCAATACACCATATGATGGTTCAACATGGGAGAAGCGTGATGAGATATTGAAGCTAGATGCGACCAAAGTTCACGAGTTTTATGCGCGCAAGATCATTCCGGATGCCAATGCGGCGCGTCAATTACCTCGTCCACCTAGAGGAGCATTCCGTAAGCTGAAAGAATCGCCTGTTTTCAAGCATGGTAACCAGCTCCGGCAGTATCAAATGGAGGGCCTGAATTGGCTTTTGGACTGTTGGTTCAATGGACAAGCATGTATCATGGCAGATGAGATGGGTCTGGGCAAGACAGTGCAGTCTGTGACATTCTTGAATGAGATTCATAGCACATACCATATCCGAGGCCCCTTCTTGGTTATTGCGCCGCTCTCAACTATACCCCATTGGCACCGTGAATTTGAAGCATGGACAGGAATGAACGTGATTGTATTTCACGGGAATATACCCTCTAGAAATTTAATTGTCGATACCGAGTATTACTACAAAGATGCTCAGGTAAGCGTGCTACTCTTCCTTCGTTCCTTTTCTTTACCGAAGTTGCAGTTACTGATTTGTTGTATTCATACTCTAGGGGCAAATCGTGCCTAATCTTTACAAGTTTGATGTTTTAATCACGACCTACGAGATGGTTTGTTCATATTTCAATCTTTTAATGCATCTTTTTTTTTTGTCTAATGAGCAATCCGTTAAAAATTGCTCCTAATTATCATTTTTACCATTTGACACGCAGATCGTTGCGGCTTCATCCATGTTGAAGCCTATTGCATGGAGAGCAATCATTGTGGATGAAGCACACAGGTTGAAGAATTCAGTAAGTCTTAATTAGACAATTAGAAAAGGCAGGTCCTGATAGTTTAGCCATGTTCTATTATTTGCAAAATTCACTTACACTCAGTACTCTCAAACACGGGGCTGATAGGCATCAAAAGTGTCAGAAATCTTAAAGACGTATAATCTTGAGCACCGTGTGCTTTTAACGGGAACACCTTTACAAAACTCCTTGGACGAATTGTTTGCACTACTGAACTTTCTGGAGCCAACACGCTTTGTGTAAGTTACACAATGCCTCAGGACCTTTCTTTCTTTTTTTTTTTTTTTTTTTTTTTTTTTTAAGTAACAGGACTAACAATAGATGATTTGCTTCTGCGTCATATAGTAATGAGAAGGCCTTTTTGGCAGAATATGGAAATCTGAAAACGGCGGCGGAGGTTGATAGACTCCAGCAACTATTGAAGCCTCTAATGTTACGTCGTTTCAAAGAGGATGTTGAAAAATCCATTCCAGTCAAAGAAGAAACAATTATAGAGGTTGAACTGACGACGACACAGAAAGCATTTTATAGAGCAATCCTGGAAAAGAACTTTGGATTCTTAAAAAAAGGTGGTGCGGCAGGACCTAGTCTTATTAACATTATGATGGAGCTACGCAAGTGCTGCATCCATCCTTATCTGATTTCTGGTGCAGAAGATCGTATCGTCGCCGAGAGGAATGCCGTCACTCCTGAGGCCCAATACCGATGCTTGATTGAAGCATCTGGTAAGTTAGTCTTGATTGATAAACTACTCAAGAGACTGAAGGAGGGCGGACATAAAGTGTTGATCTTTTCACAAATGACGCGCTGTCTTGACCTATTGCAAGACTATCTTCGTGGGCGTGGATATCCCTATGAGCGTATTGATGGATCTATTCGAGGAGATATGCGTCAAGCAGCTATTGACCGCTTCTCGACTACACCAGACTCGTTTGTTTTCTTGCTTTGCACTCGTGCTGGAGGCGTCGGTATCAATTTAACAGCAGCCGACACGGTTGTTATCTTTGATAGTGACTGGAATCCTCAAAACGACCTACAGGCAACAGCCCGCTGCCATCGCATCGGCCAGACAAAACCAGTCCAGATTTACCGACTCGTGACTAGGAATACTTATGAAAAAGAGATGTTTGATAGGGCTAGTATCAAACTTGGGTTAGACAAAGCCGTGCTACAGAAGATGGATGTGATGCCAAGTTCGGACGATCTTTCCGACATGCCCAAACCTCCATCGTCCTTGAGCAAGAAGGAAGTGGAGGAGCTATTAAAGAAAGGCGCGTATGGAGCTCTTCTGGATGATGATGAGACTAGTGCAAGGTTTTGTGAAGAGGATATCGACCAGATTCTAGAGCGCCGCACTACCGTCATTAAGCATACTGGCAATGAGAAAGGCTCCGTCTTTTCGAAGGCGACTTTTTCATCGACGCCCAGTGGTGAAGAAGTAGACGTTAACGACCCGCAATTTTGGGATAAGTGGGCAGAGCGCGCCAACGTGGACATCCAGGATATCACCACCAAAGACCAATTAATCCTAAATGCTCCAAGAAGTCGCAGGCAAGTTCAGCGGTTCGGTAGGGGGCAGGGTGATTCTGACTCAGAAGACAAAGAGTATGTTTCAGATCCCGATTTTGATGATGGCAGAGATCAAAAGGACTCGAAAGAGGCGAATAAGAAGAGGGAGGCGCCTCGACCTTGGAGCATGGCTGAAAAGTTGATGTTTGAGCGGAAGCTTATGATCTATGGCTATGGTAAATGGGACCAGATGAGGATCTTCTTCCCTCGACGTACAGAGAAGGACCTTAACGCTGTAGGCCATTGCATGGTACAACAGATCCTTCGTGATATGGCCATGGACACGGACGAAGATCGTAAATTGATTGAGGAAATCCAAGCCGTCTTGATTGAGTGCGACATAAGTTGTGGCTACGAGGGGCCTTCTATTAATGATATTCCATATGAGAGGGCAAGCAAGAAGGCAACCATCGAGTTTAGGTCATTTCTACTAGAGGCAACACAGGATTATATCGAACACATTCGTCGAAAGGGACGTAATCTAGTTCTACGGGTGCAACTTATTCATACCATCCGAAACCTTGTTCCACGCGACTGGGGCTTAGCAAAACAGATGGTAATCCCACACGTTTCAGGAGCACCACCTGCAACCTGGTGGGGTGAAAATGAAGACAGAGACCTAATGTTGGCTATTATCAAGTATGGATATCTTGTGACAGAGGCACAATATGAAGCGGTTAGGAATGATCCAGAATTCTGCTTCTATGGCCGGCGATACGACCTGAATGCAAATCGAGATGCCAATGATGATGATGATGGCGAGGATGCCACACAACAATCAAGGCAAACCAGTTACGGAGGCAGCGGTAGCAGCGAAGTTCTACCTTGGCCTTCCAAGTCCGACATTGGCCTGCGCCTGCGACGCATCCTCTCAGCACTTCAGCGTCAACATCAATTGGAGGTCCGTAAATCTACATTAGTGGAGAAGGACAAAACCAAGGAGAAACTGCGCCAGGACCGGCAGCGCCAACGGGAGGAAGCGGCACAGGAAAAGAAGCACCAGAAGGAGCTTGAGATTGCCTCTCGGTGGACAAAGAAAGACAAAACGGAATTCTATAAAACTGTAGTTTCCTATGGCGTCGTACGTACCCGTGGAGGAGTCTTACCCGGCTCCCCCACCCTAGGCACGCCAAATAGTGCCCAGAGTGGAAGACCTCGAACTGGCTCATCTGCTACTCATGGTCGGCGTCAACAGCTTGTGCGCCAAACGCCTCTCGCTCATGATTGGGCTCGATTCAAGGAACTCGCAGGATTGGTCAAAAAGCCTAATGAAGTAATGGAGGAATATTATGAACACTTTGTAAAAGCTTGCCAGCAAATCGTTGATAGAGGCAACAATAGCGCGCCAAATCCACAGAGCCGAGAGTCTAGCCTGCCATCGACCCAACAAGCGAATATGGCAGAAGACGAGGAGGAAAAGGAGGACAGGGATGATGGAGATGTGCTACCGCTTGACAGAGCTAGACGAGTGATTAAACGCATTGAGCTGATGAACATCATCCGCGACGAGGTCTTAGCTAACCCTAGAGTAAGTCCCTGAAAGCGACACCTATCTGTTTTTATCAATGATATGCCTCAAATATTTGTTCACTCCATTATCGAGCGCTAATAAGTACACACATGCTCACCTTGATGTAAATGCCACAGCTGGATGAGCTCTTGGCTGCTTGTAGACGCTCTCCTGGGCTACCAAGCTGGTGGATTGTGGGTATCCATGACCGTCCCTTCCTAGAAGGATTAGCCAAGCACGGAATCAGTCGTCAGGATTTGATAGTGAGCGATGAGACACTACCTTTTGCTGCGATTAGTCGTCAATTTGCAGCATTACAAAAGGAACGCCTTGAAAAGAAAGTCGAGTCGGGCGACAGTACAGATATGGGCATGAAGCAGGAGAATACAGTGGTGAAATTAGTCAGCGCGACAGCTCTTTCTGATCGGGTAGGCAATTCATTAGATACCCCAATGATTGAGTCTACAACAGTGCAACAGTCAGTGAGACAGGGTGACTCGATGGTTATTAAGAAGGAGGAGAGCATTGAAACTTCCTTCCAAGACGGGAGAACTGGACCAGTACATGATATAAAAGAAGTTGATAAGGATGTCAAAGTAGAAAAAGCCAAGGTAGAGGGCTCTGGGGATGGTGCTCATATGCCGAATGACACACGACAAGACATCAAGCCCTTGCCCGTTGCTACTGCCAAAGCCAAGCCATCGGAGCCAGAAGAATTCGTGTGGCTCAAGGAGGCTGTGGTTTTGCGCCGTGTGGATCATTTGATTGACATTGTACTTAATCCAAAACCTGTGTCAAGGAAGAAACGCAAGCACCATGAGGCACAGATGCTGCTGAATAACTCGAGCTCTGTAAGGACAAGTGGCCAGGCCCTGGACAAAGGTGTCCAGAACCAAGATGATTATGAAAGCGAAGCTGAGCGCAGTGAGCGTGATGATTCAGAGGCTCCTGTCCCTTCAGCTCCTGCGAGCCCAAATAAAAAGATAAAGCCGCCAGCAAAGAATAAGAAGAGTAAGCTCAACGAATCCAAGGCTACAGTCAACAAGCCAAGTTCGCCATTAGTCACGATTTCAAAAGACAAAGATGATGATAGCAAAGATGGTTCCTCCACTAACAAATCTTCAGGACTCAAGCTCGTGATCAAACTCAAGGTTCCTACTACTTCTCTCACAGCTAACACGGCAAACAAAACATCTGAGCCTAAGAAGCAGACAAATACAACCTCTAGTTCCAAGCGTGTCCAGGAATATGATAGTGCTGACAGCAGCGAATCAAGTAGTAGTGATACGGATGAAATGATGGCATTGGCAAGTAAGCAGGTCGCATACCTCCAGCGTAAGATCAAAGAAAAAAAATTACAACGTGCAAACAGCCCCATTGTTGGCGGCATGTCTTCTTCCTCTTCGAAACCAAAAGGGTTTATTGGGACGAGCAAATCTTTGTCTCCAATACGGACCAATCCTTCTCACCGCCCTGTTCCATTTCAAAAAGAATCCCTTCACCATAAGCCTAAACGCCATCGCGGGAGGTCAATGTCAGTTTCATCGTCATCCTCTGCTTCGGACAGATCGTCTGGATCCTCTCGAAAGACATCCTCCCGCTCTTCATCGCGATTGAGATCTCGATCAAGATCACGAAGTAGATCATCCTCGTCTTCTAGATCAAGCTCATCATCGGAGTCGTCGTCAATATCCGGTTCTGATTCTGTTCACCGTCGTGAGCGGCGTAGGGACTCGAAACATCGCAGGAGCTATGGTACATCGCGTAGAAGACGCTCAAGAAGTCGATCCTACTCCAGAATGGACTCCAAAGCACGGAATCGCCTAAAATCATCGACAAGACACCGTTCAAGACCAATATCTAGATCAAGATCGAGGTCGAGATCAAGTTCAAGATTAAGACCGAGATCAAGGTCAAGGTCAAGGTCAAGGTCGAGTTCAAGATCGAGTTCAAGATCAAGGTCAAGGTCAAGGTCAAGGTTAAGATCATTTAGATTCAGATCCATGACTAGATCCAGATCGAGGTCGAGACCAAGAACAAGATCCGGATCTCGCTCTCCATCTTTCCAATATGACAGAACTACTCATTATTATAGCCCGTCTTCTTCATCCAAGGGCATCAAGGTGGTGAAACCTCCACAGACACTGATTAGTAACAAACCAAATCATAGTGGCCCCCATTTCTCGTTACACAACAGTGGTGGTAACAGCATCAAAAGCGAGTCAAGGGGCAAGATTAGGCCAGAAAAAAAAGTAGGCTATCAAAATGGCTTAAATCTACAGACTGCCTTCCCTGGAGGTACGCCATCATCTAGTAGTGGAAAGCGGAAAGTCAAGGAGGATTTGAGTGCTAGGAAACTGTACCCTCTGGGCAAGCGTGACAAACCCTCGGATGATGAAAAACTGTGCAAGAAGCCTAAAATCTAAACAAGGAATTGGCATATCGTGACATAAACTTGAAGACAAATAAACAGCATTATGATCGTGCTCTTAGCCCTTGATTTTAGCACTTTTCAAACAACTAAAATGTCTTGCATTGTCATTGTTACGAAGCATGCGTATGCGTTTATGAACTAAGTGTTTATTTTATTTTAGGTTAAGACAAAAAATGTGATCTATTGTTTTTGTTGGCTTTGACTTCAAGTAAACACAACGGAACACTCTTTAGTAAAGTCTAAATGGCTATTGTGCTTTTTTGCCTTTTCTTTTTCTTATTTCCCCACAAAACCCATTAAAGAACATTTATAACCTTTCATACCCTCACAATCAACGCACCACAACAAAATGTCTGGATATCCAAATAATAACACAGCAGCTAATGAGAATATACAACAGCAGGACCAAAGCGACCAACTACCTATAACAGCCTTGATTAATGGTGTCCCATTGCCTGCGCCATCGCAGGTGCAGCCTGGGGCAGATGCACAACTCGGTGGTCAGTTGGACAGTGTCGAATACATATCCTCATCTCGTCCACCTGTAGGACCGTTGGACCTACCCAGTGATGATATGGCGAATGCGTCTCCTCCTGCACATCTTTCTCATCCTCCTATTCAGGCCCAGCACGGCTCTACTCCACAAAATGATATCAACAAGCAGTCCATGGGAACACAAACAGAACAACAGAATAATAGCCCTATAGTCCATGTTGCATCAGAGGAAGCTGTTGCTGCGGCACGATCCGCAAAAGCCGTAGATGCTGCGGATGCCGCTGCTCAATCAAGACGAGGTCGTCGTCGATCGTCCTTAGCCGTATTGGCGGATAAGTTTCGTGATAAGCCCTGGTCTCGATCACATTCGCGCGGTAGAGACAAAAGTGGAGAAAAAGATGAATTCACACAACCTCTTCCTCGTTCACGTTCGAATTCATCTTTTGGTCGCCGTCTATCGCTCACATTCTCTCGTCATGCTCATGATGAGGACGAAGAAGAGCATGCGGCGGCAGCAGGGCCATATAAAGCTGCCAAGTTGGCACAACAAGAGTATATGGCAAAAATCAGGGCTGAACAAGAGAGATTGGGTATTACACACAATGTTGATGGATTGCCAATACCTCAGCAGGATCAAGGGCAACGTCGTAGATCGAGTGTAACTCACCTCTTGGGACTGGACAAGCCCTTGTTGTCAAGATAATAAAAGGACGCCAGAATGATTGTTGGCTCTCCACCGTACCCACATCGTCCCTGCAACTCGGACTTTTTTCTTTTACTTTGCTGAATCTTTTTAATAATAAATCATCGAATTTGGAAAAATGTTAAAACCTTGTAAATGCAAACAGTATGAATGATCAATCAAAGCTGTCCGCATGGCATATTAAAGTACAGCCCGTTCCATTTGGTCGCGATCCCTTATATTTTTTGAATACTCTTAAATGTATTGGCAGCCAATTGACTCGCTTGTTATTGCAAGTGGTGTGACTGGTCACTAATCTGTCGAGCCAGCTTAAAGGAATCTTTGCGCAAAGCCTTTGTAGTCATAGGCGGGTCCGCCTCACCTAGAAACTACCGAGTATAAAAGCCAAAGAAACTTCCTTCTTAATAAAGTCTTCAGTTTTCCCCATATGTCTTATTCTTCACCTGCAGTTCATCTTGCCATTTATCTTTTTCCCCTTTTCACAACAAGCATTTGTCTTCCGGTAACTCAGTTTGTGAGCTCACCTATAAAGCTCCCATCTTTTCTTTTGACATTCTATGGCGCTGTTTGTAGTCAAGGTTATTTGACTCTATTTTCTCTTGTCAATCTTGTTGACACTCTTTGTCCTGCCTTTTCCTGATTGTGTCTATCTTTCTGTCCCTTAAGCAAAGATATTTTTTACAACAATGCCACCAAGCCAATTTATTAGGATTAAGATATGTGGGGTCTATATGTTGTCTAAATAGTCCTCCCCATAAAAAAACACCATCTAGACCAAGCATAGAAATAAAGAGATTAGTCAAGAAAGCACTGTCAAGCTAATACTTACAACTTTTTCAAGACGAAGGTCTTTCCCGACCTAGTCATGTTTGTAGTAGCTCATGAAAAATTTTAGACAGACAAATAGTAACCAGGGAGCAGAAGTGAGAATAGGATGTGGGTTCACACATCACATCCATGGGGCATTTATCCAAATTTGTATCAAAATAAAACTGCAAGTTTGTCTCGGGCACCACACCATGGGGCATAGAGCCGTTAGTATGTCTGTATTATAAATCTTCATGTAACACGTGTACTGTGGAATATGCAACTGATCATATCCTATTGTTGTTGCCGGATTGGTGTCTTTCCTCCCCATGGATTCAACGAAGGCTATTTTGATATCTCGAGTTTGGACTCAACCTGTCAGTGAGCATTGGTGCAACGCATATAAGGCACACAGGCTGTTGACGAGCCTACTTCTCACCTTCACCGTTTGACGCAGGTCAGGGTTGTGACGGTCTAGCGAAGAAAACGTAAGGGCATTAACAATACCAGGATCGCATTAGACGGTAGTTGTGGTATTTGCAGATGAAAATAGGGAAGAACTGCGCAAACCCAGCGGATCAAATAAAAGAAAAGGTGAGTCGACTCAAGCGGAGGACGACAAGTCCAATAGGCCAAGCAGGGATAAGGGACCAAGGAAAAAGTAGCGATCGTTTCTTTTACTTCTTTTTACTCGCCATTGTTTACGATAATGGCACAGACACAATTTTGTAATATAGCACTAATAGATAAATTAAAATATCGCTATTCAATAAACCTGAGCAAGGAGAAGTGAGCACACCAAGCGGATTGCCGCAGCTGCATCATCAGAATTTTCTCAAGCAAGTGGCAAGTTGTTTCTATTGTTTATTCCTATCTTTCCACCCATAAGTTTTGTGTTGGGGCCCGACAAGCCAGTCCAGGTCACATCAGAGGAGCATCCGATCAAGCAAGCATCATTCAAGGAGATGATTGATAATATTTACTGGATCATGCTTGCAGAGAAACCGATCAAACCTCGGAGAAAAGTGACAATATCACATTTCTCCGTTCCATGGTCCCAGGCGACATACACGTCAAGCTTAAAGTTTAGGAGCTCGTTATCAACAACGATCAGAGCGTTAAGGCAACACCTAGATATTTAAAACATGCGGACAGTGTGTCATAAAAACTCGCATCAATACCGCATATGCAGGAGGATCGCCGAGGTTCAAGCATGAAGAAAAGAGTCGAATGTCAATCAAGTGAAAGGAATTTTGCCTTGTAATGAAAATACCATATCTATTGAGTATCCTTTACAATCGTTCATCCTTTATGAACGAAGCCATCACTATCCACTTGCCCTTTTGACAAACGGGATGGCGCTTTTTAATCGGTCCTACACACACACCTAAATCACTAGCCTCATTTTTACCAATCATCTCTTGTTTCCATCATCTGCATTGCCATCTATTATTCTAACATTTTATTATTCTAACATTTGATCTACTCCACAATTCTCGTTTCCATCTCTCTGACCTTATTAAGCACACTATCTTAATTAAAGGTAATTAATTGATTAATTAGAGCATGATGACTCTTTTTACGCGAAATATACCATCCTTTTTTCTCATTCCTCGTTCGTTCTCAATCAAATCAATGTTCTGCGGCGAGAATGGCAGAAAAAAGAGAGCCTTTCCCGTGGTGTGTCCGACTTGGGAATTTTTTCAAATTTAAAAAAGAGACCTCCAGCCCAAATGTCAAGTTTGGTCCCAGCCTGAGAGAGAAGTGTCTGCAAGAGCAAGCCAGATTTGCCTTTCAGTACGTGCATGTGCACATGAACTTCGTCCTCCAGACTGGTGACGAGCCTATGACGAGCCTACGTGTCGTGGACTGCACTGCATTTTCTGCGCCTCATCGCCACCACTTAATTTTACAGCCATCAGCTCCTCTCTCTTCATTAGCAATCTCCTTTACTTTTACCCTTTCATCATCTCTGCTGTTCTCATTATTACTGCCCTTTATTTCGATATTTTTTATTTTTTTATTTTTTTATTTTTTTTTACTTTTTACGCGTCATCACCATTTTTTTATTTTGTGGCACTACTTTTTTTCAGCCTTTTCAATCTATCCAGCATCAATGCTCTTGCATTAATTAGCTCTATCCTTCCTCATTACCCATATTAGATCAATCTTTAGGTTTGTTAGCATGTTTATTTCCTGTTTGAATGAGCGCAGGCCCAGAAAAGACATCTGTCCAATATACACTGGTACTTTTTTAGCACGTTCCTTATTTAGTTCGCGGTAGGAAGTAGACGGAAAGTGGAGCACGGCAGAGTGGTCAACTGCTCTTTACTACTTTATTTTTATTTTTAATTTTTTATGTCACACTTTGCAAGATCCTAACTGATATTTAATGAGTATTGGACTTCTAGCAATGAGTTTTCAAGGAATCGCTCCTGAGCAAGTACAATGGCTAAAGGATAAAGTCAAAAAGGGAGAAGTTGTCTCCATGTGCGACTTTGCAGAAAATTCCAAGTACTTGTATGAAAAAGATGCCGAAAAGGCTTATGTGGCCCTTTTGAAAAATTCCACCGTTATCTCTTAAGCAACACGAATAGCTCTGCAGAACAACTACGAGGTTTGGAAGCGCAATGAGGGGCCAGCATTCTGGGCGTCCCAGAAAGCAGTGTTAGCAGCAACACATACTGCTGGTGAGTTAGTAACTGAAAGTGGATATGTGGCAAATAACCTGGCTCGGAAGGGCAGGATATCCATCGTCTCGTCACAGACAGAGGAATTGTTTGGTGGTATGATGGCTGTTATGATTATTATTATTATTATTATTGAATACTTGGGTACTTAGTATTTAACAATCAATATCTAGTCCAACGAAAAAGTCGAGTAGCACCCTTCCTGCCACCTAGACATCCTCCAACAGGTAAACACACCTGATAATGAGGAGTCTGGGCTAATCTCCTCCAGAATTCATGTATTCAATTAGCGTAATTAATATTGAAAAAGGGGGATTTTGATGCGTCAGTAGAGTAAGTATCGAAAAAAAAAATTCTCTGATCTATTTTTCATATTTATTTATTTACTTTTTCCTCAAACAGGCGAGGTCCCTTGGATACGAAGTTGTAGACGTTCAAGAGTATTACACTTGTGCTAAATGTCCTCGCCCCAACTGCAACGCTTATTTCAAGCGTTTCGGATGGCACAGACCATGTCTCAATAATTTAATAGGACATGGAGATATTTTACATTTTTAAGTGTCCAATCAATTTAATCATGCACGCGTATCGATCACTGAAGAAATCCATCATTGAACTCTGGTTATAGCATGGGGAGCCATGGACGATGTTTGGGGGAATGACGCCATTGAGATCTAATTATTTTTGGAAGGGTGTGAAACGGATTTATTCAAAGCCCATGATTTTTTCAATGATGTCTTGTGCGAATCCTGTACTTCAGGCTGGCTTGTGCGTTTTGTCATGAATCGGGGAAAAGGATAGGATCGCCAATTGCTTGCCTAGAATGTTTTCAACGTGAAGATGCGTTAAAAAGAAAAAGAAAAAACGATCCTCCTCCACGAACGCCACACTTCGGTTGCACTTATTTGTTGTGAACCACAAGTGTTTATTGTTAATATGTATAGACATATATTTACTTTTGATTCCATCAGATATACTCTCTAGCATGAACGGAATCGATCCTTTTACTCATCTCCTCAGAAAAGAGACTTGTGGAACCATTTTTTTTTTCTTTGCTTATAAAAATAACTTTATATAACATGTGCATGTACATGATCTTCATGGCTCAATAGCAAAGACGCTCTTCCTGAATGTTCTCTTTATTCATTTCATTCTTCCCTTCTTCCTGTTCTCTGTTCTTGTGAGCATCCAGCACAGTGCTGAACAGCATCATGGCGTTATTATTTTTATTTTTTTCCACGTTCATCTCCTTATTACATGATACTGCATCTTTTTTTTATGTCAGTCGTGAACACAAGCAAAAAAAAAAAAAAAAAAAAACATTTACACAAAAAAAAAACAAAAAAAAAACAAAACAAAAAAAAAAGAATAAGGAGGGGGAAGGATAGAAAGAAAGAAAGAAAGAAGAAGGAAGGAAGGAAAGAAAATAAGGTAAAGAAAAGAAAGAGAGTGTGTGGATGTTGTATGCGAGAGAGAGAGAAAGAGTGAGAGCGTTGAACGGGGTTCAATCAGCGACAAAGAGTATCAAGAGTTGTTAACCCAACAAAAAAAAAGAAAAAAAAAAAAAAAAAAGGTTCGTCGTATTGGACAGTTTGATCATCTAACGAACCAACAAAGGCAAAGGATGGCATTGCAGGACGTATAGAAAGCACTGGGATAGAACAAGGCCAACAAAGCTGTTTTTTGCTTTGTCCAAACAATGAATGGCGTGTTTAAATAAATAAAAAAAGTAGTGTAACCATTGTTTTCAACGTGACAACAGTCCTTGTTCAATCCAAGTTCCAGAGACTGGGCTGTGGGATGTGTGTAGTGAGATGTGGGGGAGAGGATGTAAGGATGTGGGGAGGAGAAAAAACACTTTTTCTTCCCCCATTGCATTTTCTCTTTTAAAAAGAGTGTAGAGAGAGAAAGAGATGTTCACTTAAATAGAAAAAGTAGCACAAACCCCCTTCGACCCCATCATAATGCAAATCTTTGTTTATGGGAATAACCCTTTTTTGTAATCAATGCGCTTTCTTTTCTAAACTTCTTTTCGACCCGTTATAACATTGTCCAAGGGGAAAATGAGAGGGGACAAAAGAAAAAAGAATCACTCCATTACCCATTGTCTTTTTTTTTTTTTTTTTTTTTCCAATTCCCATTTCATAATAAAAGAGCAAGGAGAGAAAGAGCGTCAAAAAAAAAGATATACAAATGGATATATTTCAGTTATAGTTAATGTCAATCGATCTCTTCCGATTCCTAAGCATATTAATAAGCGGGAGAAAAGAAAACTAGTCTAACAAGGATCCCCTCAGTAACAGCGAGCGAAGCAGATGTGAGCTCAAATTTAAAATGTAACCGGTTTACTGGCTCGAGTCGTAGTTTAAAGAGACGTTTTTGGTGGCAACCTGGATATAGATCCTTTGGAATAGGGTGTCATAGAGGGTGAGAATCACGTCGTTGACTCAGTGGATGCTACATACGTTTTCAAAGAGTCGGGTTGTTTGGGAATGTGGCTCAAAATGGGTGGTAAACTTCATCTAAAACTAAATATCGGCGAGAGACCGATACCGAACAGCCATTGCTCACAGACAAGGTAAATAGCAACGTATAACCGGAGTCATCGAGCAATATCAGAGAAGACACTGCTAACGACTCCCCCATGTTATTTTAGATGCGACAATGGGAACCAAGGCCGTGTTTACAAGACAATTAAGGCAAATGCACACAACCCTTGTATAAATGTCACATGCAGCACCAAACTTGGTTACCTCATGTGGGTCCGCTATTCATACGCGTTAGACTCGCCCCAGGTGATCATTTTTCAGTGGTGAAGGACTTTAGGTTTGGCACACAACGTCAAAACCCGCCCATGGACAGGGTACAGGTATGCTGAGCCATCCCGGGTAGCCATCCTGATGTTCCTGTCACGTGCATGATGCCTTCACGCAGAGCGAACGCACGCGTTCCGCAAATAGCTTGCTTTTTCACTCTCGCTGAGCGCACCCTGCATCATTTGTACGTTCTTTGATCAGTGTGTGAATTTTCAGATACTATGGCATTCATACCCGGACAAACCGTCTGCACAGCTTGCATGCATTCATACCCAGACAAACAGTCCGCACAGTTTGCATTAGTGACTTACAAAGCTCGTCAAGGAGCCGAATAACATATTGGTTTTCGCCTACATTATGCCCCAGAGGCCGTGATTGGCGGGCTGTTTTGCCTGCATCTTTAGATATCACTTTATTCTGCGGATGTTGTGTTCGAGTTGCTAACTGTACTATTGTTTTTTTTATCGCTTTTCTGTGCAAGGCGGGGCTCCCTCCTAGACACATTATAGGTCAGACGAGGCATGCTCTGAGTCTATGTGCTTCTGGCTCAGTTCTACCTATGACGCTCTGTGAGAGGGGCTCCGCCTTTGTATTGCACCAAAGGGAGTGTTTTAGTGGTCATCACACTGTCTGTCGTGAGATTGGTGCCTATCCACTAGCTCTATTGTACAACAGTGTTTAGTCTTCGCGAGATTGTGGAGAGCAGAAAGCCTGGTTAGGGTATAATGCTGGACCTGGTTTCACTTCCTAGGCTTTGTCCAAAGCATTATCAAAGATTCCAGCCGCTGATCTTTCTTTCAAGATGCAAGTAATACTAACACAAAAACTGACTCGCACAAAACCCATAGAAAGTGATATTAAATCTTCTTTCATGATACCATTTTTGTTATTTTAGTACGCAGTACTAGTATACCATACTGGACACTTGGTACTAAAATCAATACGATCTTTTTATATCTGTATGGATTCGGCAACATACCTCTAGGAAAAAGGACCGGAAAGGTCTTTTGTTTTTCTTTAGGCAGGGAATAAAAAATGAAAATGGTAAATGGTGCTAGATGCACTAAAAGAGTGGAGGAGGCAAGTAAATGGTGGACATGGTGCTGATATTTTTTTGTTGATTCTCACAAACTCATAGGCAGATCAGATCCAGTTTCTGTGCTCCCTACAAGCAGAAATCAGCCGCCTATTACATACAAAGGAAGGAAAAAAATCAGTAGAAAAAAATCAGCAGACACCATATATCAAGCTATGTCATCACGATGCACCATGTCCACCATTTACTTGCCTCCTCCACTCTTTTAGTGCATCTAGTACCATTTACCATTTTCATTTTTTATTCCCTGCCTAAAGAAAAACAAAAGACCTTTCCGGTCCTTTTTCCTAGAGGTATGTTGCCGAATCCATACAGATATAAAAAGATCGTATTGATTTTAGTACCAAGTGTCCAGTATGGTATACTAGTACTGCGTACTAAAATAACAAAAATGGTATCATGAAAGAAGATTTAATATCACTTTCTATGGGTTTTGTGCGAGTCAGTTTTTGTGTTAGTATTACTTGCATCTTGAAAGAAAGATCAGCGGCTGGAATCTTTGATAATGCTTTGGACAAAGCCTAGGAAGTGAAACCAGGTCCAGCATTATACCCTAACCAGGCTTTCTGCTCTCCACAATCTCGCGAAGACTAAACACTGTTGTACAATAGAGCTAGTGGATAGGCACCAATCTCACGACAGACAGTGTGATGACCACTAAAACACTCCCTTTGGTGCAATACAAAGGCGGAGCCCCTCTCACAGAGCGTCATAGGTAGAACTGAGCCAGAAGCACATAGACTCAGAGCATGCCTCGTCTGACCTATAATGTGTCTAGGAGGGAGCCCCGCCTTGCACAGAAAAGCGATAAAAAAAACAATAGTACAGTTAGCAACTCGAACACAACATCCGCAGAATAAAGTGATATCTAAAGATGCAGGCAAAACAGCCCGCCAATCACGGCCTCTGGGGCATAATGTAGGCGAAAACCAATATGTTATTCGGCTCCTTGACGAGCTTTGTAAGTCACTAATGCAAACTGTGCGGACTGTTTGTCTGGGTATGAATGCATGCAAGCTGTGCAGACGGTTTGTCCGGGTATGAATGCCATAGTATCTGAAAATTCACACACTGATCAAAGAACGTACAAATGATGCAGGGTGCGCTCAGCGAGAGTGAAAAAGCAAGCTATTTGCGGAACGCGTGCGTTCGCTCTGCGTGAAGGCATCATGCACGTGACAGGAACATCAGGATGGCTACCCGGGATGGCTCAGCATACCTGTACCCTGTCCATGGGCGGGTTTTGACGTTGTGTGCCAAACCTAAAGTCCTTCACCACTGAAAAATGATCACCTGGGGCGAGTCTAACGCGTATGAATAGCGGACCCACATGAGGTAACCAAGTTTGGTGCTGCATGTGACATTTATACAAGGGTTGTGTGCATTTGCCTTAATTGTCTTGTAAACACGGCCTTGGTTCCCATTGTCGCATCTAAAATAACATGGGGGAGTCGTTAGCAGTGTCTTCTCTGATATTGCTCGATGACTCCGGTTATACGTTGCTATTTACCTTGTCTGTGAGCAATGGCTGTTCGGTATCGGTCTCTCGCCGATATTTAGTTTTAGATGAAGTTTACCACCCATTTTGAGCCACATTCCCAAACAACCCGACTCTTTGAAAACGTATGTAGCATCCACTGAGTCAACGACGTGATTCTCACCCTCTATGACACCCTATTCCAAAGGATCTATATCCAGGTTGCCACCAAAAACGTCTCTTTAAACTACGACTCGAGCCAGTAAACCGGTTACATTTTAAATTTGAGCTCACATCTGCTTCGCTCGCTGTTACTGAGGGGATCCTTGTTAGACTAGTTTTCTTTTCCCCCGCTTATTAATATGCTTAGTGATTTTACTTGATTTGAGATCGAGTTTTGTGAATAAAATTCTATTATCACATTTCCTGCGTCAGCATAAGCACAGGCAAAAAAGTTGGAAGGCAGACAAAAAAGGGCTCTTTTCCCTTCATTTCATTCGTTCTTTTTTTTTTTGTTTGTTATTGTTATTCGTTGTTATTGTTATCATATCATGTTGAAAGTGCTGGAGTTGAATTAAAAACCATTTGCATTTAATAAATTTTTTTTTGGTGGCTCGAGGGAAAGAGAAAGTGTATGTGTATTGTGTGGTGTATCGGTCTATCACCAAAAGTTTACTTTCTACTGTCTACTTTCTGTCGATGTAGTGCGAATAGACTGACTAATGAGAATGAGACCAATAAAGTTATAGCCTCCTTCACGAGTGGAAATGGATCAATTTTCAGGCATCTCTGCACACATCCTCCAACACCACATCACACCGATCTCTTTATTTTCTTTTTCTGTCTCTCTGTCCCTGTCCCTGTCCCTGTCCCTGTCCCTGTCCCTGTCCCTGTCCCTGTCCCTGTCCCTGTCTCTGTCTCTGTCTCTGTCTCGTGCAAGGAAAAAGACCTGATGTGAGAATGAGAGTCAGAGTAAAAATGAGGGTGAGGGTGAGGATGAGAGCAAAGAATGAGCAAGAGAGATTGAAAAAGCACGAGTTTACAGAATCGGAAGAGATCGATTGACATTAACTGTAACTGAAATATATCCATTTGTATATCTTTTTTTTTGATGCTCTTTCTCTCCTTGCTCTTTTATTATTATTTTTTTTCCTGGAGGCGGACAACAGGCTAGTTACCTCAACGGTCCAGCCCATGCTCATTTTTTTAAAAAAAAAGCGAGGGCTTGGGCAGGCGCCTAAAAGAAGGAGTAAAAGGTATGTGTGAGAGAAAGGTTTTTCCATTTTGAAGGTTTACTCTCTTCCCTCCCCCCTCCATCACACTCTGCACGATCATTCTCTCCATTCATTCCTCCTAATCGACTCATCTTCTTTCATCCAGTCTTCTGTTTACATCATTGCCATCTTTTTCCTTTCTACGCCCTCTTTCTACTCTTCCCTTTCTGTGTCACAATCCACTTTCTCTCTCCTCCACAGCCCAAACATCTCCTTTCTGCTCTCCATCATCCATTTCTATTCTTCCTTTCCCTTCCTTTCCTTTCTGTCTTCCCTTTCTTTCCTTCTTTCCCTTTTTTTTTTTTTTTTTTTGGATTTTCTCTACGACTCACTAAAAAAAAAAAAACTTTTTCACTGCATAATTTTCTTAATTTCACGCTTCTGCTAGTTCAATCCTGTGCAGCCCTATTTCCTTTAACGGCTAATTCGAATAGAAAAAAAAACTTGCGAGAAGACACGCTAAGAACAAAAAGGCAAACAAAGATTCTTCTCTCCTTTTATTATTCTCTTTCTCGTAACAAACTACCAGACCAGCACAACAAAAAGGGAATTAAAAAGAAAAGAAAAGGAAAAAAAAAAAAACCCCCCCCCCCTCCCGATCATCATGGTCAACCTTTCCTCTCAGAGCCTCTTGCGAGGACTCGTTCTATCCCTCTCACTCTCCTCTCACATGTTCCTCACCTCTAATGCTCAAGGTTCAACAGCAACACCGCCTTCTACTAGACCAACAACAACATCTTCATCTTCACCTTCACCTTCACAACCCGCATCCTCCATCAATGCTCCTAGTGGCTTTGTCGGCGTTGCCTCTGCTGCCAACAAAAACTTTATCTTCTATCAAGGGGGTCAAGTCAACACAGGATCGGTCAGATTCACAAACGACCTCTTTTCCCTGGATCTCACAAAGACCTGGCCTGTTCATTCTCCTGCTTGGACCAACTTGACTCTTCCTTCCAGTGGTACCTTGACTGGTCCCACAGTCTCGGGACATGATGCGACCATGTCTAAGGATGGAACCACTCTCTTAGTCACCGCACCCACAGAATCACAGGGAACACCCTTTTTGTACCAGTACAACATTGCTGCAGGTTCTTGGTCTACTATCGAAGCACCTTCTGCGTAAGTTTTTTAATTTCCGTTTATTACTTTTTTTTATTTATTTTATGCATGTCATATATGAACAAAAAAAAAAAAAAAAGGCAGGCGGAGAGAGGAAAAAAAAAAAAAAAAAAAAAAAAGAAGAAGGGGTGAGCAAAGGAATGTTGGCAATTGTATTGTACTGCGCATCCCCCAGGAACAAAGAAAAAAAGAACCCAATTTGACATTTCCTCCCCTCCATGTGGCGGTGACCTTGGCTTGGATGGATGAATAGGAGAAGGTCCTTGCGTATCTTCTTTTTGTGATTGGTCAGAAGAATACAATTAGAATTTGCTACAGTATTTGCAATTAGAGAGAAAGAGAGGAAAGAAAATCGCTCTCATGACAATACCACACAACTCAACTCTTATGTGTGTGTGTTGCTCACGGTTGTACAAATGTTTTTCCGCTCTTTTGTTTTTGAATCTTGGTACCTGGGTTCTAATAACAAGTATATTTATACATATGCTTTTTTTTTTTTTTTTTTTTTTTTAAATATTTTATTTTCCCTTAATAGTCAAGCTTCAAAGTGGGCGAGCAGAAAGGCAGCCAATTTTGTAACAGATCCTGCTTCGGGTATCTCCTGGTTATTAGGTGGAGCATTCCCTGATGGTAGCAGCACAAATGAGATTGATCGATTTCAGGACAATACCTGGACTGCCAACTTGATCCCTTCTAGTAATAGCAACAATAACAATGGCGGTGCACTGAACAATTTCAATTCTGGCACAGCGCATATCTTTAATAACAGGATCTATATCTTTGGAGGCTTCAGTTCAACAGCTGGTCGACGAGGTTACCAATCTTTCCAGAGTTTACCCTACATTGACGTCTCTAATCCAGATACTCTCACGCATGGCGTTCAATTCACTCTGGGTCAGGTTCCACCACCTCGCCAAGATCATTGTAGTGTTATCACTGCCAGCCATAAAGTCATCATCTTTGGAGGCTATGATGGAAACTCTAAACTCTCTCTTTCCGATGTCTGGTCTCTGGACCTCATCACCTGGACATGGTCTCAGATCGTGACCACAAACTCAAACCAACCTCGTCATGGACATACATGTGATATTGCAGGCGCCAACATGGTAGTCTATGGAGGCATGGCCGCTGTCGCCCTCAACTCCCCCCAGATCGCGTACGGAAAGGATGTTCAGGTCTATGATGTCATGCTCTCCACTTGGATGAAATCTTATGCTCCTAAACAGGACACCACCACGACTTCACAACCCCTCCCCGGGACCGGCGGCTCCAATTCTGGATTAGGCATAGGCCCCATCATTGGGATCGTCATTGGCGTGGCCTCCGTCATTGCTTGTATCGCTGCATTCTTTATTTACAAGCGTCGACAGAAACAGATTGAGATCAGGGAAGCTGAAATGGAGAAGGAAGCCTATTTGGCCTCGTTGAGGCCCGAAGGAAGCAATAGTAAACCAGGCAACGGCGGTCAGTCCCCTACTTCCCCTAGATCGGCTCGTTTGGCCGCTGGCAGCTCCAGCATCAATGGTTCCATCATCTCAACTCCTGGAATGACTCACGCTGGTGCATATAATGGAATGGATGAACTCTTGTTGAGCAACGCTGCCGCTTCCCCCGCCATGGGTGGTCAAGCTCAGGGTAACGTCCAATATCTGATGCAACACTTGCCTGATGGCACCATCGCTGTTCAACCCGTGTATTTGGATCATCAGACTGCTCTTCAGATGTCTCCTAATCTTGCTGACCTCACCTCTGGACCTCTTCATCCTGGAAACGGATATGCCAGCCCTCTTGTCACTGGCAGCACTGTCGGTCCTGCTTCCTCCGCTGGTTATTTTGCTCCGCCGCCCCAACAAAAGTCTCAGGTCACTTATCCTCAGCCAACCCATGATCCTTTCGCTTCTCCTTCTCTTCCTAATGCTCCTTTGCCCCCAGGTTACAACCCTCCTCCTTCTGTTGGAGCCACAGGTCTTAGTAGTCCTCAGCAAAGGTCCACTCAACTACGTTAGAAAAATAAAAAACATTAATGACCTCCTTCATGAGCAAAATAAAATAATAAAACTATAAAAAAAAAAATAGGTCTTTCTTGCTTTTCCATTTTTTACACGTTGTGAATATATTTTATTATGTGTACAAGTTTTTTTTTTTTTCTTCTTGGTATAAGATGAATGACAAAAGTGAGAAAAAAAAGAAAAAAAAAAGAAAAAAGAAAAAAGAAAATAGAGATTGAAAGCGAAATGAGTATGAGACTATGTAAAAAAAAAAAAAAAATAAAAAAAAAAATAAAAAAAAAAATAAAAAAAATAAAAAGAGAGTATCCAGCTTTTTCCCTCAATCCCTTTCTTATGGGAAGTTGCTCATGTCAACCTCAGGATTGGCCATCTGCTGCTGCTGTTCAATCACAATATTCGATGTTGCATGCTGTTGCTGTTGTTCTCGCTGCTGTTGCTCTCTTTGTTGTTGTTGCTGCTTCAGCTGCTGAATGGTTTGATGCTGCTGAGGTTGAGGCGATATGAACTGTTGAGGCCGATAGAGTTGTTGCTGCTGCTGTTGTTGTTGTTGTTGTTGTTGTTGTTGTTGTTGTTGTTGGTAATAGTTCTGCTGCTGTGGCTGTGATTGGCTCAATGTTGGCACAGCCTCACCGGAACTTGACCTAGGTGGCAATGTAGGCATAAAAGTGCCATTCTCCTGAGACATCACGGGCGATGGTGCATGTCCAGCGATTCGTCTGGTAGGAGGTTGTGGTGGCGGCACGTTACTGTGTGGCCCCAAACTACTGAAGGAGCCTTGACGCTGACGCGTAAAATTGTGAGGGAATCCATTGACGGCCGCAATCGTCACTGCTCCTTGTCCCTGCGTTGATGGAGGCGTAAGCGAAGACGCAAGTGGAGTCATTGGAGATAGGGTTGTTGCAGGCACATCAGTAGAAGCACCTGGTGAAGCCTGTCCGCTGACGCCACCATTGATCTCGCTCTTGTTGCCATTCATCGCTGGCTTCTCAGGTGGACCGAAAAGTTCAGACGTATTGACGATCAAAAATTCAATGGTCATATTCTTGTAAACCATATCCATGATCTCGCGACTAGGATCAGGATTTCGCATCAAAGTGGGACCAAAGACCACAGACAAGTTCTTGGGTGTCATCAAGTTGATACTCTCATGCTCTGTGACCCTATTGAGATGATGGAGCAAAGTCCTAAGAGTCTCATAATGAGCGACATGCATACGTGCCAACAAATCCCGGAAGACTTGATACTTGGACTCCCCGTGCGGCAGCGCAATGGCCTCCATAAACTCATCATAAAGATCAAAAGGAACAAGAGGCTCAGGCAAACTGCGGAGATACTGTTTCAGGACAGACGTAATCGAACAGATATCTTGATAGAGCGACTCATCCATAAGGTCAGGATAAACTCCAATATCGTATGCCTGTACCAGCTGCCTTGCCTCTGCAGCCATACCAGAACGACGGTAAATACCCTCGACGTCCAAGCCACGCTCATCAACAGCCTCAATGCATTTTTCAACAACAAGTGGGATGGTTCGTTGCTCAATCTCCAGTTGGTCAACAAGACCGTTACCAAACATGATCTGCTTAGCAGGCGGTGTAGGGGGCGTAGGTGGGAGTCCGTGACCGCTTCCTGCGCTAGAATTGACACCACGAATGCTCGAGGAATCTGAATCCTTGGGCTTGCCTGGACATGAAGGCACAGACTCGTGCGTGCAGCGTCCATGGATCTGGAACCCACAGGCTAATGGTAAAGAAGAAGAAGAGTTAGAAGGAGAAAAAAAAATTAGATTCTTTCACATCATTATCTAGCATATTACATTTAAAATAAGGAACTTACTACGACATTTGTATTCACGGCCTCGAAGCTTCTCATCGCAATACTCGCAGCGTGTTGGCTTGGAGTAATTGTGCTGAATAAAGTGATGCAGCTCTGGGATGCGTCCGTTAAGAGAGCCAGTCTCGCTGTTCACAGAGAATGATCTTGTTGGTGGGAGAACCTGACTGTTGGAGCTTCCATTATCTGTCAACATTCCTGTATTGGCCTTATTATTGGGGACGTCCAATCCTGTACTGGGTCCTTCTACAATAAGCTTTCCAAACATGGCTCCAACAGATCGGACCGTGCCAACGCCTGTGTAAAGCGTGTTCATGGTACCCTTCTTCCAGTTGAACTTCTTGGGAGCGACAATCTCCTCTCCAAAAATATCTTCTTGGATTTCGTCAGACTTTTTGCCTTTCGATGACGGGCGACCTTGTTCATCAGAGTGGGTCGAGTTGAATGAGTAGGTAGAATCGCTGCTACGGGCGACAGTTAACTGTGATGCCTTAAGCTCTTGCTGGTTTCCTCCACTCGCTTGCCGTTGTCTCCTCATCTTGCCTAGGGAGAACATACTTCCGCCACCGCTATTTGCAGCTGAAGATGGTGCAACTGGAGGTCCAGGCCTGCGTTCTTGCAGTTCTCTCATCATGTCATTATTCATAGCAGATAGTTCAGCATTTCGTACGCTCAGAATCTGCATCTCGTCTAGGACGCCATCACGTTGCTCGACATAGGTTTGAATCTCACGCTGGAGACGCTCTTTTTGCTCCTGAAGAGCCTTGACCTCCACTTGGTATGCTTGCTTCATCAGGTCGTGGCTTGTACTCATACGAGGATTGGATGACGCTGTAGGCTGAAGTTTATCGGCACTGTTGCTTGCAAGCGCCTCACTCTTGGCTCTATTATAGCGTTAAAAAAAAATAGTCAGCTGTCAATCCAAATCATGTCTCGCATTTATTTACTTTGATTCACATTGTTTAGGCACAACAACAACAAAAAAACTTACTTTAATTCTTCGTTCATAGCCTCAAGATCCATTCCAAGAAGATCCTTTTCGATATACAGGTCGCGAATAGCTTTCTCCAACTGCGCATGTTTTTGGTTCAACTTCTCAGTCTTCTCAGCCAAAAGACCATACTCCTGTTGAGGGGTTCCATGAATTAAAGGACTCATCGGGTTATACTTGGCCAGTTCGAGGCGCAGCTCACGGATCAGCACAGCAGCCTCAGCCGGATTCATCATATCCTAAAATAGGATCGTATTTATAACAAAAATTGTTAGTCATCTAGAACATTAAAATCATCAGGAGGCAGGGAAGGAGGCGCTGTAATCTACAGATCCTATTTATGGTGAGCCTGAGGAACGAATTTGTTTGAAATTCTATACGCAAATGTCTTGGGTTTACCTCCATGTTCTCAACAGTAGGAGATGCGGATATTGAGCTGTTCATAAAGCGATCCGAGATGCGCTTGCTACCGGAGGAGGTACTGGAGTTGGGACTTTCTAAAGGTGTCTTGCTGCCCCCATTCAAACTAGACTTGTCGCTATTGTTCAGAGATGTTGAGCTCAGTTGTGCGTCAGCTCGAGCGATACTGAGTCTATAGGAGCTGGCATCTTGTCCATTAACGAGTTGGATATCCTTAGATGAAGGAGTGGAGGGCATTGATGGAGAGGCTTCCTTGCTATCCTTTTCAGAGCCACTCAACATATCTCCTAGGTCAAATCCACTTGGTACAATGTCATCTAGGCCAAACGCAAGTGGTGGTAAGAATGGTGGTCCAATATCGACTGAAGGAAGTGCGCTTCCAGTGGTAGGGAGGTTAGGAACAGGTTTTGAAGTGGATTCAAGCCGAGGTGATGGTACTGGTGGGGTATTATTGTTTGAATGAGTGCCATGATAGTTGGATGGAGTAGGTTGAGGAATCCTTGGCAAGTCATGATATGTGCGTGGAGTCTCTTGGTGATGATGTCTCTCTGGAAGGAGATTAGTGGGTCTAGAGGGATTGATAGTTGAAGGATGCTTTTGCTGTTGCATCTAGGAAACAAGAGATGATAGAAATGGTGTGTTAGTCCAACCGAATGGAAAGAGCAAAGAGCTTGTGAAAAAAAAAAAAAAAAAGAAAAAGGAGAGAGAAATGCGTGATGCACGAGCAATATGGAGAAAAAGGAGAAAGGATTGTTCGGATGAAAATAAAAAAGCCGTTTTTAATATCCATAGATCCTTTCTTTGCGAACATACTTCTGATTCTGGGATCGTTGGCAGCGACTTTTCTAAGGCTCGCTCCGCTCTTTCCATGCGTTCACGTTCTTCCCGCTGACGTTTGGCTTCTTTCCGTTCCTGATGACATTTCATACAGTAGATACCCTGAGATGTCTTTGCGAACACCAGATCCTCAATCTTGGCATCACATTGAGAGCATCGAAAACAATCAGCATGGTATGCCTCATCACCTGTATTTCATAGTAAAGAGAGGAGGGAAGAAAAAAAAAGGTAAGTGAGTATGGAAGAATGAGGTTCTCGTCTCGTATGCTTCTTCCCCTTAAAGTAGGAGTATCTGACTCTCAAATGTCATGATGGCTACCATCTCTCCTCTTACTCCAGAGTTACAAGAGCGATTTAGGCTTCTCCTTTGCTCTTTGTAGACTTGATCAAAAGAAAAGTGAATATTAACCTTACCTGTCATGATAGCCTCATCTAGGATAGGTCTCCGACAAGCACTGCAGCTATAGGAGCATTGCTCACAGATAGGAGAACCATCCGAGAGTAGCAGTAAATTACTGTCGCACTCGACCCTATTCTTGCACTTTGCACATCGGAAGCTATTAAAGTGGAGACAACAAACAAGTATTCAAGCAATGGATAGGAGGACAAAAAAGAGAAAGGGGAAGAGAAAGATTGGATGAAGTTATGGAGTAGGTCCGAATCCAGATGGAGATCAAGCAACAGACATAGGCATGATTTGGCGGGGCAGACAAACAGGCAGATGGAAGGTTTGAAGGACAGCAAATGGCAAAGTTGTCGGATAGAAGATATACATCCAGGTACAGGCGCAGAGGTACCAAGAAGTATAATAATATGATAATAATAATAATAATAATAAAAAAATAAAAAAAATAAAAATAAAAATAAAATGAAACGATCAACAATTAGTGTCTGTGCATGGAACCCCAGATCCTGGCTGGCAATTCATTCTATCCTGACCGCAGGACAAGAAACTCATTGTCTGATATGACTCTTCTCTTTCTTCTTCAGTTGATGTTCCAAGGTGAGTAGCAATTAAGGAGTTGTGGAAGAATGAACATGTACGATGCATATGTTGCTTATTCCACCAAAAACAATAACAACATAAAAAAAGGGTACATTTATCCACGCGGATATTGATATTGGTACATTAGACAATTGCATCCCAATGCATGGTGTATATAACATCAATGTGTTTCTTAGTTAGGCACACAAAAAATATAAAAAAAGAAGCACCACTCGGACCAACTGGCTTGTGCCTCCCTAGTTCAGGTACAGAATTAGAAGAGATGGTGTGCTCCAATGGTGTGTTTCTCTTTCTCTTTGTTCAAGCTTATGATATAAAGAAAAATAGTATAAATATAATTACTTGCCATTGCACATGCCACAAACCTTCTCCAAAGGCTACAACACTGCCTTCTTCAATGGAGCGATGGCAACCCAAACATACGGGATCTTGGTCCTCCATGAGATGATGAGCTTTGTTGAAATGAGTGCAGGGTGCTGGATGACTGGATGACAAGTAATGTGTGAGAGGTGGCTCGGAGTATTAAAATAAAGAAAATAAAAAATAAAAAATAAAAAACAATAATAAGAGCACAAGGAGAAAAGGCGGGACGATGAAAGAAACAAGAATAAAAGTTAATGTCGAGAGAAAGAGTGGTGTGGTAAAGTCGTGGAATGGAACAACAACAGGAGCGATTGGAACGCGAAGGGAATGGAGCGTGAGAGGCGTGAGATGTCGAGAGACTGGCAAGACAGGATGGAGGAAAAGAAGATGGCGGCAGAAGAAGAAGAAGATGTCGGGATGAGAGAAAAAGGATTAAAAAATAAAAAAATAAAAAAGAATAAAAAGAATAAAAAAGACAAAAAAGTAAAAGAGGGTGTGTATGGGGTGTATGAGATGGAGATAGAGAAAGAGATAGTGCGGATGTGGTGCTCGTGCAAGAGAGCCGTGGAGAGACAGACGAACAGAATCAGCCAGAAAGAGAAAGAGCAAAAAGCCAGAATCAGAGCAGAAACAGAGGAGCATCAAAAAAATAAAAGACAAAGAAAAAGAGAAAAAGATTGGAAAAAGAAAGAAAGAGGAGCGAGAACCTAATGAACCCTTTTTTTTTTGTTACTTGACACACCATTGCACATTATTTCTTACAGAACATCATTCATTGCCTAATGAGATGTGGTGATGAAGAGGTAAGGGATAATAAAAAACGATGAGATGAAGATGCAATGGATTCATTGCCAAACAGATATTTTTCACACAGACAAATGCCAAAATGTCTTCCTTTAATGCGCTCCACGCCCATGTGTCCTTGTGTTCATTGTTCAGTAATTACTTTCTCTCAAATGACTTTTGGTGCAACAACAAAGTACAAATGCTGACCTACTTTTAGACCATCGCCATCTGCTTCCTTCCTTGCTGTTGTCATCCTGACTGAACTACAATGTAAACATTAGAAGACTTTGAGACAGATGAGATTGGCAGCAACAGTAAAAAAAAAAAAAAAAAAAAACAGTGAGCCAGCCAGCACAAAAGGAGGGGCTTTACTAGTTTACTAGCGCCTTTCGTTCCTTTGTTCTGTGCCCTTTGCTAATTACAACTCGACACAACCACAACAATTGTTGAACTTGCACAACGTAATGCCTCAAAAAAAAGAGAGAGAGAGAGGTCAATTGCCCTTTTAAGAACTCTTTGTGATCTTTCTTCCAGTACTCATCAAAGATCTATCTGATTATATTTCATTTCTCTTCTATGGCTACAGCCAAGTAAAGATATCCTTACCACATCAAACAGGGCTCATCCTCCGAAAGCACTTTAGCCCATTAGATCTTCCCTTGTCGTCGTTGTTTTTTTTTTTTTTTTTTTTTTTTTTTTTTTCCCGGCTCGCATATCCTTTTTAAAATTGGGCGTTCATAGACGCATTGCTTGGTCAGCGCCATCTTCCTCTACATTCCATCGCGTTCTTCTCACTGGATGCTATTCTTAAAACATGCACAAGAAGGATACACACAATCTTTGAATCTGCTTTGGTTAAGTTTTTGACGAGCGTCTTGCCTTTTATTTTTGGTAGAGCACATATACAACACGAGCATTCACAAGATAATCTCAATGGAACAAAGACAGAAAGTCAAAAGCAGATTATAAAATGTGTCATCCTTTTTTTTTTTTTTTTTTTTTTCTAAGCTTCTAGAGCAATCCCCAACTCAGCGAATTCCTCCCTGCTGTGATAAACCTACCAGAAGGGATGAAGCAGAATGTTGTGCGACATTGTGGATATTCGCTGATGACTGAGCCCACGGTTTAAATTTATACACACCATTAGAGAGGAGAGGATTTAATGTTTAATATTTAGTTGCGTACAAAAAACCTTTGTTATTTTATTTTTAATGAATAATATTATTCATGGCGTATGGCTGCATGCAATAGTACATATAACTTTTTTTTTTTCCCTTCAGTTTCTATAAGCGACGTTTTTTTATTTCCTTTTCAAAGAGAGCAAAAGGAATATCTGTCGTCCGAAAGAAACTTTAACGTCGCAGAATATGGAAGTTCTTTCTACATTCAAGCTTCTAGTTCTTTGTTATCAATCATTATACAGATATACAGAGATATCAATGTTGATAGTCTTTTTATGATTATTTTTTCTTTTTTGTTTATTTGACACGGAGAATATACAGACACGAATCATTAAAAAAAAAAAAAAAAAAAAAAAAAAAAAGTTATTGATCATACTATTATAGACCAAATAGAACCGATTACCTTGGCTTTGTTTTCCAGCTCATTTCAATAACATTGCGCGTCATTTACGCTAGCGTCAAAAAATCTTACAGAATCAGGATTGGTCAGGGAGTTTGTCCATCTTTCACAAAAGAAAAAGGTGGTCCCTGTTTATATAAAGTAAATACATTGGTACATACATCTTATACTATATAAGTATATTACAACTTTTATTGATCATGGAATAATAATTAGCAAAAAAAAAAAAAAAAAAAAAAGCAAAAAACTAGGGTTATTTCCATCAGCGTGTTCATCTTATTCGCGGAACCAATGCTGAGAATTTGTTTTCTTTTTTTCTATGTCAGCGTGTCTATTTCTCCGCGTAGGAATAAGCATTTTGGTAGTTCATGTGTAACATTGCATTTCATTTGAGCACCCGAATAGGGGCAAGGGCGTTTCATCTTACACACTCTGTGCACGTGCTCATGCAGGCACCAAAATAAAAAGTATTTAGACAAAAAAGGGTCTTTTTATTTCCGACTATGGAATGCTACGATCCCTCTTCCTCTTTTCTTTTATCTGTTTCTAGATTCAGCAATAGTGTGATCAAAAGCAACGGATCCTTGCTCAACTAACATGTCCATTCCACACAGACCCTTTTGTGTTCTATAGGTCTGTCATAATGTAATGTTATATCCGACAAGTCAAATCACTTGCATGTACATAAAAGACCACAGTCTCCTATCATCACCCCTCCTTCATTAAGCTTTGTTACAGCCCTACAAACATGGCTATTATCTAAGCTTGAAGCCCCTCCATACAGCAGTCCTACACCACTTTGGTCGCAGTTACTGAAGCAATCCCCTGAGCATTCTATACACTCTGTAGTGAGAGCGTATATCATAATCATTCAATCTAATAGCGGTCTGCATCCCTACTGGAATCTATCTCCTATCTTTATCCATAACACTTGGTTGCTATTCCATTACAATGGAGCGTAGAATTCTGCTTCCCTCCAACAGTCCCTTCAACTCCAGATGAACCATGTCGGAAACTTATACTCTTCACTAACACCGGAGGCGAGTAAAATGCTTATGGTGACTAGAAGAATTCATGCATAACTATTATGCATCCAATTCATTGACGTATACTTAGTGTCAACTCCGAAGTCAATGATTTAATAATTATAGAATATCAACCAAATTTGACCATTATCTCGTAACTAGAATGTTAACTTCATTCATCTAGAAATATTTGAAGAGAAACCATCGACTCTTACTGAAGACAACAGCGCACAGTAAACTACTGTAACTGATAAAAAAACTCCTCCCTTTGTCTAGAAAGACAAAGTCTTCTCTCAATAAATTCTAGAGTATGATGGAGGTGACAATATCAGAAGATATAGCCCACATGTTTTCAATTCCTGTCAAATGTCATCATTGCATTTGCTTCAAAGATCATATAAATCGAAAATTCTTGAAAGATCTTTCACAGCCGCCAAGCTTGCAAGGAGGGGAAGAAGGACCTATTCAAAAAGGCCAATAATACTTGCAAGGTCTTTTTTTTTTTTTTTTTTTTTTTTTTTTTTTCGGCAATGCCCGAATATCATAATATATCTTATATATTTATAGCAACAATAACATGCACTTCTTTGGGCCTCTTTCTATAAACACGAATTAAAATAGCAGGGCACTGGCGGCTCAAAATATACTCGTGACCATATTTTGCTTTTTTTGTTTGCCTAGGAAAATGATTCTCAGGCCACTCACGCGTCAGCCAATCAAATTGAGGGAGTTGTCTCCTATTTTTTGTTTTAGGACAGAATATTTATAAATGGATAAAGTAGGCAGAACGATTGAAGTGATCAGCGATCAACAACAACTATACACGTATACTTGTGTAAGCATTGCGGAGAGGAGGGAGAAAAGGAATCGAAGATGCAGTCTAACTAGCACTCTCGTGGCACAAGGCTATTTCTTTCATTTTTTTTATTTTTATTTTTATTTTTATTTTATTTTTTTCATGTTAAGGCATGGCTATGCTCTATTGCTGCCTATTATTCCCGCATGCATGCATGCTAGCTACTCAAGCGAAGAAAACAAAGATGCATTCTGTCTGGCGGTCAAATCCTTGCTGGAATACACGCATATTCAAGCTATAAGAGAACGTTTATCCACATACCATTGATGTCATCTTGGGGAATAATAAAGGAAATGTGGAATTGGTTAGTTTTAAGAGTGCTTCTACGCAGAAAGAAATGCTCTTTCATATACTCAAGGCAGGAGACATTGGTCATCTTTTTAATGTTTAGCGATATAGTGTAGTCTACAATGTATGAGAGCGAAGATCTCCCTTTCTTTTCTTTTCTTTTCTTTTTTTTTTTTTTTTTTTTTTTTTTTTTTTTGACATCGCTGTTATTGTTATTGATGTTGTAAAGTACTACATTTTTACCGTCCTTTTGTTGATATTTTAAAGGGGGATGGGGGTGAGGAAGGATTACTTTCCGCGCCTGAGTAATATAATACGTAGTCAAGTAAAATAACTACAGGCGTCCATACCTATCCTGACATGGGCTGTGCAAGTGATACCTTCGGATACGATTATGAATGTATATACTGCTATATTTCCTTCGTCGACCAAGCGATGAGTAGTTTACTGTGCGTGCCATTTTCTGCGCTCCAGGCTACAACACAGGTGGACATTTTGTGTGTCGTATGTTTTATCTGCTGATTCTAATATCAGACACAGTAAACAGTTTTTTTTTTTTTTTTTTTTTTTTTTTTAGAGTCGGCTTTTTGGCAGAAACAAAAGGTTAAACAAAGTAAGGTTGCAGATGCAGCTTGGCTTACTGAGTGATCATGCCATTGTCCACCATTGAGCTCGCCCAATCCAAATTCAAGTGAAGAATTGCTCACTTCGCTCGCCTGATGGATGCATTTTTATTTATTTTTTTGTGTGTGCGAATGCCAAAACAATTTTGTCAACAGTAAATTTGCTGAACATTGCAGTGTCCATACTCTAAACCTGTTTGTAACACAACAGTAAAGTGGGAAAAAGGAGTCTGTGAACAAACCAATACTCGGGCATTGCAAAACAAATAAATGCCTTGAAAAAAAAAAGGTCTAGCCAAATGGACGGGCGAAATGGACGGGCGAAATGGATGAGGTCTTTTTTGCAATGCATTTTTAGTTTTAGACTTGGGGACAATCATGTTCATATTATGTGATGTACCTTTCGAGGAGTATCATGTTGTCCGATGGTTCTGCTCATTTTATCTCGTCCTCCATCTCATCCTATCTTTACTTCTCTCTCTTTGTCTTTCTGTCTTTCTGTCTTTCTGTCTTTCTGTCTTTTTTTTTTTTTTTTTTTTTCTTGCTCATTTGAATGCGAATTCGACATCGTCTCATTCCATTCTCTGGCTGCTTTGTCCAGGCTCAACTTTCTTTGATAGACCCTATTTATCTCTAGCATGAACCCTCAATCAGGCCATACACCCTTTTTTTTTATTATCATTGACCTTGCAGCTCAATCTGTCTTGAACAAGAATTCATACATTTCAACCGCATTACACCCTTTCCCTTATCCTTTCTCCATCTCTCTCTTTTCTTTTTATGTATCGTACCACATCATTTTCTGGAGCTTAGCCCATCCCATTCCTTGTCACATTTCTCATTTCAACCTTCTTTAAATCAATTTTACGCAACACGACACAGCTTAATAGCAGGACGCAACTTCTTTAATATTTCCACACGACTTTAATCAATTCTTCTCTCTCTACTTTATTTCCACTAAGGTCATTCCAACCCGGGGCGTATACTTCATTCCTCAAACTCATTCATTTAAATTCATCTTGTTCCTGATCTTTTTTTTTTTTTTTTTTTTTTTTTTTGCCGCACAGTCCCATGTATTCCCTTTCCACTGTTCTTTACTTTGGTGTACAACATTAAGACTTTAAGCCAATTCTTTTCCCTTGTTTCAGACCAATCCAACATCGAGATTGGCTAACATCAGCAACCATTCACTTCGTTAATATTAGTCTAGTCGCCTTGATTCAATTGCCTCAACATCCCCATAGCTAAGGGAAAGAGAGGGGTTGACTTGGTCGCCAATCTTTACTGCTGCAACAAAAAGTAGTGAAAGTAATCTTTTTGGAGACATAATGGAGCCTTCAGAGCCAGTAAGTATAATCATGTATGCATATGCACATGCACCTTTTTGTTTCCTCCCTCTCCCCTCCTATGCTCCGTGGTGGATAAAGATCTCTTGCATCAAATAATTGCCCTATTATCCTGCCGAACAACACCCCACCCCTATTAAAGCTTCAAGCCTGAATACCTGAATATATTTTATTATGATTGAAGAATAGTGGATATTGATTACATTATCGCATTCTTGAGCTGGAGAAGAAAAGGGCTAGAGAAAAAAAAAAGGGATATCTCTTTTCCGAAATGGTCCTCCCGTATTTTTTTTTTACACGTTGCTAATCCAAATACGCCACTCTCTTCTGTTCGCTGATCCAACTACGCAATCTTCAAACATTAATCAACTTCAACTCGTTATTGTTCTTCGTTGTTCTGTTTTGCTGTCTCCTTTTCTCCTCCCCCTTTTTTCGACGGGACAGACTCGTACACAAAGTCCGAGTCCAGTTATTGATGTGAATGGGACAAACAGCAACAATATCAAGCCTGCACAGCGTGTGTTTGGATTCTTAAGGAAGCGATCTAATCCAACAACCACGAGTTCAAGTTCAACAGGGACAAGTCGGGATCGCATAAAGTCTAAAGGCTTTACACGATCACCATCACCTGTTGAAAGTGATAATAAGAGTAATAGTAGCAGTAACAGCAATAATAATAATAGTAATCGTGACGATAGTAATCGAGAATCAGCTTCACCAAGCCCTACTCCTAGTAGTGATTCATCTGGATCTAGGAGTAGGACTCCTCCTCCTACTCCTCCTTCAACTGCTACCACCGCCATTGGTATTGGCAAAAATTCAATCAAAAACTTGATTCGACGCCGAAGTGCCGAGCTGAACAAACCTGTTTCCGAAGGTAGAAGCAGTTCAGAAACCACATTCTCTAAACGAAAAGAAGGTAAAAGAAATCATTGCGAGCCCTTTTTTGCAATTTACGACCCTTACTTTCTTTCTTTGAGCCCTCCTATTAATGGCTCAAAGAACAACAACAACATAGGAAAGGGCATTGGGCAGAAAAAATATGAACGGACTCGTGTGCTGTGTGAAATAGGTTTTTTTTTTTTCGACTCTTCTCATGGCCAAAATTTTAAAATGTTACAATCCTTTTTCATCCCTTCCTTTCTTTATTCCTTAAAAAAAAAAGTCAGCAGCAACAATAGTCAAGGCACGACTAGCCTAGTTGATATATCTCCAGAAAAGAGGCCTACCATGGGCGTACACGACCGCAGTATTAGTAGTGTCGATTTTCCCGAATCTGTAACGATTCTCCAATCAACACCTATACCTGTACCTGTACCTCGCTCTCGCTCTGATCGTCGACCAGCATTCACACTAGGCCTTCCATGGCGACCTCAGTCTGAGTACTCTGTCACCTCGGCTACGGCTTCTTCTTCAGCTGGACTTCGTACAGGCTTAACAAAGGCACAGAGAAGATTTATCAAATCTTTTCCAGAACTTGCGGATCTAGTGGTGGTCCCTTCTGCCTATTGTGCACCTTGTCTAGCAGCCCCTTCACAGACATCACCACCTTCTTCTTCCTTTGCCACTGCAATTTCGACACCCTCAGACTATTCTTCCACAGTCTCACCATCTACCTTGGCTCTGTCATCTTGTCCACGTCATTTTGATGATTTTGCTTGTGCATTAGAACGCGAGATTCTATGGCAAGGAACGTTATATGTGACAGCGACACATGTGTGCTTCTATGGTAAACATTTTGGAAGGACCGTTCGCGTCATGGTCGACTATCGTGACCTGATCTCTGTTGATAAGGAAAAGAAGATGGGAGTCTTCCCTAGTTCCATTCGAATCCGTGTCAGGACTCCTCTTACAGCCACCGCGTCATTGTCCACAACAGAAGTACCGACATTTTCTCAGGATCCTATGACTAATACAGAGGGAGATTCGTCCATTAAGGATTATGTGTTCACGAGTCTCATGAGCCGTGAGCAAGCTTATGCCATTATGGAACGTAATTGGGCTATCCATCGTCAAGTTATACAAACCCTCAGTAGCACAGAATATGAATCATCGCAGATGGTGGAGGAGACGACAACAGTACTGGAGAAAGATACGACTGATACTGGTACTGGTATGTTTGAATCGAAAAAAGAAGTACGTCTACGGACAGGAGTAGAAAAGTTGAGAGAGAAGCGCAGGACGCCTAGAACGTATTCTGTCATCACGGATGAGGCCTTTTCTTCCAGTTCTGAAAATATGGACCAACTCGCCCCTCATAAACGGCTGTCTTTGTCACGGCTTCGTCCTTCTACCCCAATAGTGCCATTACCAACGCCATTACCAACGCCGCCAGCGTTGGCACAGGAGTTGAGCGAGGTTTGGAATAGTCCTGGATTGGATTATGATAATAGTTATAATAGCATGGTCTCATCGCCATTGAAAGAAAGCTTTTCGTTTTCATTATCATCATCATTATCGTCATCTGAAAGCCGAAGAGGATCTGTTGCCAGTGCTGCTTCATCTGATAAACAAGAATCTACTGGGTTCAGAGGATTCTTACAAAAGCGCTCTAGTCAGCCCAAAAGTGGCCATAAGAGGTCAGAGGGGACAATGGAGTATAATCAGGAGGTTATCATACAACAGGACCAACAGCAACAACGCCGCCACCATCAATACAGCAATACTTTTAATCTATCATCATCAACTATTCCTAAACAAGCTTCTCAATCGTCGAATCCTATCCGTAGTGACGGTGCTCGCTCAGGTACACCACCACCTGTGCTACTATCACCTTCGCTGACTACAACCAAGATCTCCCATTCGTCCTCGACAGCGCACGCAGCGGTGCAACCCAGCCCCAACGATGGACAAAGTAGGGTCGCTGTACATACTCGAAAGGGAAGTAGAGATGCTCGTTTGGAAATGTCAGGAAACGCCACCAAAATTGGTGATACTGCGGACCCTACGGATCCAATATCAGAAGTAGTATCCAAACTTGCTCTGGCATCGTCACTACCACTATCGTCGTCACCGTCACCATCTCCATCTCCATCTGGTCCAGTGTCATGTAGCTGTCAACGACATTACAAGAATGCTGTCGTCTCTACAGTGGTCCCTTTACCTTTGGAGCTATGCTTTGAGATCCTGTTCTCCGGAAAGGGGGCAGGTCAAGGAGATAAATTGAATTGCGATACGCATCGTATTAAGGATGGATCTACAGATATCAAGATTATGGCCTGGGAACGCTATGAACAGCCAAATGACAACAAAAGCGACAAGAAGAAGAGGGCAGAATCTGCAGTAGAATGGGATGGTCAGAAGCGTAACCTGGAGTACTCTGTGTCCTTTAAAGTACCAATGTGTACGTCCATTGTATTATTATTTTATACCATGTATACCACATTCATATCATTTATTGTATTGTAATAACAGCTTATTTTTATTTTATTTCTTTTAACGTCTTTTGTAGTGGCCAAGACATCCACAGCTTGCTTCGAGACCCAGCAAGTGACTCATTTCAGTGACTTTTTGATCCTAGTCCATTCCGAATCTCGGACACCTAATGTTCCATATGGCGAGCATTTCTCCACTGTCAATCAAATCTGTATGACCTGGGAAGCTCCTGAGAAAACCAGGATCAAATGCTTTACAGAAGTCAAGTTTAAGAAGTCAATCATGTGGAGCACCAGAGTCGAAGCCAGCGCACTAGAAGGGTCCGGTGGGTTCTACAAAGAACTCATCAGGCAACTTCAAGACCTAGCTGAGGTTCAGGGTGAACAACTTGTGAAGTTCTTTGAAGCACGCAAGAGAAAAGCGGGCAAAAAATCCGCCACTGTCCCTAGAGCCCCAATGGTTGTCACCAACAATATACCAAACGATTCCTTACTCGTCACTACTATTACCAGCTTGAGTAACGGGGAAGTTAACTTTGCTTCAACAGAAGCTCCAAAGCCCCCTGCAGCGGCAGCAGTAGTATCATCATTACCTGTCGAGCCTACAAGGATGAATCACGCTCAGTCATTGCTATCTCAGCAGACCTCCCATACTATAGCAACTTCACAGACGTCGTCAATTACAGCAACAGCGATATCATCAAGCACCAAGACGCCTGTTCAGTTGTCCTTGGATTCTGCACGACCACAACCAGAGTCTGTCTCTGCAAGTGTTAAGGATCAGCTGACGCCATTGCTGCCTTCGGAAAAAAAATCTACTCTCGCTTTATTTCTCGGATCATTGACAGCTCCTGGACTCCCACTCATCTCGGCGGCAGCAGGGGCCGCATTGACTTATAGTGATGCAAAAGGCTCTGCAGCTTCTTCACCATTGTCGTTGTTATTTGGGACTTCTTTACCTAGCACTCCGACTAAAGGAGAAAGCGCCGCTGCAGCGGAATCTTTATCATCAATGCCCAGTACGCCGACAACTCCACTCCCTTGGGGAGATTTTGTGCGCAAGAGACTAGGACTATTTGGTGGCAGATCTAGTGAGCAGACTGAGGACAACCGTATGAATATGGATCCAAGCCCATTCTCATCGCTGTCAAGGCAAGGTTCACAACGGGCCGTGTTTGCATCTGAAGAGTCCTTGGCACGGATTCGTGCAGCTGAGGAACAGAGTGACAGTGGTACCCGTGTCAAATTTGCATTGCCTACCAGAACACGGAAGTCGTTCCCAAAGTCGCCTGAGGGCACAGGCGCAGGCCACGCTGCGGTTGCGGGTCGATCGATCTTGGCTTCTCACTCATCTATCAGATCCTTTGCATCTGCCCCCTCTCTTCGTGACCAACATCATAAGCATTATCAACGACAACAGCAACAACAGCAACAACAGCAACAACAACAAATACTTGTTCAGCAAAAACTAAAACTAGAGCAAGTACAACAGCAATCACGTTTCAAGTTTAAGGTCCCGGATGATGACCAACATCAAGATCATCGAGCGCGTATTTTTTCAAGGATCATATTTGGGTTCGTGGTCTTTGGCATGGCTGTGACAGCGTTAAATGTATGGCATCTGTTCGTAACAGTATCATCTATGGTCGAGTTGATGCAGCAGAGACACGATTTGTTGCCGATCCAATATCATCGTCATCCAAGGCCAAGGAGGCACTATCGACATCCTTCTTCAAAGTCGCAGCACTCCTTGCGTCCTCAGCATCCGTCCATGTCCATGAATCCCCAGAAGTATTATTATTCACCATTCTTTTGTCCACCACACGGACTACGTCATCACCGATGCTATCGCTATCGTTCTCCTCATCATCATGGTCACCCTCAAGAACCCCAGCCACTACCACAACCGCAACTGCAACCACAGCAACGTGACCAATATGTCGATCCACACTATCAGCAACCGCCAACTTGGATCAGCCAGGAGGACTATGCGAAAGCTCAAGGTCAAGAGTTGTTGTCTCCTATTTCTAGTCCTGTCGTTGGAAAAGAGCCACTTCATACTATCACTTCATCCTCTCCACTGATCTCCATGGATCGCTGCTCGCATGATGAGCAGCCAGAGCCTGAGCAGCAGTCATCAGATTATCAAAGACATCAAGAGCACCAAGAGCATCTAGGACAGGCACAGTTCCCTCAACAGCACGATGAGGAGAGAGAGCAGGCAAACAATCTATCCGTAGATGAATCGGGTCTCCTGCAAGCTCAGAAAGAGTCAATCAGAGCCGAAATCCTGGAGCTCTTTACAAAGCTGAAGGACGTGCGCCATGAACTTGGACAAACCTCTTCCTCTCGCTAATCTTTTTTCTTTTTCTTTTTCTTTTTTTTTCCCCTCTTAAATCGCAAGATGAATACCCTTCTATTTACCATAATAACCTTTACTTCCTTATTTTCCTCTCACTGTATACACCTGGACCCTTAAAAAAATAATTATTGTAATATATTAATATATTTAAAGAGTTGCTTGCAACATTTTAATGAGATCGAAGTTTTGATGAAAATGAATGAAAGTCTGTCTATTGTTAAAAAAAAAAAAATAAAGAGAGTAATCAAGGGAGGAGAGAGGAGAGAGGAGAGACGAGAGAAAAAGCTTTTTTCTTTTTAGTATCTGGAGCCATAGCCTCCGCCACCACCTCCGTATCCACCACCTCCGTATCCACCACCTCCATATCCACCATAACCACCACCACGTCCACCACCATATCCTCCACGTCCGCCGCCACCACGACCACGTCCTCCGCCACGACCACCACCGCCGCCGCTCGTGTGCATCATCTCCAACAGACGAGGATCAATCTCCTGATTAGCCTCTTTAAGAATTCCAACTAGCTCTTTGGCCTGCTTGGCGTTCTCCATTGTGAAGAATGTGAAGGATGATCCTGTATTGCCTCCACGGCCTGTACGACCAATACGATGGACATAGTCCTCCACGTTATTGGGGAAATCATAGTTGATTACATATTTGACATCTTTCACGTCTGGGGGTTTTTTTTTTTTTTTTTTTGTGATAAGGAAAAGAAATAGAGGGTTGGTCAGAAATATCACTAGAGAATAGCATAGCATTACATTATCAAAAGAACGATGATCAAATATGGTCGTTTCTATAGTCGCTTGTCATGGTGGTGATATCGGGCGTTTGCTCGCATTAATGTCGTTAGCATTGACTGTGATTCATTATCGATAGAGGTCAAGTAATCAATGTCCAGGAGCTTGTGAAGAGATCCTTTCCCTTTTTTTTTCTTTCCTTTTTTTTTTTTTTTGCTGTTACTCTTGGTGGTGTTGTTGCAGAGGATCTCTCAACTGTTGAACTGAAGCTCAAAGGCAGCGCACACGCAAAAACAGTTAGAATGGCGCCATGACAAGAGAAATAAAAAAACAAAAATTTTTTCTGTTCTTTCAGTTGCCATTCATTTGATTCTGGTATGCAGTGGACAGTATTTGAGAGAGAGACAAGAGACAGAGATAAAGAGACAAAAACGAGAACTTTGGAAGTCTCGTCATGTTTCTATAACCCCTACTTCATTTTATTTATTTTGCTAATTGCCCACAACTCCGGATTCTATGATTGCGCCTAATATTACGGTATAATGAAGCGCGACCAACAGAAGAGGAAACATGTAGGCAACAACAAAAAATGAAGTCCGAGTCCCATCATTGCCAGTACGCCAGTGCCCTCCCCTGCTATGCCAAGTTAAAAATAAAAAATAAAAAACCTCGGCGGGAGCAGCGGCGGATGGAATAAGCAAAATACGACACCTGAAACTGGAGATAGGGTATTCACGGGGCTGTCATCGAGCAACAAGTAGAAAGACAGATGTGTTGTTCGATAACCACGCCCCCCCATTCCATTCAATCGTATCACGACAATATGCGTTGGAAGCAACAAAATGGGATTGACAGTCGAGAAGAGTTGGCAATGTCGAAAAATTGCTGAAGAATTTGTTGCTATCCTGTTCTAAGTATAGTCATCATGCCGATATGTGATGGCCTGTGCTATAATTATCGGCATGCCTCAATATGCATTCTCAATATGCATTCTCAATATTGAATGAGCCATAGACATTGGGTAGCGTGATAGAACAAAATGTCTACACTTGATGAGACTGCATTGCATGCAGAGTGATGAAAAACTCCGATTGACACCGAAAAACAAAGCTGTTGCGCGAGAGTCAAACTGTCGTCATGTCGTCATGTTATGTCGTCGAGCTGATTGCTGAGGCGAAAGCGATATATAAAATATATTATTCAACTTACCAATACCACGGGATGCAACGTCGGTGGCAACCATGATAGGAGACTTTCCAGACTTGAATTCGTTCAATACCCAATCGCGCTCGTTCTGGGCCTTATCTCCGTGAATAGCCAGAGCAGGCCAGCCATCCTGACGAAGATACTTTGTTATATCATCGGCGGTGCGCTTAGTTCCTGTGAAAATAAGGGTTTTGTGATCACGCTCATCCATGATACGTTCCAGATGCTTGATGAGCTTTCCGCGCTTTTCATGCTCTGCACAAACCTCAACAGTCTGTGAAATATTGTGAGAAGCAGAGAGGCTGAGAGATCCAACATTAACTTGAATGTAATCCTTCAGATAATCTTGAGCGAGTCTTTGGACCTCCTTGGGCCAGGTAGCACTCCACATGAGTGTCTGGCGATCAGGGCGAATTTGGTCAACAATCTTGCGAATCTGTGGCTCGAAACCCATGTCTAACATGCGATCAGCCTCATCCAAGACCAAGTATGTGACACGACGAAGGTTAGTCTTGCGGGATTCCAACATATCAATCAAACGACCAGGAGTAGCAATGCAAATCTCAACACCACGAGATAGATCGCGGATCTGTGGACCTCGAGGAACACCTCCGTACACGCAAGTGTTCTTGATACGAGAAGAACTTCCAAACTTTGTGCATTCTTGCTGGATCTGAACAGCCAGCTCTCGAGTAGGAGCTAGAATGAGAACAATAGGACCATCACCAGGCTCCAAGAAAGGTTGGGCGTTGATATGAACGATCGAAGGTAAGCAGTAGGCTAGAGTTTTACCAGAACCAGTCTCTGCAATTCCGACGACATCACGTCCAGACAAGGCCATAGGCCAACCCTGAGCCTGAATGGCAGTAGGGGCCTTGAAGCCCATCTCCATGACCTCCTTCAGGACATATGGAGGGAAACCAGCCTCTTCGAAAGTTTCGATTGGCTTGGGGATATTAGGACCATAGAGAGTCATTTCATGTTTGGCACGGAAGGCATCTACCTCGGCCTGGGATCTGGCAGTAACAGCAGGGTGCTCCTGATAGAAGTTTTTCTCAAATTTTGGTAAGGTTGAGACATCGAACTGAGGTTTACTCAAGCTGTTGCCCAGATTGCTCATTCTATCTCCACCACCACCACCACCACCACCACCACCACCACCACTGTAGCTATTACCACCATAGTTATTGTTGCTACCACCATAGCCGCCACCGCTACCACTGTAGCCTCCACGAGTATCGTGCGAATCATAACTAAATATATTAGGGAGAAAGAAAAAGAAAAAAAAGGCAAGTTCAAGTTAGAGAGATAGCGTAAGCAGGACTAGTGTAAAAGTGAACCAAAGAAACTTGATAAAAAATATATACATACGGTTTGCGATCGCGCCTGCTGTGATCATCATATGAGCGATCGTTGCCTCTATCATGAGACGAACCATAGGAGTTGCTTCCATAGCGGGTAGAGGAGGAGGAGTGAGCTTCACTGGAGTATGATCCACCACCACCGTAAGAAGAGTAGGATGACATTATAATGTGATGTCTCTTTATGTATACTAAAGCTTTTTTTAATTTGGTGAGACAAGAATGACTTGCTGTAGATCAGCAAGAGATAGTAAGAGGAAGGAGGAAAGCGATGGGAGGATTGAAAAAAAGTGAGAAGTGATGAAGAGGAAAAGGTGGTATCAAGGTAAAAATAAATATTAAAAAAAAAAAAAAAAAAAAAAAAACACAGGATAACGTCACACTAAGGAAGTCACGTTGTTTGTGGCACGGGCCAATTTAATCTCCTTTCAATCTTCTGTGATGATTGAAATCTGACAGGGCTAGTCTGGCCTGATTACCATGCGAGATTTCTCCTTTTCTTTTCCTTTCCTCTTGACCATCCAATCCTTCTTTCAAAATCTCACACACCCACAAGACGATTCAAATAGATATCACCCAACTACACCCTGCTTTTGTTTCCCCCCCTTCCCCCCTCTACACTCCCTTTTCTTTTCTTTCTTTCCTCCCTTCTTCCTTTGCAGAGAGAATGATGATGCCATGTAGTTTGATTGGTATTCAATCGACCTTAGTAAAACCTACACGTCAAAACGATGCAAGATAATTTCATCAGACCGAGAGAACAGAGGCTGTGGGTAACGGATACGTATTCAACGTGTTCATTGAATGTAATGGGCAGACAAAATGGGTAAGCCAAATTCCAATTATCAATCTCTTACACAACAGATCCACACTTATTTTTTATATGAGAAAACAGTGAAGCGTATATGAATTGGATAGGGTTTCTATTTACTTGGAAAGAGAGCAGCTCTGATAATCACCCAAAGAAAACTGAGCAGAAACGAAAAACTGAGGCCGTAAACTCTAGTGCTTTTTTAATATTATCAAATCGCTTTACTCACTTAATTGCCTGTTCGTCTGCCTTCACCCTCTCCCTTTCTCTCTCTTCAATTTTTGCTCTTTCCTTCTCTCTCTCTTTTTTCCTTTCTCTCTCCACTCTTATTTCCACTCTCATTTAGAGTCTTCCTCATTTCATCTTTGACTTAACTGTTTTTCATATAGTCCTATAAATTATTCACTCTCCTTTCCCCTGTTATCTTTTTTTTTTTTTTTTTTTTTTAAAAATAAAAAGTTCTTGCTCTTTCTCACACACATTCTCTTTCGCTCGTATAACGACCACAACAACGACCACAACAACGACCACAACAACGACCACAACAACGACCACATATAACCTTACAATCCTTTTTGTAACAATCATTCTCGGGACTTTCCCCTTTCTTCACTCCATATCCTAACCCCCCTTCCTTCGGTCAGCCTTTGGGTCGAACTATCATACCACAATTATACGATAGCCTCTTCGAAATGGCTGAAGCAACTCAAACATTTCAACGGGCCGGTAGAAAGGCCTCCTTCTTCTTCCTACCTCACACTCGTCCTACACCTCCAACACCAACGTCTCCTCCGTCACCCACAGTTGATATACCCATTGCTTCTGCCATGCCTGCTGTTATGGCCGTTTCCCCCGCATTTCCTCTTGTATTAGAAAAGAAACAATATCTCTCGCCTTCTTCCTCAACAATATCAGCGGCAGCAGCAGCAGCAGCAGTAGCAGCAGCAGTAGAGGCAATACAGTACTATAATCCAAGAAGGGAAGCAAGTTTACCTCCAACTCCTCAGCATGACCTCCTTTCACACACCCTCGCACCATCTGCCATTCCATTGAATGAGAGCAATGGGTCACCTTCATCGTCTTCAACACATCATAGTCTGTTAGTAGCACGTTCGATGGATCAGTTTGTAGTCCTGCAAGAGTTGGGCAATGGTTCGTTCGGATCAGTTGTCCAAGCACGGCACAAAGTGTCTGGCGAACTGGTATGTGGCCTTATTCTTATTATTATAATTAAAACTATTATTATTGCAGACCTATCGGGGGAAAACATTAAGACGCGCTTCTGCATGGGCGTGCATCCACAAATAAAGACGCTGTGCGTTTTTGCTTTTATTCGACAAGTTTCGGACATGGGGGTCACTTTGTGAACTCTGTTGATATTCGATGTCTCTCTCGTCTGTGTGCATGAATGTCCGTGGCTCAAAGAAAGAGTTATGGGGATCGGTGGAGGCGGGTACACAACACCTTTTAAGAGATATCCACACGATCATGTTTTGCTCTTTCTTTTTTTTTTTGACTTCACCCTATCTTATCTCATTCTTCATTCGATGCGATATGGGATAGGGGAGGAAGGAAAGAAGGAAGAGGGTGAATAGGGATAGGCATGTCAGCAAAAAAGCAACGAAAGCAAGCACTGAATGCTCACATGTATAACATGTATATTACATATAACTTTTCTTTCTCTAACATTTTTTTTTTTTTTACTATGCTTTGGTCTGCATTATTTTTGGTGCTCTTCTTCGCATGCGTAAATGCCCATGTGTGATGAAAAAACAATCATGTTGTCCTATAAAAATATAAAATAACACAAAAAAAAAAAATAGGTTGCTATCAAAAAGATGAAGAAAAAGTTTACGTCTCAAAGTGAATGTCGGTCTCTACAGGAAGTTAAGGCAAGTATTCACTATAGAGATGAACGGAGCATCAATGCCAAAAAAAAAAAAAAAAAAAAAAAAAAAAAGTAAAAAATGCAGACTACTGTATTAGCTCTCCACTAACTATGGATAGTTATTGACGGCCACATCCCTTTTCCTTTGATCCATCACCACTATCTTCCTCCTTTTTTTTTTTTTTTTTTTTTTTACTTTCTTTTAATAGGCCCTTGAGGTTCTTCGCTTTGGACCTAACATCATCAAGCTGCATCACTTTTTCTTAGAGAAAAAGGAATTGCATATGGTTTTTGAATTGATGGAAGGAAATCTTTATCAATTAATTCAAGATCAAAACGGAGTCAGACTAGAAGAGTCTCGTATCAAAAGCATAGTGTATGAAGATATACTTTTTTTATTTTATTTTATTTTATTTATTTACTTTACGCCATTGTTGAATCCATCCAACAGTAGAAAGTCAATGGGGGATGATCTCGTCATTGTGCTTTTGTTCTCGTCACTACTCTTATACCCTTGCAGAAAATTGATCAATTAATTTTTTTTTTTTTTTGCTATTGTTATTATTAATATTATTACTATCATTTCAATATGCAACGCGATCAATTGTTGTCATTTCCAGCTTCCAAGTACTTCGTGGACTACAACACATGCATGCAAAGGGAGTCATGCACCGTGACATGAAGCCAGAAAATCTCTTGATCTCGGGTGATACCGTCAAAATCGCTGATCTGGGGTTAGCAAGGGAGCTCAAGAGTCGTCCACCTTATACAACATATGTCAGTACTCGATGGTAAGTGAATATCCCTCTTCGACAGTATCTATACTTCTTCTTTTTTTTTTTTTTTAAACCATCAATAAGGAAGCTTATGAAATGCTGTGTTGTGTAGATTCCAAATCGTCGAATAAAAATTCTCCGAATTTTTTTATTAATTGTCTTTCCTTTATTTGTCTCTTGTCTCAGGTATCGTTCACCAGAGGTTGTTTTGAAATCAACAGCCTATTCAAGTGCCGTCGATCTGTGGGCAATAGGAGCAATTGCTGCAGAATTGATTAGTCTCAAACCATTATTTCCTGGTAATAGTGATATCGATCAGATTATGCGGATAGGCAGTGTACTTGGAAGCCCCGCACCACGGCAGCCCCAGCCCCAACCCCAGCCAGATGCATTCGCGCCTGGAGAAAGTCTGAACGGAATCTCACCAAAGGTTGGTGGTGAATGGAAAGAAGGTGTCCAGATTGCCGCCCGCATGGGCTTTGCATTTCCTGCCGTAAGTGCTTTTTTTTTTTTTTTTTTTTTTTTTTTTTGCGATATTAATCGATTCAATATGAAACGGGACCATTGATCTTGTTGCGTTTGAGAAATTACTAAAATAATTCTCTGTCTTTCATGTTTTCTCTCCTTTCTTGTGCTTTTTCAAATTAAAAAGACACCGCTGCGTACTTTGAGAGAAGCGCTACCGAATGCAACTGAAGAGGCACTTGAGTTAATTACCGGTGTACTTCAATATGATCCCAAGAATCGACTGACAGCTTATCAAGCTCTACATAGTAATTGGTTCAGGGACATGCCAGAGACTGAGGAATTGAAATTCCTAACGGATGTTGTACAACAATCTCCAGACAAGCGGAGGAGCATGTTCTCGGGCTTACGTAAGAAAGATATTAAAGAGAAAGACAAGGATAGGAGAAGGGGTCTCTCCATATCACTACCGATTGGTCTTGCTTCATCTACAGCGTTGAATGCTATGCTTTCGAAACCAGCTGGTACACATACTGCTGTAGCTAATGGGCAGCAGTTCCATCCTTCTCCGCAAGCTTCACCGTCTCAACAACAATTACAACAATCACAGCAATCACAGCAATCACAACAACCATCGTCATCAGCGTCGCTGCTACAACAACAACAACAACAACAACAACAGCAGCAGCGTCAGCTACAGCAGCGCCAGCAAGCATTACAACGACTTCAGTCAGAATCTCCACAAGGAGATGAACTGTCGGTATGCCAATATCCACAGCATCCACAATTACAGCAGACCACACGTCCGCAGGCAGACCTTGGCCTTCCTGAAATATCGCCCTTATCACCATTCTGAAAAGACTTCAAGAGTGGAGTCAATTCTGGTAACATTGACATCACATTTTGTGATTCTATCTGTTATTTGTTGCACAGATTTGTCATCCCATCTCCAAACATTTTTCGTCAGATGATCGACCTTCAAACTTGTAAATAGTCTAGCCTTTTTTTATATATGTATATCAGTGGGTCTAACAATCATTTGTCATAGAACAATGGGAATATTCATAAAAAAAAAATTACACCCAAGAATTTCTTCATTGATTTCAATACCAATAACATTTTTCTTATTTACAATTGGACAGACACGGAACAGACAATTACAAAAAAGAGGAACTAAGAGATAGTCTTCTACCAGAAGGCACACCATCCAATCCAGCACTGGCACAGGTTTTCGTACGATGACGCCTGTTGAATCAACTTTTCGACCTGCGATGGTACATCCAAGGGTTTGTCAGGCTTGAAATCTCTGCCTGTCAACTTATTGGTCACACGATTGATAATCGATACTGCTCTCTGGTTCAACTGTTCAGGCTGGTTCTCCACTATATAAGACATGTGATAGATAATGAATTTAAAAAAAAAAGTTAGTTCTATCGACAAAAAAAAACGATTGTTATTGTATTTAAATAAATAAATATGTAAAAAATATGTAAAAACAAGTCATTACTCTTCATGTTGTCTCGCACGAGTTCACGCTCACTTGGTAGGGCTCTCCTCATATTGCGTGCCTGCTCGTCCATGACAGACTCATTTGCTGCATTTTGATTTCCACCCTGTCCATTCTCCATCGCTAAAATAGGAAAAAAAAAAAGGGTCAATATTAATAAGGCCATTAACATCATCTATAAACTTTAGACTTTTTTTTTTTTTTTTTTTTTTTTACTTACGTTGACGAGGGCTTGTGGTCAAAATCCTCCAATTGATCAAGGGATCATATACAAAGGCTTCCAATACTGCCATCAAACTCTCCTTATTCTCTCGTAGTACACGCATCACATTCTCGCACGTATTCCTAAAGTTACCCTCAATACCACTGACCTCCATAGCGTTGGTCAACATTCGTGTCAACCGGAACGGAATCTGTTCTGGGAACTTTTCACGATGCATCGCCACTTCAAAGCAGTCACCAAAATCAATGTGCACAATCTTGCCCGAGTTACGATCCAGCATCAAGTTGGACGGGTGGCGATCTCCCAGTCCAAGAATATATCCGACCATGGACATGACCGCCAAAGATCGGGTATAATTTGTTCTCCTGTCGAGCCATGCCTCCGAGTTCCGGCTCTTGAGCCACAGGACCTTGTACAGATCTTGACCTCCAGTGTTGTTAAGTGCATACTCAAAGACTTCAACTTTTTGCATCAACGTCAAGTTATCATAATCGGGCGCCATCTGTAACATGATGCGGTGCTCAATGTTCAACAAAATTTTGCGACTTTCACGATAATCACGGATCAAGGTATGAAGCGTATCTGTATCTGGTAACCATCCAATGAGACCCGAGTTGGGCGAGAGTGGAATGACAGGGTATCGCTGAATGCCCAAGTACCTCTTGAATGTTTCTGGGTCAATAGACAGAAGTGTGTTCACAAGTCCAAACAACTGCATGACACGTTCATCCTGACGTAGATCCTCGTGTCCCTTCAATAGATATTGATAATCACGTCCATCACTTCCCTTCACAGTCAAGCGACGAGGACGTTGCTTCGAAGTCATCACAGTGAGCGTTGGTACAAACGATGAAATCTTAATGATAGGTTCACCACTCTTATAAGTTCCTGGAATAGCAAGCTCAAGATCCTGAGCGCCCTGCAATTGTGGCGAGACATATGGTAAATCCAAAGTGCTAAGCTGTTGAAGCTGCTTCGCGATACGACGGAACACTTGATAGTAGATATCCCATGCTTGATTAAGGTCATTGATTTCTTGAGTTTGGCCATAGCGAATGCAGCATTCTTGGGCTTCCCTTAGGTCTCGACCAAACGCTTGGTTGAATGCTATCTCACGCTGGGTCTCAGGGCCCTAAAAAAAAAAAAAAAAAAAAAAAATCAGCCTCTCATTTGCCAGAATCTATTTGAGCTATGATATGATGTACTGATTGCTGTCATATTGGTTAGCATGGAATATTACCCTCTGAAGCATCATATGGAGAGGCTCTAGTAGCGCCAACATTCCATTGATGTTACGGTCACCAAAGTACAGACGAGACGCCTCTTCTAGACCTTCGTGCCACATCTCATGCCACAGGATAGCTACACGAATAAGCTCCTGGCTGACCAATAATGCCTGCTCGACTAACAGCGGGCTATGCACTCTCATCTTCTCCATAATTGCTAAGGCTGCATTCTTGCGTACAACACTAGGTGACTTCGAAGCAACCGTCAAAGAATATACCAGTGCTTGCGGATGCTCCTTCCCAACATCTGTCAGCAACTGGTGAATCAGACGTTGTACATTGGGGCTAGGCGCGTGGATACGGGCGATTAGCTGTGGAATGACTTGTAACCAGGTATCAATGCTGACAGTTGAAAAACCATCGCTCAGTGCCGCACTGATCTCCGCGCGATGACCAAACTTGAACCAGAGTGTCAATAAGCGCAGCGTATCTTGAAGTGAATTGCCCTGAGATAGTGCAATGGACTTGAAGAAGCCCATGATCGAAGGAATAACATATTGAAGGCATGGGTCGCGTCCAGAATGGTTAGGGGGCGGGTTCTTCTCATAAAACGTGATCACCTCGAAGTTAGCTAGCGCCCATGTATGCCACGCCTTATACCAATCTTTGTCCAAATGCTTGGCATAGAGATATGGTGTCAGAATGTCCTCAATTGAGTCCTTAAAAAAAAACAACAAAGGTTGATAATGCCATGAGTAAAGAATGATTGCCTAGTGCTATCCAACTATCATTTCAGAGCCGCATACGCTCAACTTACATGCGTCCAGCCATCTTGAAGAGCAAACTGCCACTCTCCCTGCTTCAGATAGCAGCGTGCAAGTAATCTGGAGTAGTCGACCACGTTTCCATTCAGCTGGTTAGCTCCTGTCATAGCAATGCCGGCATCCTCAACCGTTCCAAGGCCAAGGTCGGATGCCAATCGCTCCGTAAATTGGCGTAAACAGTCCAGGGTATGCTCGCGAACACCTGTCGCCCACATGTACTTAAGCTTAGCATAGACAATCTGTGGTGGTGTCACCTGCGTCATGGCTGTGAAGCTCATGTTTGCAGTATCAGGGCCCATAAGCGTACTCATGGTGTTTTCTGCTAACCTCAGTCGACCATTTTTGCGACACAAGTTCATAAACTTAATACGCATCTCCATATCCTGAGCTGGTGTCACCACGATCGCATGGACCTTAATCAACTTTTGCCACACCTCTACATTTCTCTGACAACCCTTCAACCGCTTCATCCACGTACGTCGGATCGTAGCCTGACGGTCGGGTTGATCATGGTATTGTTTGTATGCAATGATCTCTTCTAATTCTGCCATCATCTGGACCCGAACTACAGTTGCATACGCTCGGTTATAACTCTCCCCAACAAGAGCAGTGAGTTCAGTATCCAACATGTTACGGGTCTTATCAATGTACTTCTCGGCCTCCTGAAACTGATTACGGTGAAGTGCTAGAATAGCTTTGAAAAAGGCTCTATCAGAGTTTTCCTGCATGGCTGAAATGTATTCGTCCAAAAGCTCCCATTGACCCAGACCCCAAGCAGCTGCAGCGGCAAATGATGCCATTTTACGGCGATCTTGAGGTGGTGCGCTGCCCCATTTGGCCTGTGCCAAAGAAGACAGCTGGTCCCACTCACCAAGAGCATGCAAACAGCGCATGCGCTTGTTAGTGAGTGTAAGATCATTTGGATTCTCCAGTTGCTTGCGTTCATATGCTGCCAATGCATCCTCCCATCGCTGCAGACGTTCGTACCAAGCCTCCTTGAGCTCAAAGTCATGATGAAGCTGTGCATGCGTCAAGATACCAGCAGCTGCATCAGGCTGCTGTAGATTATTGTTGATTCCAATCAACTCTTCTATTGCGTTGGTAGAAGGCTCTGTTAAGAACTCAAGCTCCTTATAATGGAGTGCCTTGGCAAACGCATGACTCTTTGCTGCATACTCTCCTAAAGTACGAATGTCTATAGGAAGAGGTTTATCATCATGCTCCATGAACTCGGCGAGGTTGAGTAGGATTTGAATGATTTCAGGTGAAATGTTGGGTGCAACAAGTGCTGTGACCAATGCTCTTGCCAACTCCTCCTATTGTTTTTATATCATTATGAAAATAAAATAAAATAAAGAATAGGTAAGAATGAGATATTATCGAAAACAAAAAAAGAAAAGATAATATAAGGTATTAATAAAATCAATATATAATGCAAACAAACATTACCTGGTACTGATCTAGTAGCTCTCCCCAACAAGACACAAATGCAGCATTGAATAGTTCTCGAGCAAGAGGATGGTAGGAATTTGCCATATCGGCGCATGCTCTGAGCGCGTGAGAAGGTGTTTCTTTGAGCATTTCCAAACAAAGACGTCGAATCCAATCTGCCCAATCATCTTTGGTCGAGCGTGGCTGAGTGTCCCAGGCTCTGCGTAATGAGGCTTGATTAACAGGAAGTTTGCGAATACCAGACTCTGCCTGTGGGACATCTGATATGGACACATATCGATCATCACCTAGCCCAGGCAATTCTAGTGGCAGCGGCTCACGCTTTAGCAGCTGTGAGACCAAATGATCGTATTGTGCATGGCTAATCCTGGTACGGATTAGGACCTTAATATATGTTATAGCAGTAAAAAAAAAAAAAAAAAAAAAAACAGTTTAGTGTAAACTTTAACACCGCCATTAACGAAAGATATTTAGTTATCTGAGGTAAATAAAGGGGGAGGAATGCTTTACTTACCTTCTTGATCATGGGAATAAAGTTCACATAATCCTGTCCAAGTTGAAGGACCAAACAACAGAGCGCATCCATAGTTGGCATTCTCAACTCTGGCCCTGGTAACGCCAAGATACGAGCAAATGGGTGAATAATCCTGGACGCATAGTCAGAAAAATTGACTTTTTTAGCAAGCTCACGGATGGTGTTGATGGCGGCTCTACGTAGATTTATGGGTGCATCAGGCTTCTCAAATGTCTTGACTAGAACTGGGATCACCAAATGCATGTATTCCTCGATGTTAGAGCCAAATTTCACAAATGCGCCTAAAACTTTGATCGATGCGTCATGCCTCTCCGTCAGGTCGGTGTCGAAGACCGCAAGGAATGATTGCAGTAAGTTGGGCAAATATGCTTTGAATTCTCCATCAAGAGCCACGGCTATGCTCTCAACTAGCCCAATTATACGCTCTTGCAGTGGTGTGTGATTCCAGTTGTCCTTGACAAGCTGCAAAAGATCGGGGAGGTAGGGGCGGATATGAAGCTTTACAATCATGACCAAGAAGCCCATTTTTTCAAAGTAGAAGTCCAGATTAAGCACCGTGCCTGACTGCATGATACTCAGGTATACAGGCATGATCTAAATAAGATACAAGAACTATGTGAGTACGTACACATTGAATGCAGAATGTTCGCTCTACTAGCCATATCCTTCAAGGGAAAAAAAAAAAAAAAAAAAAAAAAAAAAATCAAAGCCTACCTGTGGCAAAAATGGCACCATTTTCAACTGCAGAGCTTGGAAAATATTCAAGATGGCCTGAGTGGCGGGTTGATACTGTTGACTCAAAGATGGATCCTTCAGAATTTTGAGCAACGCATTGATAACAACTGTAGGGTAATAGTCTTCAGATGATGGCCCCAACCCTGACATTAAAAGCGAGACGTCTGAGCCCTGGGATTTGTCTGCCTGATTGTCATCCACAGACTCAATTGCCATTTGTTTGTGACGATAAGGATCTAAAGCTCCGAGGATTCCGAGAAGTTTGATAGTCTCTTTTCGAATGTTGCCGGACTGTTCCGTCTTCAGAATGTTCATCAGGGTATCCAACAGGCCCGGATATTTGATGTATGGCTCAATTACATAGCCCGTGTTACTTGCCAGTTGCCCGAGAGTTTTGAGTGCAGCACTACGCTTGGTTGGTGAACTCTGATCCTGTAGTGTGTCGATGATAAGCGGCATAAGCTGATCCATGAAGGGTAAAAGATCTTCACCTCCGACGCGAGCAAGCTCTCCCAAAGCTGCCAAGATGCTTGAAACAACGCCGGCGCTTTGATCCTTAGCCTTGGGCAACAGTACTTTAATAATAGACTCAACATACGGTTTCACAAGTCGTTGCGAGGAAATCACTAAAAGAGCTAGCAACCGTGCGCTCTCCTCCTTATTTCGGCTCACGCCCGAATACTCAATTTCTGTCAAAAGCTGTATTAATGTCTTCCGAAGGGAAGGCATGACATAGGCGGGATTATGCATAGACAGGCGTCCGATAATCGTAATTGCGTGCTCTCGAATGGCAAAAATCTCATCATTCAATGCAATGAAGAGCGAGCGCACATTTTCTGCCTGTGCTAAATGGCGATCGAATCGCTCATCTAACGATTCCATTACAGTTCGTCGGATCTCAGGATCCGGATCTGCAATGCCCACAGTCAGTAGCTTTTCTAGGACCTCGCCAACAACCTGAACCGCATGTGCACTGGTTTGGAAGCAGATGGGGTCTCGAACAAAGAGCTGGCAACATGTTTTAGCAGCAGAGCGCCTAATATCTGGATTGTCGTCCTCCAAAAAAGGAATACAACAATCTCGCACAAATTCATTAAGGATATGTCCTTGAAAGTTGAAAGAACCGAGGGTAGTAAGAGCGAGAATGATGGAGTCTACATCTTTTGGCTCGGCAGATTGAATGTCACGCCTCACAGGAGAACTGGTGAGTCCTGTTCTTGCTCCATTTGGTGCTCCCAATGGTTTGTACATATGTCCACTCAGAATCATGGAAAGCATGTTGAGTAAGCGCTCTGTTATGAACATGAGGGAGTGCGATTAAGATCAACAGCTGGATCACTTCAGTCCATCTTTTATAGCATAAAAAGCATTTGCAGCGAGCGTTACCTTGGATGATGGGCAGTAAGGGGGGTATACAGTTGGATAGATCCGTGAGTGATTGGCGCAATGGTTCGCTAAGTCCAGTAGCAAACATCAACTCCAACAATTCATGCATGTGTTTTGTAAGTGCTTGTCCGACAGCGTTGGCCAGCATACTGATGCAGCTGAATATTGGCGTATCGGTCTGGATACGGTTTTTGCTGCAATATTCATAGATGATTTAAAAAAGGGAGCTTAGTATGCTTTTCTCTACACCACATAAGCATCGTCATTCTTCATAATAGGAAGTCAGTTGTTGCTACGTTGTCTAACCTCTTGAGCCTTAGTCCTTCTCTAATGCAAATCAAAATGTCATCCAAAAATTCTCCCATGTCTGCACCAGCAACAAGTGCGATTTTTCCAATGGCAAGAAAAGCGTTTGATCGATCTTTTTCTTTCATCAATGAGCGTTCTTTATCTTTGCGGAGTTGGCTGAGAATGTGCACCATGGCTCGATGAAGATATACGTTAGCAAATTCCTGTGGGTTGTATGCAGCTAAATCAGGAATCAGAGAAATCACAGCCCTACGAACTAAGCCATCCCTATGGTCCTTGTACTGAAAGACAATTTCGCCTGTACTTTTATACCGCTCATGCATGAACTAATGTCATTGAAATCAAACAACAAATAAATAATCCATTAGCTATGCTCCACTTATGCAGAGAAGTTAGACTAAAAAAGATGAGCGACCCACCATGCCTGCATGGAGCAGCAACTCGCGGTAAATCAGTAATGAACCATGGATGCTTTCCGTTGAGGCGATCCGCAAGCCCCGCTGTGCTTCTTCACTGATTCTGTTATACCAAGTGCTTTTATACGGACTATCACGGTCGGCAATTATCACGAGGACAGCACTCAAAGCATCTGCCGCTGCAACCCGGATGTTTTGCTATTAATTTTTTTTTTTTGCATCGATCAGCTTTTTTAGAGTAAGTCCTAAGGTGTTTAAGCCTTTTCAACTTAAGATAAAATCTTCTTACATTGGGATCTCTGAATGCAACCCAGATATGTTCAAGAATTGACGCAACGAAAGGATAAACAATAACGTCCGCATGCCGAACCAACTCTGCTAGAACAAGCACACTCGCGTGTCGTCGGGCCTCTTGCCGATCTCCTGAACAAGATGACCCATAAAATGCTCATGTTAGTGAGAAAAAAAATAATAAAATAAAGATTAAAGCAAATGGTTCCTTTTCATACCAGTAAGCCATTCGATCGCTCTTTTCAATTCAAACTCTACAAACTCTGTCGTGAAAGTCCCTCCTTGTTGTGCCAGCTTTCCTAAGTGCAAACAAAAGTTCAATTTGTCGATGTGTTAGAACATAAGAATAGAGCAATTCACAAGCTCGCTGGATAATATCCACACTAGTACTTTTTTTCTTTTTTTATCCCAGTACCTAATGCCCTTGCTGCAACTGTCATTGTCTTAACATCTGCTGGAAAGAGCTGACGTAAGTAGTTTGCGAAGCGTGTTTCCTGCGTTGTGTTCTCCTCGCCTTCAATGCCAATCAGCTTATCTATCAGAGGCAAAGAGCCAATGGGGAAAAAAAAGTAAACTTAGTCACTTCAAGGTCTTCGCACTTGGAATTGATGTACAGCAGTCTATTCTTTTTTCCTCTTCATTACCAATGATCATGACGCCACAAAGTTTATCATTATTGTCGACACTCTGTACGAGTGTCCAAATAATGCTGTTGACTTCTCCATAGAATCTTTTCAAATCCTGTCCTGACAACTCCCTTGACATGACAACGACCTGCATGGATAAACGAACACAAAGAAAACATTTCAAAGTGAATATTTAGATCCAAAGGATTGCAGTGCTGCTATCCATCAATTGATAATAGTGCTGAGAGTCTTACATGATCCTTCAAGGCCTGAGCCGACTGTAGCCTGACTTCTTCATTCCTATGAATTCATTGTGTGGGAATGATGTAATAAAATGCATCAATACATCTTTGGGTCTGAAGTTTCAGAAACAATATGGACGCCTTTGAAGCTATATTCTGCCCTATCGTTTTATTTGTACGCTTACTTTGACTTTAGGTCATTAGTCAGTTTTGAAAGGATGTCTGAGGGTGGTGCTGTGGCCATGGACATTCAAAATCAATGGCCCTAGGAATGACCCGTTTATTGTCCTTGTTGCGTAGAATATTACTAGTGAGAGGATGGTCGTTTTTATTAATATTCAAGGGTGAAAAAGAGTCGTGTCCCTGCGTTTTTGTTGTGAATGCGGAGACGTTTTTTATATCGAAGGAATAGGCTCCTCACTTGAACCTGGCTGTGATGAGAATATGGTGCGTGTCTATTGAAGGAAAATACAGGGATGTGAGAGCGCGAAAAAGGGATTGGTAAAATTCAATACAGGACTCGTATAAAAAGAGGGTGTGTGTCGTTGTCTGCGTGTTAACACATGCGACCATCCTATCTTCCAAAAAGAGAGCGTAAAAAATGGTGGCGCTTTTTTTGTTAGTCCCCTTTAAACAATAAGAACAACAAGAACAATAAGCAACCATTGTTTGTTCTGTTTATCATTCCTATTACCAACGTCTGGACCGCCGACTGCCGCCTTCATTGTTGACACTAGTAAACAATAAAAAGCCCCTAGGTGAATGACCTGTACTCTATTCTTCTTCTAATATGCCTCAGGACCACGACAAGGTCTCGACTACTGCTGCCACACACGCCACCAATGCTGCCCATGCAAACCCGGACAATGCAAACAATGCAAACCATTCAAGTCATTCAGAGCATGTAGACCGTACTACCATTGCGCTAAATGACTCACCTTCACCCCAGCTAATTTCTCAGCTCAAGATTCTCGCAGACCGCTTCAAGCAGTTGGAAGTACCTCTTGAAGTCTTGCAGGAGCTGCTTTCAGAATCTCTAGCGCTCTTCCTGCAGGAACCTTGTTTACATTGGTGGTGCCAACCTGACCTCCGACCTATCGCAATTGAGTTACTACATATATTTTCTTTAGACGAAAACAGTTCTCTCAGCCACTTCAAAGAATTGATGGAGAATGTGCTAAGTTGTTGCTTGGACTGTACAGAATCATATTTACAGGATCGGAGAGTCTACTTAGCAAGGTTTGCGTATATTCCTTTATGTGCATACCCTTATGTACTTGACCTCTTTATTTCTTTTTTAACATGAGTTCTTTTTTCCTCATTCAATCTCGTCCCCAATTCATTAGGCTGTTGAAGCAATATGATTCAGATGTTGTAAACATTTTTTTCCACGCTCTGCTAGAATGGGATTGCAAACGACTCCAGAAAAGAGTACAGATTCTCTTAGAGACAACATCTGCCCCTAACAGTCAAAAAAGAAAAAAAATAGCGATTTGTGAAATACTCTTGGATCCATCAATGCTGCTTTTACCCGACTACTCTAAGCGGATTGCGGAACCAATGTCCACTTTACTCAACCAGATGTTGCAACTTAAGCGGATTAAGATTCTATCTGTTCTTCCAGGACTCTGGTTGCTAACGATGCACCAGGATGTTACTATTCAATCTTGGGCTGTATATACAACTAACCTTGCAGCCTCGGGGGATTCATTGATACCTGAGAGATGGACCGGTTGGGAGCAATTCTCAACTATATGGAGAATGGCTCTGGATATGGCAAATGCTCAACTGGGTTCATGTAGTAAGACGACATTACCCTTATCAACCGATCCTGTCCGTATTTGGAGATCAATCCGCACAATGCTTTCTAGTATGGGTCGGGACGTGATTAAGCTGGCGGTCAATAGCAGCGAAAAAACATGGAAGACATTACAGACCCAACTGCTAGCCTCGATCAAGGACTTTATGACGCCGCCTGCAGTATTCCTCGAGACATGCCGCATCACATTTCATTTGCTTGGAAATATGAAGCAAAATTTTTGGATAGTTGATGAACAACAAACCTTAAAGGATCTAGACTTCATGGAACAGCTTATACGTTATGTCTTCAAACATCAAGGGACTCTAGAATATATTGCAGCATTGGCCAGTAAAGAAAGATTAAACAAAGATGCAATATCAGCACAAGCTCTTTCACGCGCATATGCAGAGTATGCTACCTGGATTTCCAATTTGATCAACTCAGCCTCCAGTCTCTTTGACCTTCACCAAGTCATCGTTACGGTAGCGAAAGGGCTTTTAGATGTTGTCAGTGAGCTCTTCAGCTCGAGAGTAACACAGATCGTACTAGGTACAGCCTCTGAGCGCGACCCTGAAAGCATCCAGCTCGAGTATGGTCTGGAGATACTCAATACTGTCCTTCAATTGCTCAAAGAACAGTCATCGGGCGATATGATGGAGCTCACCACAAATATACTTATAGATCATTGGTCATGGCTGGGGCCAATCACTGCTCTTGGATCCAGTACAATGGCGCTCCAGGGATTGTCATCAAGCACTGCACAAAGGATTGGCGGATTGATGACTCGTGCCTCAAATACTGGGAAGACGATTGCACTGGGTTCCTTAAAGCGAGAAACGGAAATTATGTGGCGTAACTATGCTACAGGGATCACCACAGCGGCAAAATCGTCGCAGGTCAGAGCACTTGAGAAATCTAACCCACTTATTTGGCTCAGAATGGCGCAAGCGTCATCAGTATTTAATGCAGTAGAAATCCAAAACCATGTTAGCGCACAGGGACAGGAGCAACTTTTAGAATGGCAAACAACCATGGTGGAGTCTTTCTCAGCATTAGCGCTTTTACCCAAATTGGAAACAAAGTCAACTTTTAGTCCAGAAATCCTCCATCTGTGCAACTCCTTCAATGATAACCTCGAAATCATCTTCAGAGCAAATACTGTTTTACTCGAAGGGTTTGCTCTCCAGGGCGAGAAATGGCTTCAGAGGTTAGCCAATCAGGATAGCAGACGGTTCCTAGTCAAAGCATTGAAGCTTTGGTGCGACCCTGACCCCGAAACAAGAACAAAAGCACTATTTATTATGCGCTCCGCCTGGAATGAGGTGACGCGGTCTGCATGTCTCAGACTTGTTTTCCAAACCGGTGGTGAAAAAAGTATTGAGGAGCTCGATAAAATTCTGGTGGAGTTCCGTGAACGGGCCTGTCCGGGAGGTGCCACGCCAGCAATCCTGTTTGAACTTCTACTGGACTCTGTCACAACCCTTTTCCTTACTAACCAAATTGACGGCGAAGGAGGGCTTTATCTCCAAATTTTCTTGGACCTCACGTCGTCGCAGGAGGTAGCTCGTCACATTTCTTTAATTAAGGGACTTTGGAACTCTATCTGGATGGCTCTGAAAGCTGCTCTATTTGCAGGAAGGACTATTTGGGCAGATCGGCAAGACCGCAATGAGACTATCAGAACGATGACGGTTGTAACCAACGTTGGTTTACTTATGATTGGCAAGATTCGGTACTTTGAACGTCTTTTAGAGTTTGAAAAACAGGGAGTTGATGCCGAAGTAGCAGAGCAGGACACTGTGGACGACTTCGGCGCACAGCGACCACGATCGTCCTCTCGAACAGAGACAATGCCCCTAGAAGCTATGAAGGCGGGATTGGAGCGTATGGCAGACTGGACGTTTGCACAAGACACTGCGCTTTGCACATCAGCCATCAAGTTGGTTTGCGCAGTATTGGACCTTCTCGCAGATCATAATAATCTAATCAACGATAATGTTAATACATACCTGACAAGGATCGCAGAAGGCAATCCCAAAGTCAAGAGTTTGTTGACCATGGAGCAGCGAGAAACTCTATGGATCGCCCTCAGTCGCCATGTCGCCTATCCTCATGAGTTAGAACCTATCTCTCTAGAACAGGAGTCCCATGCTTTGCAGCAGAGGCATTTAACAACCGAGCAGGTACCCATACAGCTAAGTGAGCCACCTGCTGTTACTCAGGAATCTATAGTAATTTCGGATGATGAATTTGACCACATTGACGTCGACTTGCACGAAATGGACTTCAGTGGTGAAAGGACGGAAAATGAAATGAAACATTTGAAAAAGGAATCCCCAACCCATTTAAAGCCTGCAGTAACCTCAACATCTCGTCCAGATTTCTTTTTCAAATTAACCTCTAATAACAACCCTTTCCAGACAAAGCTGAACTTTACTTCGACAGGACCAAGCGGTGGGATCCCAGCTGGAGGCTCAGCAACACGCCGGCTCCCGCCGACTCTGAGCCGACTCCATGCCATTTCTTCCAAGCCTACTCCAAAGACTGCTCCTAAGCCCATACCTGTCAAGAAAGGGAATAAACTGAGTCAAATGAGATCAGACCATCGAAGGGAGCGATCCAATATTGTACAGGCAACAAAAGACGCTCGTCAGGCATCAAGGCTGGATCCGGTCCCAAGATCTACATTCGCCAATGGCACAAACGCCCCGTTATCTGATTCTGAGAAGAGTGAAAGCGAGAGTGATTCTGATGAGGGTGACAACGGCTTCAGCAGTCTTATTGACACGGAGGAAAAATGGAACAATAGAAACAAAGCACAAGAGCCGCGTAAGACCAAATTGCTCGAGTTGAACGAAGTCGTAGGGCCAAATAAGTTTGTAGATACGATTGCAGTTCGACGTCAGAAGATGTTGGAGGAGGCACAACGGCAACAAAGATTGATGCCTAACCTCGCAGCCCTACATGCACAGATCTTGAAATGGGAAGTCTCAGCAACCGGTAATCGGCCGCCAGATGGGAAGGAGTATGCGATAGTCCCATCGACGTTTGATTCTGTAAACGACTATGTTAAAGCGTTTGAGCCACTGCTTGTACTAGAATGCTGGCAGCAGCTCATGAGTGCACGTGAGGAAGTCAACCAATCGTCTGACTCAGTTATGGCTTCGTTTGTCAATCGTGTGTCAGTCGACAACTTTCAAGATACGCATATGAAGATCCCACTGGACAAAGCGAGCAGCCTTATGGTAGAAGATATCGTTGTGATAGCGGACCCCAATATCAAAGATGTGTTTACTGCAATAGGAAATGTCAAACGCCCAAAACCGTTCTTCGCCAAGGTCCAAGCCATTACAAAAGCCAAGGGTGCATGCGAAGTAATCTTCCGGACGTGCTTAAAAATTGAGGAAACGAGTCCTCTGATGTTTATGAGACCACAGACAACATGGTCCGTATTAAAGATGCTCAAGTAAGTCCGCCTTTCGGCTTTTACAATATAGTACATTGTCAATTGGTGTTGATTTGGGCTAACGTGGCCCGTACAATTCATCAATAGCCTGACTCCGACTCACCGCGAGTACTCTGCTCTAGCGGGCTTGAGATACTATGAATTGTGCGACGATATACTTAGACCACCCAATGCTTCGTCTGATAAACCTTCTATAAATAACGTACAAAAAGTTATGGATACTTACAAAGTTAACACACCTCAAGCGCAAGCTATTGTAGCAGCTATTGAAAAGCCCAAAGGGTTCACATTGATCCAAGGGTAAGTCGCGCATTGGTCATTGTAGGACAGGAAGGTCCTCATATGTTCATACCGCTAATACACTTTTTTGTATTGTGATTCTATGTTTCTGTTTTAAATCCTCAGTCCACCAGGAACCGGAAAAACCAAGACGATCCTTGGTTTAGTGGGGGCGCTTTTGGTAGGTGGTTCTCGATCTCGGGCCACTCCAGTCGTACATCCTTCGCGGTCGTCGGAACGATCCCTACAAACAGGAACTGTCAATAAAATCCTGGTCTGTGCTCCTTCGAATGCTGCTATTGACGAAATCGTGAAGCGACTTATGGGAGGCATTCGGAACACTGTTGGGGGAACTTTCGTGCCTAAAGTTGTCCGCGTTGGTACTCTTGAAACAATCAATATGGAAGTTAAAGACGTGGCGCTAGATACACTGATTGCAAAAGAATTAGAGGCATCTAGTGAATCCAAAGAAGAGTTCCAGTCAGCAGCACAATCTATGACTGCAATGCGTGAAAAAATGCGACAGCTTCAGGATGAGCTCGAAAAAGCTCGTTTAGAACTTGTCCAAGCGAAGGATGCGGATGATAATATAGCCATCGCAAATGCGCAATCAAAGATCAAGTCTGTCAACAAATCGAAATGGCAGCTAGGTCAGGACCTCGATAATGCGCGGTCAAAGCAGGCAGATGCTACGCAAAAGAAGGATCAAGCACGAAAGAATGCACGCAACAAAATCTTGGGTGAGGCTGATGTAATTTGCTCTACTTTAAGTGCCAGTGGCCATGAGCTACTGACTTCTTCCACTTTTACGTTTGAGACGGTCATCATCGACGAGGCTGCTCAATCAGTTGAAATCAGTTCACTTATTCCATTAAAGTATGGATGCAAACGGTGTATTTTAGTTGGAGGTAAGTAAACAAACTCTGCACTTGAAGTATACGAGAAAGGTTTTGTCTTTGCAACTCAAGATTAATAAGGATAACAACAACGGGAAAAAATAGATCCCAACCAACTTCCGCCTACGGTAATATCGCAGCTGGCTACCAAATATGCATACAATCAGAGTCTCTTCGTTCGTATTCAGAGCCTTGCTCCGAGTTCAGTCCACTTGCTGAGCATTCAATACCGAATGCACCCCGATATTAGTGCATTTCCTTCACGGGAGTTCTACAAAGCATTATTGAAAGATGGGCCGGGTATGGCAGAAAAAACAAGGGCGGAATGGCATCGCAATCCGCTTACACCACCATATCGCTTTTTTGACGTTTATCAGGGACAGGAACAAATTGGTTTGTCTCACTCACAGCATAACCCTATTGAGGCTGAGGCAGCAGCAGCTCTTCTTGAAGGGCTCTGTAACAGCAATCCAACTCTGAATGTATGATTCATTTCACTTTACAATTTTATTTTTTTTATCTCTTTACAATTTTTAATATGCACGATAGACGTAATTTTTATTTTATTCTATTTATTTTCCAAAGTTCTTTAGGCGAGTTGGAGTGATCTCACCTTACAAGCAGCAGGTGCGCATGTTAAAAGATTGCTTCCAGAGGACCTTTGATAAGCAAATCCTGGAAGCAGTTGATTTCAACACTGTGGATGGATTTCAAGGCCAAGAGAAGGATATCATCATTTTCTCATGCGTTCGAGCCTCAACGCGTGGAACAGTGGGTTTCTTGGCTGATATCAGACGTATGAACGTTGCTCTAACTCGTGCGCGTCAATCGCTCTTTATCCTGGGACATGCAGAAACACTTCGCAGGGAGAATATTTGGGGAGACTTGGTGAAGGATGCTGAAGAACGAGGACTTTTTACTAAGGTAACATGCCTTACTCTAGTTGTTAAAGCGTCATAAGACCTCACAAATCAAATCAAGGGCAATATAATTAATATTTATTATTATTATTATTATTAGGTAACACCAAATACATTTGGAAAGAGAGGTGCGTCTGCACCAAGGAATATTATGCGACCCAAAGTTGGTGTTGCTCGTCGTAATGAACTCTATGGTCGAGTAAATGACTCTAAGCATGCCACGGTGATCGAGAGACCAACAGCTATGATGGAGGATATAATAGAAACCCCATTCTACCCAATACTGCCAGGAACTACTGCAGAGCTGGAACGAAAGCCCTCTTTATCCTCTTCCTCATTATCATCACTTCACAACAGCAAGATTGTCCAGGAGGAAAGTAGAATGAATAAAGATGGAGGCCCAGGCCCAGTAAAGCGAGCTGAGCCCCAGCAGCCTCTGCATCATGCTGGTAAGAGACCGCATGAAGAATCAGCTGGAAGTGCATCTAGTGGGCTGCGACAGGTATCTTTTTACACGCTGCTCGATAAAGGGATTTCTCTTTTTTTTTTTTTTTTTTTTTTTTTTGATATTAATCCAACTACTACAACCTTTTTTTCGATTACGATTGATGAAGCCTAAAGAACCAGGTACACGAATGATTCATGCTCTCCCCCCAAGGCCACCGTCACCCAAGCGGCCAAAGCCGACATCTAGTTTGTTCTTAAAGAGCAAGCCGATGAGCATGAAGGTAAAAAATGAAAAGAAAAAAAAAAAAAAAATGCAATTGACAACTGTATTGACTTTTTTTTTTACACACAAAAAAAAATGGGATGCGTCAGACCAACACTGGTCCTACGAAGCAATATGACATTCCTGTACGAGAAAGGCTTGCTTCCCAAGTAGTCCCGATTCGGCGGAGCTATCCTTCAGCACCCAATTCGTCTGCACATCCTCCGCCGCCACCTAAACGAGGAACAGGGCCTTCCATTGATGATATTCTAGGGCTCATGAACAAGAAACCAGGAAGCAATTAAACCTGCTGATTGATGCAAGAATAGCAATGAACTTTTTTCCTTTTTTTTGCTGCCATAATAATCATACACGCATAATTGCTACTTTAAATTAATTTAATTAATATCTTTTCTAGAAGCTAAAATATATAGTTGCAGGTTAAGGGTGTAGCAACAAACTATTGAAGACGAGGAGATGGGACGTTTTCGGAGGGAAACCCTTTCGGACGCGCGAATTTTTATTTTTTTATTTTTTATTTTTTAAGATTGTGATCAAAACTCACAGCTCAAATGTGCTAGCGACAGTACTGAAATAAGTCAATGCTATAAAATCGGGTGTAGCTTTGACCAACTTTCGCATTACCCCTATCTCTCCACTGCCCACTAATTCACGTTCACTTTCTGCACGCCAGTCGAAGCCCTCTGTCTCCATTGACGTGATCTCAACGCGTAACTTGTCATCAGGGCCTTTGGGAGCCTTGTATTCTAGATCGAGCCTCCACCCATCCGCTCTGTACCCTCCCGCGTTTCGGATGACATAATGAAAGCGGTCCTTCGAAGGGATATCAGATGATAAAGACCAACTGGTCAATTGAGCATCAAAATTGATGACCGTTAAGATATAGTTTGGATGAGTACAAAGGATCCGAAGTCGACGAAGACCTGTCTGGGGGTCAAAGGATACGTTCTCGGCCACGAGTTTAGGTGCATCTTGAATCAACTCTGTAAGGGGTCTAGTCGACTTGGCAATGGTTTGATTCTTTGTTTGGGAACGGATAAAAGGTGTGGTATCCAAGACAAAGGAATCCAAGAATTGAGAGAAAGGGTAGATAGCGTTCCAATCACCAGGATTTTGGACTCCACTCCTCCACGTGGCCTTCGTCTCAAAGAGTTGCTCTAGATTTTGAACATAGTTCTCGTAGATAGGACCTGGGTCTGCATGTGCTACATAGACAAGTGTTTCACCTGAGGTGAGATTCCGGAGATGTTGAGCGTAGATACGTTTCGGATGCATTTTATCGAATGGCTGCAAGCATGTAGAAGAGAGGATAAATACTGCTAGTTGGAGGAGTAGTAACCCTCCAATGATCCTTTTTAGTGCCTGTTGGCCGAATCTGTGTGTAAATGCCAGGATGGGTGGACAAGCCGAGAATATGAAGAGACCCGAGACAACTGCCATAATGTGATCAGCAAATGTATCTACACCAGTACGTCCTGTGAGTGGGACCATGATATCAAGGAGACTATATGCAGAATAAAAAAAATAAGTCGAAGGGATAATGGAGGCAACGATATAGGTAGTGAAATCCACAGAAGCCATCATGTTCACTTTGCTGTTGCTCCTGCTAATGCCACTGTTGTCGTTGTTTTTGATACTGTTATATTGCTGTTGGACTCCAATGAGTCGTTTTTGATTATAGATCAATCCGAGGCTATAAGAGAACGCATAGAGAGCACCCATATAACTACTGGCCAATCCTGCATACGTTGCGGATGCCATTGCTACTGAGAAAAAGAACTGGATGCCTGAAAGGACACTTAGTTCGTTGGCCGAATGACTGGCTTTGCTATCGTGAAATAGATATTGAACCAAGAACATTCCAGCTAGGGAGGCTGGCCCGAAGACCAAAAGAGGTAACCATTCGTGTGAGAACCACCGCATAGGTGTCTGAGCCACCTTCACCAACAAAAGCGCAACCAGATTGGGTGCTATTAACGAAGCGGCTGCAGAGACCAAGACTGAAAGAGTTGATTTGATTGTCGGCCTAGAAGCAGTGGTTACGAGAGCAAAGAGAGCTAAACCACCGATTGCTAGATGTAAAAGAACTGCTGTGTTTACAGAATAGGATACAAAGAAGAAGCCGAGGACGTCATAAAAGACTACGCTTGAAGTCTTTTCCAAATTGGTATTGGCCAAATCAACTTTGTTGCCAAGGTACTGAACCAATGCTAAAGTGTTTTCCCCCATATGTTGAGGCAATCCTGAAGCTAAGTGCTCATTCAAATCTAGATGCGTATGGTAGAGATAGCTGTTGGTGTAGACTGCCATATCGAGGCCTGTTAGGTTGCCATGGTCCACAAACTGCCGAAAATCGGTGTCAGATAGGATGATACCCGTCGCAAAGACATCATTCGCGATCACAGTCCCATGTGGGTATGGCACTTTTCTGTAAGCATCGATCATAGGACGAGAGTTTGCTTGGAACAAAATCTCGGGACCTGTGGTGCCACAACTCTCAAGGTTGATTATCGCCCTTACTGTGCCCCTGAGTTCATGTTGGGTGATAAAGGAATGTGATGCATCCTGAAGAGACTCTTCTCCTCCGTTGAATACTAGAATGTGTTTCAAGCATTTAAAAACATATCACAATGAGTGGTTGAAATTATTGATGATGTTATTGTTGCTTACACATGCAAAAAAAAAAAAAAAAAAAAAAAAAAGGGAGACTTACAAAAGATAACACTGTTTTTCGTGAGCGCAGGCTGTTGACTGAGTATACGGATCAGCTCCATCTGCACTCCGACGCCGAGGGCATCGTCTGCAGCACCTGGACTACCCAAGGTTGTATCATAGTGTGCATTGAGCAGAATGGCGTTCTTGTCACATTCAGGACCACAGGAAAGTCGGACAATAATATTGGTCATGTTTGTATACATCTTCATGACCACTGTTCTTTGTTCAAGAATAAATAAATGTGGATGAATAAGTACACAAACATGTAGCATGGAATAGTCATGATTGATCATCCCCATGCATCAATGCATCCCTCCGTTTAAATATTTTATGACAAAACATCCGCCTCAAATCCACAAACCCCTCTTCACCATCCTCTGCTCTTTTTCCCTGCCTATCTATTGCTCCCCTACTACTTTTCTCCATAACTTGCCTTTGGACATGAAATCAAAGCGATGAGAACCATCTTCTACTTGAACCCACGTCTCAAATTTGGGGAACATAGCACCTTCAGCCCCTGTAGTAACAGTATCATCGGTCTGCCTAGCAGCTTCCACCTTAGCCTGTTGCTGAAGGGCCTTGATCTCTTTGACCAAATACTTTTCTGCTTCATCTGCTGATGCAGTTCCCACGAGTCGTAATCCAATATCTTTAGACAAATGCCCTGTATACTTGCGTACATTTGCTTCCGAGAAGACGAGTGCACCTGTTTGAGGGTCTCGATCCTGGAGGATTGGCGTTGGTAAAGAGTAATGGCGTTGATAAGCAATCAATGCTAAAAGGAATAAAAAGCTTAGGAAGAGACTCCACGACACCAGAGCAGATTTTTGTTTTCTACCAACAGGATATTGGTGATGAGCTTCATGTGCTCCAGAAGAAAATATAGTCTTTTCATCAAGTAACAAGATATTCTCTCCACTAAGGCCTTTCCGCCGAGTGGTGCGCTGTTTCAACACCGGCATGTCTAGATGCGAGTGTAGGTCTGGAAGAAAAGAGCGTATGTAAAGAGTGTGTGAAAAAAAAAAAAAAAAAAAAAATTGCGGGCATTTATTTTGTGGGGAAATTTTTTTTCTTGCACAGAGAAAACATATTTAATTACATGTACGTGGATACAATTCGCTACGCCTTTGCAATAATACATAATAATCCATTCAAAAGCATGAGGTAAATAAAGATCGATCACAGTATGGAAATACAATTACGCGTCCGAACCTTGTGCCTGAATAACATGCACGTCGATAGAGCATGATGTACCAAAAAGAGTCCAACGCAAATTTTTTTTGTTTGCAAAAAAAAAAAGGCCGGCTTGAGTAAGGTTTTTTCCATTCTCTGACACAGACCACTTTCCTTTATTTATTTATTTATTTATTTTCTATCTGCTCATTATGAAATAACAAAGGAAACCCTATCTTGGCACAACAGGATCGGCAGCCACACGATTACATCCTGTACATGAGACAGACTGAGACTGTTGCTGCTGCAATTGTTGCTACGTAGGGTTTGTTTCACTCGTCCATTCTCTGTGCCTTTCTCAAACGGCCCTATCACGCTGAACAGTGGTCCCTACTCTTGCTCCGTCATCATTATATGCTTGTCCTTCATATACACTATTATTTTGTACGTGTCTCGACTCATCCACAAGGTCATGATTATGTTGAATTCCAGTAGCATTCTCCAATCGACTCGATCCCGCTCCTTGTCCTTCATTATTCCGCGGCATCCATGGAAGGTGGCGTGGTGGGTTAGGGACATCTGGATATGGGGAGGTCGGTGAAGGGTAATATTGAAGATAAGCGAAGATTGCAAAGATGATGCCAATAATCCCACCCCAAGTTACATCTACTCCTGCATGACGATAATCTTGGATGCGAGAGATTGACACCAGTAATGCCGCTATTTTGGATAGGATGTGGTGCAGAATAAGATCAGAATACCTTTTCTTTTCTTTTTCTTTTTTATTATTAACAGTCAATTTTAAGTCCATACCAAGGATAGGAACAATCAAAAGGACCACTTTAAGGGAATATCCTCTTCTGTCGAACACTCGCATTTTCCCTGCCATCCAAAGTGAAATGTACGTTAGCCCTGCAAACGAAGCTACCACAAGCCCAACCACAAGTACATTTTCAAAAAAAAATAAAGGGTTAATATGACTATACTTCAGGGGATTGATAACCGTGCAATGCTGTGAGCTTATTGCATCCTAATTACCAACGACTTACTTGAAGCATGTCCAGAAGGAAACGAGCGCATCCCATCCTTCAGTATATGGTGGTCTGGTTGTGAACATACCCTCACTGTCCACAGACGAAGAGGAATATCCTTTACTACAGGTAAGCCCATCAACATCGGGTTACATCTCGCTAAAAAATCTGGGCGATGTTTTCCGACTGTCACCTTTTTGGTGTCGAAAAAAAAAAAAAAAAAAAAAAAAAAAAAAAGATCAAGTATTTGGCGATATTAAATCTTTTTTAATTCAATGCTAATAGGAATATGGCCTGGATATGCAGCACTTTACTTTTTTTTAATACCTTCATGGCTTGAGTGAACATGGTGGTCATCAAAATAGACAACAGCAGCCCCAAGATCCCATTATGGAAATCATACGGACTCCGTCTTATCCCTAACCCCACAACCAAAATTACTACTAAGGGAAAGACACCTGTAATTAAGACTACTGCCCATACAGCGATTGTTTCCTTAGGCTCGTATGGAAACATAATGGCTCTGTCCTCGACTGAGAACTCACGATGAAATGGCTCCACTCGATCCAGTAAAAAGAACAGGGCCAAAAGGATCGCACAGAATATCCAGTCAAATGCATAAGAAAGGAAAACCCTTGTCTTTGGGTTTCGTGGCTGCAATCTGTCCATAAAGGCTCTTTCCTTCTTTATTTCCAAATACAAGGACGATAGTACCGGTTGATTAAAAATAAAGGATTCTCGGTTATCAGAGACTTGATATAAGATGCTTAATGTAATTAATATTCCTGGCCTCCAATTGCTTTGTCCTCAGATAAGCAAGTGTTATATGGTGCAATGGTGTTAACTCCGTTGTCCAGGTAAAGGGGAAATGGCCGATTCGTTCCTTATATTGAATGCGTGAGATGTGAAGAGAAGAAAGAAAGAATAGATGAGCCCGAAAGGAAGTTTTTCTTTTTTCCCAGCTCATGCTATAATATTAGAATTTCCTAAAATCGTGGTGGACGCGTTTATAATTTCCCTAGCGCGCCTTTTCTCTCCCTTTCCCGCCACCTACTCTAACTCCATAAAATCACGACTTGATCTCATTCAATCCCACCCCTTCCATTTCTCCTCTGAATTGACACATTGGTTTTTGACATATTGATATTTACATTGCATAATAAAAAGGCGTAGTACGTCTCTGCATCCTGTAACTATTATTTATTTATTAAATTTCATTGGTTGCAGGAAAAAACAAATTAAAAAATAGCCACTAGTGAAAGGAAAGGACAAGGAATGAAACCAATTGCTTCTTTATACCACCACTCAATTTCATTGAAGGCTCATTCTTCTAAACAACTAAGTAGCTAAGTTGAAGCAGGAGCCATGAGCTTCTTAACTTTCCATTACCCTTTTTTTTTTTTTTTTTTTTTTTTTTTTTTTACAGGAAGCGAGAGGTGAGGGAATGAGCACAGATCGCGCTTTTCTTCCATTGGAGCGAAGAGCGAATGAGCGAACCCACAACGCTACCCCTGGCTCTCCTTCCTTTTTGTTGAGCACCATTGTAGATCTTATTGGTGGATTGCTTAGACTTGGCCCGCTTGTCATCATTTTTTTAAGGATAAATACTGACATGAAGACCTGGAGCATATTCAACTCACTTCTTCTCATTGACGTCTTTTGATCAAGACACTGCTACAACAAGTCCACTTTTTTATTTTTTTTTTCCTGCAGACATTACAATTCTACAAGTCCCTTGATCAAAATCTATCCATGTCGACGTCCAATAAGCGACCATTGATTTATCGAGCACTTGCATCTGCAATCCTCACTTGCATTTGCTTCTGCTTTGCCAGGGTCTTCTTGACCTTGGCTGTTGCTATACCCATACCCGCACCAATCTCATGTTACGATCCAAGTCTGGCCTGCGATAACAGCTATGGATAGATTATATTCGAATTATCAATTTCTACTTAATTTAAGAGGCAATAAAGCAAGAAAGTAATAGAAAATAAAAAAGAAAGATACGTACTCGGTTGAGCACGATGTAAGCTCTTTTTAGGAGGGTTGAAGTTATTTGCACGGGGGTCTCTATATCATCTACAAGCAGCAACGTGTATCCTCCAGACTACATGATTAGCTTTTTATTTCGAAGGAAATAAGCGAAGGTCAGTCTAGAGTAGAGGGACTCTGGAATTATTACTGTTGGGAGTTGCAGCGCCGTGGGAGCTGTGATACTCATCGCGCTCTGTTGCATATTCCACACTATGCAATATTATGAGTAAAAAACACTAATGCGATATAAAGATTAGCAGTAGAAATTAATGGCAATAACACGCCACACAAAGACGCGACAAATCTTTGATATAAAGCTTTTAGAACGAACCAATATCATCCTACAGATAGATATGTAGTTACCTGGTATAAGTCCCTCTACCAGAAAATGAATAAATACCCCATGGGTATGGTGTGTGGACCCATCTACAAAATATTTTTCACGCTCTATTCCGCTCTACAGTCACCCGAAATAAAGTCTGGTCAAAGTGGGTTATTTATTATTATTATTATTATTATTTTTTGAATCTCTGACAAACAGCTCATTTGTGACATACAAAATACTTCACTAACCAAGATGGAATTTACGCTTTTATTAATGAGGCCAATGTGGATAATGACTGAAGTTTTGGGCAGTACATGCTGAGGGAAAACGGCAAGAAATAGGATTGAAGACAGTGCTTCTCTTCATAACCATTTCAAAATTTAATTTTTTTGACCAAACTTTCTTTCAGGTGATTGTACAATATGAAGCTAGTCATGTGCTGATGAGTATGCGACACTGCGTGCTAAAGACGACCCAACGCAAGTTCTGGCTATTATTGGTGAAAAATCAACCCTGATTGAACATGATATCAAACTTGGGATGTAATGAGGATCTTTATCAACGTAACAGAAAAGAGTATTTATGCCTTTTTTCTATCACTATTAGTCACGGTTGTGCTATTAAAGTATTTTAGCTATTTAGATATAGAGATATAGGTAATTGTGGCACGATCGGCTTTGAGTGCGAACTGTCACCAACTATCAAAAGATAAGTAATCTCTCGAGTTACAAACGGGCGAGAGGATGTCCCAGAGTCGCATAAAGAATATCAATCTACTCTGAGCTACGTACGACCTTGATAAGATAAATATTCTGGTCAGTATTTGATGCTTGGGTATCGACTCTGCTTCCTGGTAGTGGTATTTAAGACTGAAATAAAGACCCCGCGTACAAATAAAAAAAGACCCCAGTGCAAATATCTTTGGATTAATCTATTTGGCAGCCCATTGCCAAATATAGTCAACTTTTAAGACTCTCTTTGGCAGCCCAGTTGCCAAATAACATTCATTATTTACTTGGCAGCCTACCCAGCGTTATTTGGCCTCTAACTATTTTTTTTTTTTTTTTTTTCATTCCTAGGAACCGTACATGTTTATAACGCTCATACTTCAAATTAATAAAGCTCCCGTCTTCTACGTCATAGTTATGTGTAGTGACATTGTCTTGTCTCATTTAGAAAACTAATGACTTTTTTTTTCAAGTAGGTCGCTCATACAGTTTTGGAGGTGCCATTTGGAGATCAATGCCTATGAGAGGTTTTCGCTCGGAGCAAACGCGTCTCACCTACTACCTAGACGTCTTCAATAAATCATTCTCTAACCGTGTACATTGAAGGCTGTTTTGTGAAGATGTCATCGCCGCTGCCCTTAGTACCTCCGGCGGCATTAGCTGTGCAAGGCAATGTATCTACAGAACGCTGCTTGTTTTACCACTGCTGACGTTATGACCCTGTTATCAAAAAAAAAAAAGAAAAAGAAAAAGACTGTATTTGGCAGCCCAGCTGCCACCCAAGAGTGCGAAGTTAAGTGGCAGCAGCCCCCAGAAGTAGGCCGGCAAATAGAAGCAAAAATTACGATATTTGGAATGGGCTGCCAAATAGATTAGTCCAAAAGATGCGTGGTCCGGGAATCGAACCCGGGTCTACCGCGTGGCAGGCGGTAATTATACCACTAAACCAACCACGCTTTCCTTAATTTTGTCGTAAATGACGCCTATTGATTTACCTAAATATGTATTTCCTTTCAATTTATTTATTTCCTATCATCCTATTTTCTACCATTTTTAAATAGTATTTAAGTAGCTTTTTCCTTCACTGCAAAAACGGCATCTCTCTTCTTATTATCGATGCCCTTTTGCAGGTGAGTTTATCTTCATTATTCTCATTATGAATTCTCAGAAAATTAGCAGTTATTAAAGATCTCTCTTCTTATTATCGATGCCCTTTTGCAGCATCCTCAAAATCATTCAAAGCATTACTTAGGATCACTATCGTATCCCAAAACCACGAGGCTCTTGCCCAATTCTTCATTTTTCATCATTACCTACTAGTTTCCAGAGATCACTAGTAGATGCTCTACGACAATTTGACGTGGAAAGATCTATTAATGATCCCAAAGATTGACAAAAAATGAACAAAATGATAATAAAAAGTTGGACGAAGTGCCAAGAGATAATTTCATAAATGGACAAAGTGCCAAACATTCTTCATTCTTAACGGGGTGGAAGTGAACGCCAAGAAAACGCAGGTCATCTGTATCAACAGCAAGCAGGATAGGAGGAGCACGCTGAAATTTGGGACACCTACAGAAGAGATCCGACCAGTGGAAAAGAATGAATCGGTACGGATCCTTGGTGTTTGGGTCACAGCAACACCCTGAGGGCCCTTCGGACACGAGTACTGATGCTGCAGCACAGGAATAAGATGGAAGTCTCGCCAACTTTGGAGCCACATCGTGTCAAAAAGTATCGCCACAACTTTATATCGAATGTTTGTGAAGAAATGAAGAATCGTAACATTACTTTCGACCTATCGATCGCAGCCGAATTTGGTCTCCCACACAACGCTCTCTCGACATGGAAATGGCTAAACGGAGAATTACCACACGTATGGAAGGCGCTCACCAAGCGTATGGTATACTTTGTGGATCAAATACTTACGGATGATAAGGAGGACATGATCTCATGGCACGCATTCAGGACCCGTTACGGAGGGCCTAAAGTTTCACCATTCTGGTTCAACCAACTTCAAAACTTTTGCTTCGACAACGATTATGTGAGTAGGCATGCAAGAGAATGGAACAGGAGGAAACTGGCACTCTTAGACGTCAGTGATGATGACAGCAACAGCGACAGTAGTCATGTCAGCTCGGTAGACGGGGATACGGAAGACGAAGATCGAGAAGCGATTCGTGCACTCAACCAATTCATAAAGGATGAGGCAGCGAACAGAACCTTGACAGTATCACCGGCTAATCAAGCTGTTGAGCCACCATTTGGAATGAAGTGGATTCTGGATCAACAGAAGGAGCGGAAAAAGAGACGAGAAGCTGTTATGAAAGAGGCGCGCAGAGCAACCAGAGAACATAACCTTAGGCGACAAAGAGCAAAGTTAGATGCCATTGTCAGAAGAGCAGAGCGCCACCAGGACCGAGAGCGAAGGCATGGTGAACGCATGCGAGCCCGCGAAGAAGCGAGGAGACGCCGGACCCAGAACACAAGGAGATATGAGGGTCTGAGCGAGCAAGCTCTGCTAAGGAGAGCAAAAGTCGACCTGGATTCCAACGAGACACCGTGCCTAAAAGTGATCCCTGAAGTCAACAGAGGCCTAGCCAGGGACACAAATGGAGTTATCATTAGTGCCAATACCGAGGAGAAAATCCAACGCCAAAGGGGACGGTACAATACCCAGCCGGGTAATGTCATTTATACGGATGGATCTCTCAAAGATATTGGCACTGAAAGAGTAAGTATGGCATTTGGTGTGGTAGTCCAGACACAAGAGGGTGAGTTTTACACTGCGCTATCTGGTAGAGTAGCAGGCAACGCATCCTCGACAAAGGCAGAGCTAGCTGGTTTGTTGGCAGGAATACTTATCAGCCCACGAAATAGACCTATGACAATCCGACTTGATAACAGCGCAGTTGTAACTCAATTCCGAGCATTGGTCCGAGACAGAGTGGATAGCACGTTGCGACAACGTATTAGATCACCGTATGCAGTATGGTGGGCAGCTATACACAACGCATTTATTCAACAAGGATCGGAAGTCACGGTCGAGTGGGTCAAAGGACATGCCGGCAACCGAGGGAACGAAGAAGCGGACGAAGCAGCAAAACATGGACATTATGGCGAGCTATGGGATATCAACATAACGGAGCATAATGACATGTACTGCCATGCAAAGTTCAACGGTGTACCGGCGGAAGATGACTTAAGGCAGATCCTTAAGTTACAGTCAACAACTCGTACACATCACACGTGGATCGCTCAGAACAGGACGCAGGAGCATGTTAAGGATTGGACAAAAATTGATTGGCGAGCTACTATGAACATTGTTCATGATAGCAACCTACCGAAAGGACTCTTCACCAGCCCAGCGGACTGCCAAAAGCGAGCGCACAGAATCAAGAAACTCCATGGAATGTTGCCTACACAGTCATATATGAGACACTGGAGGCCGGACCTTTATGAAGACGGCAACTGCAGAGTGTGTGGGACAGAGGATGAAGACACATCGCACATCTGGAGATGTCCAAGGACGATGGAGACTCAGGCCGAGAAGTGGAAGGAGATAATCCAAAATGTGAATGTGATAGAGGAGAGGACATGGAGGAAAGAGTTGAAAGCAGTGCAGGAGCAAGCACAAAGGGCCAGAGAGAGAGGTGTAGACCCACCAAGGACAAAAGAGCCAACTTTTACTGCGGCAGAGGAGGACTACATTTGGAAAACTCTGGAGATGCATATCGATGGTGTGCGAGAAGTACGACGCCATGGTGATAGGAACGGCGATGATGAGGAAGAGAGAGAGCACGCACCAGATTGGTCTGTGCAGGACATTTACCATGGACTTACGCCCAAGTCCATTGCTCAGAGTTGGAAAGTTGGCTTCAAGACAACAACAAGGATAGCTACATATATGGCAGGGCGCTTCGTCAAGGCCATAGAAGAATTCGGTCATACAGAAATCTGGAACAAACGGTGTAAAGTCACCGTTGAATGGGAAAAGACTCGTGGAATCACTGCTACGAGCAAACGCGCTAGAGGACGCAACTGTGCTGGGGAGCACAGACGTAGTAGCAATGATTTCCTTGTCCCTTCCCTCAGACAAAGACAGAAGCTGAATGTAAAAGAGATCTACAAGATCGCGGATGACCGAGTCCGGGACAGTTACCTTGGGAAAACCAAACTGGACGTGATGGAGCGGCTAGGTGGAATGAAGTTTTTGATGACTATGGATAGCAGATAATTTGTCGCGTTGCGCAACAGGCCACGTCGGAAAGGTGGACTTTGAGTACCAACCACGGCGGTCAGGGTTTATGAAATCATGGATACAGCGGCTCTTGTCGTTTGTGCAGTAATAGCTGTTCATTGACTATAGTTTCTGGAGCATTTTGTTCATAGAGTGTAGAAAATAAATCCCATGACCCTGAGGGTCCTTGTTATCAAAAAAAAAAAAAAAAAAAAAAAAAGACCTCTGCGGGTCCTTGTTCGCGCCAATGTGGTTTGCAGATTTATTAAAGCTATCGAGGAAATAGGAAGGACTGAGATATGGAACAGACGCTTTAAAGTCACTGCCGACTGGAAAAGAACTAAAGGCATCACCTCTGTGAGCAAACGTGCCTGGGAATGCACCTGTGTTGGGCAGCACAGACGCAGCAGAGGTGATCTCCCAGGACCTACCCTGAGACAACGACGCACAGCTGACGTGAAAGCGATCAGGTCGGAAGCTGACCAAAGAGTAGTAGGGAGCTATCGGCAATAATTAGAACTGATAGTAATGGAACGGCTGGGAGAGTGCCGTTTTTGATGACTGAGGACTGCGGCTAGAAGATGGCTTTCGCGCACAACAGGCCAAGTAGGGAGTAGAGCCGTGCCACAAGTCCCCAGGGACTAAGGAAGTCTACTCAATGCTGACGTAGTTTATGAACAGGATGTTGTACTGTGGCAGTATGACGATAAGGTTCCGGCCGATTATTGGATACCGCTTTATTTGCGACTCCAGTAATGGAGCAACTCATTTATAGAGCTAGCGTCTTGTTAGATTCTACATGGCCTCATAGGCCCTTGTTATTAAGGAAAAAAAAAAAAAAAAAAAAAACCGATATAGCCGCGGGTACAGCTACGGCCGCTTGGAAAGACTTAGCTAAACATGATAAGGTGGAATGAAATCCGTGGATCCTTGTTATCAAAAAAAAAAAAAAAAAAAAAAGCTTAGGATGACTGTGGATTGCGGATGATTTGTCATGTAGCGCAACAGGCCACGTCGGAAAGATGGACTTTGAGTATTAACCATGACGGTTAGGATTTATGATGTCATGGATGCAGTGGCTCTAGCTGTTTGTACAAAAGCATTTATTTATTGACCATAGTGTCTGGATATTTTGTTAATAGAGGTAAAAAATTAATCCCATGACGCTGTGGGTTCTTGTTATCAAAAAAAAAAAAAAAAAAAAAAAAAAAAAAAAGCATTTTGTGCCAGATTGAGTTCCCTTTCTCGAATGCGATAGTGACTAGACAGATAAAAATAGCGATCTGATAAAAAACAACGACGACCACATGAAAAAACAACGGTGACTTGACAGAGCGTGATCTCTATCTTCAGACATCTTATGACTCTTGTAGATGTTTCTGCTTGTAAGCTTGTGCTTGAACTTTAGCCCAGGCAGATAAATCCTTGGATAGGGGAATGCATTCCTTGACAATAATTTTGCCCCAAGGGCTATTTGCCAACATGGCTGAGGCGCCTCCAACCATGAAGACCCATCTCCAAGGCACAAACCACATAATAAGTGACATGCCTACAAACGCCACAATAATTCCCTGAACGATTGCAATTGCTTCGGCTTCATCGCTCCAATCTAAATGTTTGAAGAGCAAACGGAGCGCATCGTGTGCATCCGTATAATCACCCATCATGTTTTGAATATGTTGCATGTTGCTTAGGTATTGCATGCTTGTGGACTGACGTTCTTCTTCATCATCAGAGGATGAGTCTTGTTCAAGATAGTCTTCATCGTGGTAAACGTGGTAGCGATTGTGATGGCGTTTCTCTTGCGCTTCAATATAAGCTTCCTCAGGCGAGAGCTGTTGCTGTTGTGAAATTAAGTGGACGCTGCTACCAGGAGGTTTAATCCCCAAGATCTTCTGCTGTTGTCGAGCTGACTTTTGTTGGAAAAAGTAAATCATGGTAATTGCCATGATTGTCTGAGGCATTAAGAACAGCAGAATAGGATAAATACCTATAAAATAGTGAAAAAAAAAAAAAAAAAAAGCCAGAAGCACTTTAGCCACTGAATTTTGCGTAAAAAAAAAGAAAGAAAAAGAAAAGAGGGCCTTGAAACTCTCTACTTCTTCCAGTCCGCCTCCACCTTACAGATAAAGCAGTAGATAACTAAAACAAGCATGGTGTTCCATGGATCCTTCCACATGAATATATCTTCCACCCGATCTTGAAACCAGAACACCGGTGTCGTCTTCTGCACAAATTTTGTAAAGTTGATTGTTGTTGCTTGTATCGTCAATGGTGGGTGTTCATTCTTGGGCAAAGCCGAAATGTCTGCTGGGAATGTCATACGGATTGCTGCGGATATAATTGCATCCTCCAAGAAGCTAGTTCGTCCGGGCTCTGGGGAAGATGCTCTATCTCGCTGTTGCTGTTGCTGCGGTTCAGCCTTATCGCCTTTATCCTTATCCTGTGTTCGCACTAACTCTTCTGACCGTCGCGGATATTTCTTTTCTACCAAGCTCTGCATTGGTTGTGAAGACGAAACAATCGCTGGAGGGATGGAGGCGTGCGTGCCTTCGCTATTGCGGCGACGTGATGGTGCTTTCTTGGTAATGACGGTGCTGGTGGACTTTGAGTCTCCTGTTCTCCCGGTCTGAACCGTCATAGACCGCTGCAAGTCATCTCTAGCAGGAGCATACATAGGCCGGATACAGTTATCATAGACGAGTTCGGAGCATTTCTTATGGCAATTGAAATGACATCCTAAGTGTTTAACATAATAGTACATAATAGTGAAAGCAAGGTTAGTTTTTTTATTTTTATTTTTATTTTTTAAAAAAGTAGTAGATCGATTACTTGCCTTCGCATGACACTCCTTGCTTGGCTACACCCCATAAAAGCTATGATAGTAAAAAAAGTGAAAAGAAATTGGCTTCTTTGTCAGCGCGATACTCTCATTTTGAATCAGTGACTATTTTTCTAACCAAGTGGCACAAAATCTGAACGTATAGAGTGTCGGACCTTAGTACAGTAGTCACAATAGGTAAGCTTTGTAAATGTCTTTTCATGAAACTTATGTGTTGACCGCATGATGGTTCGGGAGAAAAGGAATGTAAAGACAATAGCAATGAGAGTGAAAAAAGGAGGTGAGAAAGGCTTTTTTTATCAGCGCGTGTGGAGAGTGAACCGTGAATTTGTGATATTTCGACCATCACGTGAAAATAATTAATGCACATGGTAATTGCCAAGACAAAATTGTGTGTTTGAAATGAATATGCTTTCTTTTTGTGCTTTATTTGCTACGATTAATAAAAGACGAGAGATGGTTTTGGAGATTATTGTACAAGTGTTGCAAGGAAAGCTGAGAATAATGATTAAAAAAAAAAAAAAAAAAAAAAAAAAAAGAGTGGAAACCATCTATGCATGATTGCTTCGACTAAATTCGACTAAATGCATATTTCTCTTTGATGTATGCCTATTAAATGGAGGCAGAGGACGATTAATTACAGCTGGCTTTCCATATGCTTCGCAATACGGTAGAGAGCACGGCCACTTGCTTTTCTCGAGCAGATAAGTCCGTTAGGGAGCGGCATGATTTCGTATGAGTCTTCTTCTTGCAGTCCCCCAAGTGTGGTGCCATGTGAAGATAATTTGCGGCCTTGTGAAGATGTTACTGATGAATTAATGACCAATGAGGCAATTGTAGGTTGGAGATCATTAAACTCCTCATCCTCCTTGTCAACATCGATACTGCCAATGAGAGCTTGTAGTTTGGGTATCGCGCCATAGTGTAGATGGCCCTTTGATGTTGGTGGGACAATGCGTCCAGGCGTCATCAAAGATGGTGCAGTGGCAGGCTGTGGTGGTGGCGGCAGATTGGACCCAAATGATTCAGAGGGAAATGATGCATCAAACATGGATAGATGTGTGCGACTGTAAGCTCGAATGTCCAAGGCGTATCTGATGGAAATAAGAGTGATGTAGTATCATAGCGTTAGCACGATTATCCCTAAACTTGAGTTTTAGTGATGTTGAAAAGTACATGGGCATAGTTTATAAACCTACTTTGATCCATAGACAAGCCGGATATGATGAGCTGAGCGAGGTATGATTGAAAGGAGCTTGAGGCCCATGCTGTCCTCTTTGACCGAATTTTCTAATCTATCGACTACCTCCAAGATGGAGCAAGTCTGTACTATTGTCTACATTGACCAAAAATCATGTAGTAGTTTCAGCACTTTGTTTTTGCAAAATGAATCCACAGCATTAATATTTCGAATGGAAAGCAAACTTACGTTCATAAGGCTATGCAGATCAGCTTCCCGATTGAACATGTCCTGCAAAAAGTATTTCATCCTACGATGTGGGTTGATGAAATAGTCGACACCCTCTTCAATTTCCGCAAGATCAATCTCATATAGTCCTTGTCGGAATCGAGGCGCATTAGGAAGCAAGACACCCGAATTTGATCGTCTCTCTGCTATTGAAGGAGGCGCCCATCTGATAGTGGCTGTATAGCGCCCGAAATATGACAATTTGACGTAGTGTAAATGGCAGACCTGCAAGTTGATATATGATGAGGTGATGGTTGGTGCATGAAGTTGACGAATGATCCTGAGCATTCGAACAATCTTTTCCCAGTCTCCCTTAAATTGTTGAATAAAGTCTCCTCTGATTTTATATGTGAAACTCAGGATTCCGGTTTTTGCATGGTAGCAGACCGATGAATCTAAGTACGTTCAAAAACAGAGGAAAGAAAGTCAATTCCTGCCTTCGCATAGGCTGCTTCCTATAGAACCATATCTTCCCGTTTACCATTTATCATGCCTACCTAACGACCCATTGTCCATGTTGGAGGGGATAGAATCAGGAGCGAACTTTGCTTGTACAATAAAGTTACATGTTTCTCTCTGATTATCCCACCAGCCTGTTAGCTTCGCGCCCACATACAAAAATAATCCCTCCGTAAAGCCTGGAGAGATCGAACTTGGTTCCAAACGAATTAGTGGTATGGTATTTGTCGGTCGCCTTGCAGGAGAAGCATCTTCAGCACCCTTTGTATTTGAAGACAAAAGTCTATATTGGATGCCATGTTGCTCCAATTGCGATTTCACCTCAGTATGACAAATTTTAGCACGGCACAGCGCCTCAAGCTTCGACAAAAGATCCTGGTCAATCGTCAATCTGTAGAGTAATTAAAGCCGGATAGGTGAACACATTAGCTTTTTTTCTTAAAAAGAAAAGAAAAGTACCACTCTCTAATTGCACCAGAAATTCATTCATACCCATCACTGGTAGATGGCTCCTGTGGAGTTTCGTCCCCAACGTCAAACTGAACTGATTTCCGCTTCATTATAGCTGACTTCGGCTCAACATCACCTTTGACAATCTTTCTTTGTCGCTTTAGCTCCTGCCAGTATACAGGCGCCTTCGACTTTAAAGTAAGCAAGATTCCCGTTGTTGGTACTACCTCAATCAGCCAAACGCAAAACTTCCTGTCGATAACTCCTATAACAAGATAATAGCGTGGGTGCTGAGGATACTGCAAAAATAATATTTGTTGAATATTGCTTCCAAATTTCGAAACATCCGGCGTTCCTAGCGCAATTCGCCTATAGGGTTGAAGTCCTAAGAGAACAGCTAATGACTCAAGTTCCACCATTGCCATCTAAGCAGTATTGACGATAAAGGATGTATAAGTATAAAAGAATGTAGCCCCATTGGTGACTTTTTCAAAACAGCAAAGTTTCCTGACAATCATATTACCGAAAATCGCAATGAAATCAATGCATCCACGATATTGTTGGCATTTTCGTTGAGCCTATTTTGAAAAGCGGCAATAACGGCTGTAAAAACACAAAAGTTAAAGTATATTAATAGGGCTTAATAGCAAGGACTGGTTGGTAAAGGATGTTGCATGGTGTACTGCCAGACTTACGATCGATTCCTTCGCCAGTCTTCCCTACTTCCCGAACCACTACCTGTCCTGTCCTAATATCAATCCGTATCCTAATCCATCGGTCCCCTTTCAATCGCACTAGTAGTGCTTTAGGACCAGTCAGGTTGGCCACTCCATTTAGGATTGAATGTTCTGCAGAATCTAGCATGTCTAGCTTGATATCATTCTTGCAAAAGAAAGTGTCATCCTCTTGTTCTGGGTGAGTTTTTGTGGCGTCAATATGCCTAGAAAGACGATCATAGAATTCCTGCATGACCTGCCCAGTATGCGTGTTTACAGTCTTCAGAAGCAATCTCTCTACATGAATATTTGAAGGATCCTAATAGAATAAATTGGAAAATCAAAGTCTTAACGATTGTACCAAATCACGCAATGGGGATATACATCACATAGAAGTCATACCAATTCCAAAATGGGGCCAACTTCTTGTTCTGATATAACCCCTTTGACAACTTGACTCCAAATAACCTTGATGTATGCTTTTGGGTAGCCTAAGCTCTTGGAATCTACAAGGGCCCCCGCAAGGCCCTCAGGTATTTCTGACTTTGGCCCTTCCCGTTCTTCAATCCTGATTTCTAGAAAGTGCTCCTGTTGGGAGACAAGACCTTGAATCTGAGCTCCTGATAACGTTGATGGCGATGCAGACGCTCGTCTTTTAGGTGCTGGGGCAGAGGTTTGTGTTTGTGTTGCAGTAGTCATACCGCTACCCCAGTAGGTCAAGCGCACATAGCTTCGCTGAGGCTTGTTAATATCCACGAGCAACCTATTATTCCATCCAGATCGTACATACTGGGCCTATAGATAGTGTAAATAATAATATTAAACTTCCTTACTCATCTCTAAATATACCTATGAGAAAAAGCAAAAAAATTGAACTTTTCTCAGGCAAAAGGACATGAAAAGACGGTACCTGAATATAAACCAACTCAATTAACAAATGTAGGGACACCATGTGCAAGTAATCATAAAGACGCAACAGTGCTTGATTTGCAGGCGCTCCGGATTCTGGTCCCGCTGGTACGACTGTATACTGTGTTGCATTAGCAGGGCTAGAGGAATCCATCGCCTTTTGGGCTGCATGAATAATCGCTCGCATTTGTAGCTCACTTAGCGAGGTATCAAGCCCTAAGATGCGTATTTTCAATGAGGTGAGAGCAAATATATTTTATGAGTGTTTTATCCTCAATTGGGTTATTGTGGTATCCTTGTGTAAGACAACTGGTGATAGTAGGATACCTTGAAATGATCCTCCAATAGGCTTCACCAAAATCTCGAGCCCTACAATACGCCAGGGAACATCCATCGGCGATCCTGGTCCAGAAACAGTCAGCGTTACCTAATGGACCGGAGAATCATGATTTCCTGGTTAGAAATGTAGTTCGCCTGTGGGAGGTTGCTTCGTTTAGCTTCGTTATGCTGATAATGTCGCCAGTCAACTGACCTGAAATTCATTCGCCACCACAAATTTGACTTTTCCTTTGCCGATTGTATATTTCATGGCTGGTGGTACAAGTTCGTCGCAAAGTAGCCTCATTCGTATCACATCATCCAGTCTTTCTAGTGTAGCCGCCATTTCAGTCCTGCTTGGTGGCTCATCAGCAACATATACCTGCTTAATCCTCGAGGGTAAGCGTTGGTACGTTCCTGTAGTCAAAACATCAATAGCTGTAGGTATATCAAAGTTACGCACACTATTGTAGTTAAAAGTAGGCCGAAGATTCTATAGTCAGCACAAGTTTGAGCTCGTAATGACAAGAGAAAAAGAAGCCTCCAGTTCTCCTGAACTAATTGTCATTTGCATGTGTGCTGAACATACCGAGCTCTGCCGAACATTCTGTAAGTTTCAAATAGCCCTCCGACCGCGCGTGTAAAAAGTTCGTTTTCATGGCGCAAAAATCCAACAATATCCTGATAGGATTATTTGCAAACAATTGTAAGATCAGCCATCAGGAGCTTTAGTCGTGCAAATTGCCGAGTAAGTTATTCAAACGATTAAAAAAAAGATAACGAACCTGACATTGTTGAAATTTGTGTGCGCTTTTCGCCCACTTTGTTAAAACTAGCAATTTGATGAACTGTTCACGTTTCGAAAGCGTATATTCCAAGATATGCAGTTTCTTTTGCGCATCAGTCATTGATGGTAAACTACAGAAAACAAATATAAATAATCAGCCAAAGGATTGTAAAAATTTAAATCTGAAATGCTATCTCCTGGGCACTGAACTTTCTGAAATGGTATAAACGAGGCAATTGTAAGGTGCATGTGCTTACATGTCTGAAAGATTGGACAGATCCGAAAACGCCTCATTGGTCATGCGATGAATGATGGCGCCGAGTGGGACCATACCAGCCAGGTTTCGTGGTAAGACGGGCGTAGCTATAACCAAGGATGACGATGCGGATGATGTGGATGCAACGTTGGTTTGTGAGGCACCCTTGACAATACCATTAGGTTCCATCTTTGCTTCAGTCAGAGAAGTATCGGTAGGCATCCCATTAGCGACGGTGTGGACAGAGTGCGTTCCAGCCATGCGCCATTAACTTATCGTCGGTCGGCAAAGAGTGATGCACACTTCTCTCTTTCTCTTCCTCTCTCTTTTTTTCTTTTCTTTTTTCTTTTTTCTTTTTTTTTTCTCTTTTCTCTATTTCAGTTCCTTTAGATGACAGGACCACTGCTCCCTCCGGTGCTCTTCTTAAATAAGCCTTCTCTTCGTTATTTGTTGAATTAACGTAATGCACACGCGTTGAAGTAGGAGAGGAAAGATGAATACGGTGAATTTAACCACTCTATTCAGAAGGATTGGGCTGATAGATGGGCTACTGTCAATCTGCTTTTTAACTGAAATGTGATAACAAAAAGAAGATAATGAGGAGGGCGACACAGAAAAAAAAAAAAGAAAAAACGCGCGTAAGAGGACGTAGAAGGAGAGAGCGTTCGAAACCACTAAAGTCAGAGTGATCGAATGCAAAATGAAGAAGGATGATCACAATCACAAGTGAAGGTTAAAATGAATAGCTTAAAATCTGCCAAAATTACGTGAGCTCGGCCGTCTGAGAATCCAAAGATTTGTGTCTGAAACTACGTCAGTGGCTACTAGTCACGTGATAAGCAAACCACAGAACAATGGGGTCAAGGCCCCACACTCTTAAAAATGTGTGTTTGCAGCACACCTAATCTAACTAAATTATTTGTTTTACGGGCGCCGACAATCCTGCTTCGTTTCTCTCTGGAGCTTGTCTGCGGGTTAGAGCTTCTTCGCTTGTGTTTCTTTTGGTCTGACTTCATCCAAGGGTATCTTCCCTTCGCATTAATAGACTAAAGATACAGAGGTCTCTCTTGATCGGAGAGATATTCACAAGCAACGTTACAGATACTGTGGCCTACCATAATGTCACGATGGATGTATGTATTGCAGTTGGAGCAGTAAAGCCATCGGATCTCAACTAGCCCAACAAAATCCTCGCATGTGGGACACTTGTAAGGATAGTATTCGTTGACACTGATGACAACGTATCCAAGGAGTTGCGCCCAACGATTTAATAAACAAATCTAGCTAGAGCGAGCCTTTCTCAATAAATAAACATCTTACCTGGGAGATAAAAACGATGCAAATGATTCATGCAAGGACTGACAACCGATTCCTCGCTCCAAACTTGCCAAGTCCAGCCCCAATTACAACCTTATTACACCTGTCTCTCTTTCTACCAAATGATCCTCCGGTTATGCTGAGAAGACGGTCGGCAATGATACTGTACTCAGCATCCCTAGCCCTTCTGGAATCCCATTGGTGCCCTGCAACAAGCCTTTCTCCGTTATAAAATTCTTCGAGCTGATCCTAGTTCAGATAGATATCTTTCAATGCTAGCATTCTCACCACGTAGAGATGGCAGTCTGCTTTCCAGATCACTGATGGAGTAGGCTCCTGCAGGTGCAGCACTCTGCTTATCTTCTAGCCAACGCCGAAACTTGAGCGTTGGCTGGTACATTACCTTTTGCTTTACAGCAAGGTTGTGAAAGACATTGGGGTCGCCTTCTGCGACAGGCAAGAGCGCGCTCGTCCCTACAACACATGCTTGACCGAGATCTATGCCTAATGTTTTTATCTTGCCGGGCTCGCGTCCCCAAATTGCCCTGACATCCTGCTGGCTTTTGACAATGTTCCTAATCTCGGTCAAATGGTAGTCCACGCCGCTAACTGTAGACGTGAGTCGGAAAGGTACCTTGTCTTGAGGAACTTTGGAAAGCCGCCTATATCGGACAGACTGCAATTCTTTCAGTTTAAAGCCAAGCAACTGGAGCCGGAATCCATCAGTTCGAATTGATCCATTTAATACGTAGTCTCTTTGCTGTGGGTCTTGCGATTGAAACTTACTCTTCTGATGCACTTGAGGCGCCTCCCCATTCCTTGCAGTGACATCAAAATTTTCCTGACTTTAAAACCACGCCTTCCCTTGCGTTCCCTGTATTCCTCGATGGGCTTGCCAAAAGGTGAGAGCAATTGTATTACAAGGTACCCCGGCTCTCGAGCCATGAGCCAGCTCGTCATATCTGCTAAGGAGGAGGTAGTGGTGGTCATGGCAGAACCACAAAAAGAAAGTTTTCAGACGAAGGGGAGGAGGAGTTGAGGGATCAAGACCACCGAAAGAACCTTTATTGAGTCCGGGAGCGGCAGTGGTAGAGGCAGATAACGGAGATTTTCAGATAAAGGAGGAGGAGTAGACCACCGAAAGGTCCCAGGAGGAGGAGAGACAAGCCGGCGGCAACAAAAGGATTTGATCTACTACAAATATGACTAGGTTCTGAAAGGCTTTCGTCTTAAAAGTTGTAAGTATTGGCTTGGCAATTTTTTTTTGTTCTTTTTACAATATCCTTGGTCTAGATGGACTGTTCCGTTTTTTAATAGGACGTGACTACAGAAGCGAAACGACAAGAAAGGAAATTTTTGCTTCTCAAAAAGTAACGTGAAATCTCCGCTTAAATGTGATATTTTACACGCGCGTGTACATTTATTCTTCTTTTTTTTTTGGAAAGCACTCAATTCATCGTTCTCTTATTTTACACATTCAACATTGATTCAAATGTCAAGCATGCTTCGAACCCTTGCCACTACAGCCCGGCTGACCATGAATGCCGGTAATACCACCCTTCTCACAGCGCGCGTGGTAATCTTTTATTAATTTTTTACGAACCGGAAGATGTCAGTAAATAATACTCTAGAGATATTATCCAAATAAACAAATACCATTGTGTGGTAACATTGTGCATGTCTCTTCATATCCATATTCATAAAAATAAATAAAAATAGGCCCCTATAACTTCATCCTCGTTGATTTTGCGTAGATCATATGCCACACGCTATGGAGACGATGGCGGATACTCAAGCTGGGGTGGAGGGATCTCCAACTCTCGTCGATCTCTTCCTATAAACACGGTATAAGATTAATGGTTTGGATTTGTGATATAAAAAAATCCTTCACAACCAAAAGTCTCATTAGAAAATCGCTGGTATGTCTTTTTGTTTTTCGTCTAGGTCGTCAAATTTGTACCACAACAAGAGGCGTGGATTGTAGAGCGCATGGGTCGATTCTCTCGCGTCTTGGAACCTGGCCTTCAGATTCTGATGCCTTTTTTGGATCGAGTCAAGTATGTCAAAAGCTTAAAAGAGGTCGCAATTGAAATCCCAAGTCAGAGTGCTATCACTCAAGGTATTTTATTTTTTCTTTTTACAATCTGGTATATTTTGTTTGATCTTAATACTTGAAACCTTTTTTTTATTTTTTTTATTTTATTTTATTTTATTTTTTTAAATAATAATAATAAAATAGATAACGTTACATTGGATTTGGACGGCGTGCTTTACTTCAGAGTGGTAGACCCATACAAAGCATCGTATGGTGTAGAAGATGCCGAATTTTCGGTTGCTCAGCTTGCTCAAACAACGATGCGTGCGGAAATTGGTCAGATGACATTGGACCGAACTTTGGCTGAAAGAGCTCATCTCAATGCCAATATCGTTGAAGCCATCAACACAGCTGCTGCGGATTGGGGAATTCAATGTCTTCGTTATGAGATCCGTGATATCCACCCACCCGCCAAAGTAGTCGAGAGCATGCATCAACAAGTTTCTGCCGAGCGTACCAAGCGTGCGCAGATTTTGGATTCTGAGGGTAAAGCATTTTCTTTTCTTTTCTTTTTTACCTTATTAACGAAATAGCATTATCTAATCAAACCTGAGCCATTTTTCTTTTCCTCCATCCTTGATAGGTTCACGCCAAGCTGCCATCAACGTTGCTGAGGGCCACAAACAATCCACGATCCTTCAGTCAGAGGCCGACAGGGCGGAACAAATCAACAGAGCAACCGGTGAGGCCGAGGCGATTTTGCTTCGTGCTCAGGCTAGTGCTGAAGGTATCCGTCGCATTGCCGAAGCCATCACAAACACCCCTGGAGGCCACCATGCCGTGTCGCTGACAGTCGCAGACAAATATGTGGAGGCATTTGCTCAGCTTGCAAAGGAGACAAACACTTTGATCCTACCTGCTAACGCCAATGATGCGTCCGCCATGGTTGCACAAGCATTGACGATTTATGATGGCATCACAAAGAAGCGTGGAATTCCTTCAGAACAACAGCAACAACTTCCCTCGGCTCCGTCGTCTAACTCTAATGCATAGATCGAATAACGGGCTGGTTTTAAAAGCAAACATGAATACGAAAATAAAAACAAAAAAAAAAGTAATAAAAAACAATGACAGCAAGACATCATTGAGTTAGAGAGAGTACATGATACAATGGATGCAAAAGTTTTGAGTCTCCAAGATAGTTTGAATGGTATGGGTTTTTTCCCCCTTTTTTTAGCTTGCTGCTTAATCTTCCCGACTTTACAGGCATATCTTTTTATTAAGCTTGCATTGCTCATAGTTTCTAGTATACATGTGCTTTTACTTTTACTTCTTTCGTGGCTTGATGTCCGATTCCTGTACTGGACACAACATAATGGCATTCTTGTGATCTGCTGGCATTCCAGTATAACCCTACAGAACCATAAACAAACAAAAAAAAAAAAAAAAAAAAAAAAAAAAAAAGAATGTAAGCTATTTCTATCTGATTATATAAAAAAAAAAGCTAATTTCCATTGAACTGCACTTGCCTTGCTCCAATCATAACTGACTGCGTACGCATAAATCGATCCATTCCTGTTGAATGTAGCAGTCGAGATTGGCGCTGGTTGCTTATTAAATACTTTGAGTTTCTGCTTTGAATCCTTATCCCAAAACGTGAATCCACCATCCGAGCCGGCTGTCGCGAATGTACCATAAATAGGGTGGAATGAAATTGCATTGACAGCATACACAGACGAGTCCCTAGCTGCAGGCGCCCCATCTCGATGGCATTTGAAAGAGAAATTTCCTCTAATATACAATTGGAAAGTTGTTTTTTTTTTTTTTTTTTTTTTTTTTAATGATTAGTCATCAAAACATATAAGAGGTAACCAGCCGACCCATAATTAGGAAAGGGAAGACTTACTGGCTATCCTTGACATCCGTATACTGAATAGCAACACGTCCTTCAATACTTCCGACAGCAAATCCACCACCTGTTGTGAAACATGAGACAACACGAGTTTGCATCTTCAGAGGACTCTCCATGGTTCTGAATGGAACAGTAGGGTTACTCATGTCGAACATTGTGATTTGACGGTCTGCCATTGCTGCGACCAATAATGATCCATGTGTATCCATAGAGTAAAGACGATCACTCAATGCCACCGACGAAACAGGATTCTGCTGTCGAAGGTCCCAGTACTATGAGGCAAAAAAAAGAAAGAAAGAAAGATTGTATTAAAATAAACAACGGCTTAAATAATGTCAAATTCATTACTAAAAATGAACTTGTACTTTTTTTTTTTGTTACCTTGATGGATTTGTCCCAGCTTCCAGTTGCAACAATGTTGGGCCCATCAATCCAGCGCAGGCTTTTGATGGGTGCATCGTGTTTTGCAAACTGGGAAGGTTGGCCAGTAGCTAAATCAAAAATCCGTCCCGCATTATCTGCGCCTCCTGAAGCAAGCTTTGACCCATCCTGTTTATGGTCGGTGTTTTTTTTTTTTTTTTTTTTTTTTTTTTTTTTTTTTTTAAAAAAAAAAATCTGTGAGATTTGAATAGATTGGGAGATATAATAATACGTAATAACTGTGTTCTTTTTTTTCTTTCTTTTTTTTAGGAAAAGTGCAGATAGAAGACTTACACCACTCCATTGGCACGCCAGTGCAGGTCCTTCGTGCGAATACATGGCTTTGGCAACAGTAGATCCGTCTCCCATGACCTCCCAGATACGGACCTAAACACATTGAAGAAAATAAAATAAAGTAAAGAAAAAAAAAGAGAAGGATCCTAGTAAGCACTCTAGTATTACGACAAAGGTGACGCGAAAAACAATAGTGGCACTCAATATTTATACTTCATTATTCCAAGATGCCGCTGCAAGGAAATCACTTGTCTTAGAGAATGCAAGCTCTGCGATGCCATCATTTGGTGGCGATGTCACCTAATCATGAAAGTTGAGACGAATTGCACATGTAAGTGGATAGTTTTTTTGTTGTTTTTTGTTCCAAGAACGCGTGGATCAACCAGGATGTGGTGAAGAAAGGAAAACTAAATTGAGAGTAAAGAGATATAGCCATAGTGGGTACCTCAATGTCCTTTGGCTGATTCTGGTTAGCGAGCATCATGTTGGCAAGAGTGATTGGTGCTAAAAAGAGAAAAAGAGAGAACAAGGAAGACGTCGAATGGAGAAAAAGAAAGGAAAAAATAAAAAGGAAAAACGGTGGCGCAACTCAAATTTCAACACAAGATGTCAATTTGAATTGATTTAAGCTTTGTCTGTAGTAATCTTGGGTAAATAACTGACACTTTTTATTTTATTTTATTTTATTTTATTTTATTTTTTGCATACAATGTATTGTGTATCGATGTTATCATTACTGGGCTGGAGCCGGCTTCTTCTCCTTCTCCTTCTCATTCTCAGCTTCAATCTCGGCTACAACCGCTTCAATCTCAGTGAGTTCCAAGCGCTGTTTGACAATAATAATAAGAAATAGTAAAAAGGTCCTGATTAGATTAAAATATTACAATTGAGTTCCTCGACCACAATATAAAAAAAACTTAGAGCGTCAACAGTACCTTAATGACACTATCATTTCCCATGATGGCAATTTCAATGTTCTTGGCGCCAGTCTGAACAACCTCAAGCAAAGATCTAATTGCTAGCTTAATGGTCTCAGCCCTGTCCATGTCTTCCTTATAGTTCTTCTCCAAAAACTCGCGGACAGTTTTTGAGGAACGGCCGATCGAATTTGCTTTCCATGCAGAGTAAACTCCTGAAGGGTCTGTCTGATACAACTTTGGTACCTTATCTGAGTCAAAACCCATGATCAATGTTGAAATTCCAAAAGGACGAACTCCTCCACTTTGAGTGTATTTCTATAAATACAAATGAATAAAAGATATCAACATTGGTCTTAAAACAATTATATATATATAAAGTAGTGATAACAGCAACAGTAGTAGTACTAAGCACTAAATGTTTTTCTTACCTGTTGTACTCCTGCAATATAACGCGTGATGTATTCAATCGAAACTGCATCCTCTACTGTAAGTCTGTGGCTCTGGCACTCTATCCTTGCCTTATTGACCAGCACACGGGCATCGGCAGAAAGTCCTAAGAGCCGATACGACAAGGCAAAAAAAACCAATTGATATCCATTGAGCATTCCGATCGTCTCAATTGCGATATAAATATATATTTATATCATATTTCCTTGTAAAAAAAGGTGCTGTGCAATAAAAGGGCTCACCAGCAAAAGCAAGGCAGACGTGTTCGTCCAGCATACAGATCTTCTTCACTGTGCGTTCGTCTTGGAGTTTCATGACTGATTTCTTCTCAACACCTAAAACAACAACGTCCTTGCCACGGACACCGACCTAAAAAAAATCAAGATAAAAATATAGAAAATTAAATCATTAGCCTTCTTTTTACAGAAATCAGCTCGGGATATATTGGAGTGTAAATGCCGTTTATGTTAAGACGCGTTTTTTTTTTTTGTTTTTTTCTGTCTTCTTGTCTTCTCTCTTTCAACTTACAACACAGCTTCCTTTGCGAACAGCTTCGACAGCATAGTCCACCTGAAACAAATGACCATCGGGTGAGAAGACAGTCAATGCACGATCATAAGAGCCAGCCATGGTTTGTAACTTGTTAAATTTTGATGCTGTGAAAAGGATGGAGAAGGAGTAGAAGTAAGTTTGTTGAAGCAAAAAAAAAAAAAGAAAGGTCCCTTTCTGCATTCACGCACACAGACACTCTTACGCACTCCGTGACGCGTCCCATAATGATCACGTGTTAATGCCAGTCATTGAAACCTGGATCAATATTTTAAACAAGGTGCTTCAATTTTTTTTTTTTTGTCTTTTTGCCACAGTTAAAGTATTTGAATCAACTCAAACGCATCGCCATGTCTCTTCCATCAGCTGACGAGTTGGAGCAACTCGAGGAAATTGGTATGAAGAGCTAAGAAGTATCTTGACACTCGAAACAATAGAAGAAAAAGAAAAAGAAAAAAGTCTTGGCAGCTTAATTCGATTTATATCCAAATTGCTATATTACATTTTAGAAAAGCAGTGGGCAGTCAAAGCTATGCACCATGCTGAGACTTATTTCTCACTCCTCCAAGCAATGGATGGATCCAAGCTCAAGCTTACAAAGTATGCTCTTTATTTTTATATTATATAAAAAAAAAATGAAATAAGATAAGCAGTATGCAGAGGCAGGATTGAAATCTTAGGAGTAAAGACAGCTGGAATATTAATGACATTACGGACAGCATTGATCACAGAGTTTTTTAACCCGGATAATTCTTTTTCTTTCTTTTTCTCTTTTTTTTCTATGTAGGATTGACGACGAAATTTACAACGATTTCATCTCAACATTTGGTGCAGATTTCAAGATTGACGTGCTAGATGAAAACAAAGACTTCAAGTCTCCAGAAATGAAGGAGAAATGGCGTAATTTCATCAACAAATACGAGGGCGGTAAAGTCACCGATTATAACTTTGGATCCTTGCTCCGGATTGATGCCAGCAAGGAATACACAGAGGACAACAGCATGTTTGGTAATAGAAATGGAAGCAAGTTCAATAATTGAAAGCGTTCTATTTTTTTTTTTTTTGAAATTTTTGATTAATTTTTTTTTTTTTTTTTTTTTTTTTTTTTGATATCCATAGTCACTCGCATGCAGTTTTTGGCCATTGAGATTGCTCGTAACAAAGCTGGCCTCAACTCTGTCCACTGCAAGTCAAAAAAGTAGATTTTACCATATTTAGAAGGCTCAAGAGTGACAATAATAGAATAACATGGGAGCTTTATTTCTCTTGTTATTACATGGTATATAAAAATGTGTATTTGTTGTTTGAACAACCGCGCATTTTGCAGTCGAGCATTATTTTGAATTTCCTTGTAATCCCTCTTCCTCCATTTTTTTTTTCTCTAGTCCCACATTTGCTTGCCGCGTTTCTTGCGCGACTGTTTCTCTTGTTGTTTATCGACTCTGACTTCATCCTTCTCTGCATTCATCAATCCACGTTCCATTGTCTTTTCCTTGCGTATCTTAGCCTTTGTGCTTAGTGACTTTTTCTTGATCGTTTTCTTTGGTTTGTCACTTATAAAACAAAAAAAAGGCGCACATACAAAAGTTGTCTTAGTCATCCTAGTAGGGAATAGAAAAAATAATAATAAAATAAAAAAAAAAAAAAATACCTACACGGCAATTTGCTTGCGCACTTTGGCTAGTTCCAACTCACGAGCCACTTTTTCCTTCATTGACTCTGCCTCTTTATAAAAAAAAAAATGCCGTTTTGAGCGTTTGAGTGACAAGTAAATGGTTAATATCTCTGTTTTCAATATTCAAAATGCCAAAGCTCCAAATCAATATGGGACAATTGATCCAACAATTTTGAATAAAAAATTTTATCTGTGAAAGAAATTTATCCAGTTTTATTTTCCTTTGATCCCTTTTCCCTTGCTATACCTTGTTCGCTCAACCCTGACTTCTGCTTGTTATGCTGTGGATATCTTGTCTGGTGAACATCTTTGATATATATATAAAAAGGGTATGATTTCAATACGTTATTTATACAAAGGTTGACATGCAAAGCAGCCATTGTAAATCCAGGCATCCATCCATACTTGGTCGTGTCTTTCCCATGTTGAATGTGAATAAATGAAGGAGGGAAGGAATGAAGAGGTAGGTTTTTATAAAAAAAAGTATGTGGTATAGCTTTGTTTCTTTTGTTTATTCAAGTTTTAATTAAGTTTAGCAGTCACCTGGCAGTGGGAGGAGATCATACATTTTAGGTAGGCTCACAGGCCTTTGTTATTGCCACGCTGTCTAGATATTGGTGATGTCGCGGCCGCACGTTTCATTGAATAAGAGCTTTGAACACTGAGCTTTAGATTGCTAAAGAACTTCTTTCGTCAAGTACACGAGCACTATACTCTAGCTGACTCCATCCCTTCATCTTTTTATAACTGTTATTCATATTCCAACAATAATGATATTGTACGGGATGCGACAACCTCTGCACGAGTAGATGCCATAGCGCTTGCCTATTTGCTGCTACTTGAACAGGATCTAGGTTGACATTGGTGCGCGAGCATACTCTGTACATTTGTACCGTGACCTTTATGCTCGATCATTAAAACGTGTACCATTGCGTTTTTTCCTGTATATCAAAGAGAGAAGCTGATAGCTCTAAAGATGCTTCTAGATGGCTAATGTCAACCAGGTATGAGTGCGAGAGGCATACAATGCCTTATATCGCACCTTTTGGTATCAATAGCACTTTTTTTTTTTTTTTTTTTTTTTTTACTGAATAAACAATAAAAAAATTTTCTTTTTCTTTTTTTTTTCTCGCTGGTTTAATTCATTTATAATTAATACTTCTCAGCGACGCCCTGGGCTGCTAGAACGACCAGAGCGACGGCTGTTATATCCACCTCTGCTACGTGTTGTAAATCCTTTGCGTCCTCTATCATCGTTTGGTTTCACAAATGCAAAGTCGCAAGTCAATGTTTGGTCTAACAGTTTCTCTCCATTCATGGCTTGAATTGCTGCCTCTGCCTCTGAGAACTTTTCGTATTCAATCAGTGCATATCCCTAGTCAATTAACATTAAAATAAAAAAATGTCAAAATTGTGTTTGCTTATTTCTTTTGTTTTTTCCCCTTAAAAAAATTTGCTACAATACCTTTACGAATCCTGTGCGACGATCCAGGTTCAAATGAATATTTTGAATCTCCCCAAACTCCCCAAACTTGTCTTGGATATCTTCTTCTGTTGCTTCCTCATGTACCCCTGTGATCAAGACGATCCAACCCTCAACAGCTGCAACAGCAACAGCAACAGCAACAAGAAGGGGGAAAAAAAAATGCTGTTAGTTTCAAAAAAAAAAAAAGAAAAATACCAATCAATTGCCAAAGACCCTACATTTCACGGCCTTCCCAGTGGCATTATCATCATTTGAATTTAACTTCTCGAATGAGCTGCCATGCACACCATCACCTCGCTGATCTGAAATAGATATAGAAAAATAAAAAAAAAAATGAGAATCAATGTCATCTATCAACTTCAATATTTGCCGTGCTCTGTCGTTTTTGGCCCGAAAATGGTGTACAATTACCTCCACTCTGAAAGCCACGCCCTTTCCTTTTGATGGTAATCTCCTGGACATCTATATGAAAGCGAATGGTAGTAGCACTTGTCATTAGTCAATAAATAATATTAGTTCCGAAGGGTAGTCAACGATAAGCCCTGTTCTAGTCAAGATATAATCTTGCAGTCGTTTTTATAAAAGCTTTAAGCAAATTCTGACGTGATCCCTCCCCCCTGCTGACCATCTTTCTAAAAGTCGACTTTCACCTGATCCACGTCCATTCCTGCTGCACTCGCGAAGTAAAAAAAAGTCGGGTATTGACAATGTATTACGAGGGTGCATTCGTTTTCATCCTGCTCCGCAAGCTTAGCAGAATATTGCTATTCTTGTCAGCCTTCTGTGTCCAGTATGCTTGGTTCTGTAATCTCACTAATCTTTTTTTATTTTTTTAATGTCCCTCATAATTTTTTGATTCCATTTAAAGTTCTATTGATGGCAGAATTATATTACCAGACATTTCCTCATCTTGCAAGTCATCGCCAGGCTTCACACTAAGATCAATGGCGTATTTATCAGACATGGCTGGTTATTTTGAGTTGTGATAGACTGGGGTGCGCAGAGGAAGAGAAAAAACAGGCATAACCTTGACCTATTCCAATCTGAATCATGGGACAAGTCACATTTGGGAGGAGGAAAGGCCCAAAAACAAAGAGAACTGTCACGCATGAAGTCGATTTGCCTGGATACCCTTGCTTTCAAAGTGTGGACTACATCCCACAGTTCTGTCACTGGGGGTTGCATATAACATCCTTTCGTTATTCCAGGACAACTGCGTCTCAAAAACAATGGCTGGCTTTTCACCCAAGCAATTTTGCTGTTCTTTTTTGCAGGTCTGCAATCATAATATAGCACCTAAACATTGTATATATCATGGTGTTTTTTTTTTTTTTTTTTTTTTTTTTTAGCCAACTATTTCAATTCTGCTATATTTTGCTTCGGGCTCTTTCTGGAAAATAATCCTGTTACTTGTGATGCATTGATGGATAGCCTTGAAAAAGCTGTTATTGAAGGGAAAAGCAGTGCCTTTATCAGAGATCTCACGGAACATAAACAAAAGGTCAGATCGCGAATTAGGCGATTCAAAAATAACAGAACTATATTCTACCCTCTATCTTTTTATACTTTACAAAAGGCATGGCACTGCACTAAAGGCCTAGGAACGGCGGTTGTTTTTAAAGTATGGATTCTAACTACCCTAAAAATTAATATTTCTCGCGCCCTCTCTTTGAGGCACCTGGCTTGCTATGAGTTGAAGATGTTACTGGCCGCTTGCTACTCTGGCCATGACTCGACGCTGTGTTCTGACTAAGACTGATCCCTCTGTCTGTCCATGTACTTGTGCCTATGTTTGCTCTTGTGCTTGTGTTTGTCACTGATATCGCTCTTTGATGTATCCAAGGAGACTGTTCCTTCGCATCTACAGGCTGAAGTTGATATGGTCGTCCTTGTCTCTTTGGGTGGTCACGAATAACATTGCATACATTATGCGTCACCATTACATTGCAAGCAGCTTGTCCAACAAAGTCTTTACAGGATGGATGGGTATCCCTTCATTACCTACCATCTATATAGCCAGGTGAGCACACTTACAAAGAAAAGCTGATCTAATCAGTTAATGAAGGGATAGAATTAGTGAGAAACGGTCGAACTATTGGCGGAGGTGGAGCTGTATCCCTTGGCCTTTCGAACGAACTTTTCCTTCCCCTGAGCCGGCTCTATGCATTACTCTGCTGTCTTCAATCTAAGAGCTTTGCTTCTCAAGAGACTCCTAATAGTTGTAGTAGTTAGATTTTAGTGGTTGGGATGTAAGAACATGCAACAACGAGGAGGTAGCTGTGCAATATAACTTACAATAAAGTTTCAGATAATTGCCAAAGAGCTGTCCTCGAGGAAGTTCAGAAGGTCACCCCTGTCTCTTGGTAATTGGATTGTTTCTGGGGCAGTTCTTCCAGCAATGACAATTTCGCCCATTGGTTTAACTTGGTAAAAAAAAATACCAGCGAAGTCTATTGCGAGATATATGGACGAGAGTTACAGAAAGTTGCTCTTCTGAACTCACTGCCTATTAGAGTTGACAGTTGACAGTTGACTTACCAGCAACATCAGCAACATGAACACAAGGAGGAGTTCATTCGGTTCATTTGGGTCTGAAATATCATCACTCAACACTTGGTGCTTATACAAAGTCTTGGCTTTCGATGTTCCTGCCTCTTGAGCAGCGACAGCTGTCTGATTAGTTATGGTCTCTGTCGCCAATCCCAAGACATGTTCACTCCAAAATTGATCTTCTCTATTATTTTGGGATTCTTGATATAACTACAGCGGTTTTACTTTTCGCTTTTTTCGAATTCCAACCGATGAGATAAGTGCTGAGAAGGTATCATGTACTGATTTCTTGTCAGAGAAATGAAAATGTCAAGCAACGCTTGGCAGCAGAATGTGTTCTTTCCCAGCTATTCTCGTATTGGCCCAGCAGAGATGTTGAAAATACGAAGACATATGGCTGAGGAAATCGCCAATATGGTAACCCGGACTCTATGAATATAGATATAAGCTAGATGGACGACCCGTGGCTTCGTTAACGGTCGCATCAGTCTAGCACTTCGCCTCGTGAGGCTCATTTGCCTGGTCGAATACCAACGCACCCCTCTTAGGTAGGATACCTGCAAGCAATAAAAGCATACCTAGCAATATTCCTTGGTTTGTAGCAAGTCGAAATTAAATTAAATATTCATGGAGGAAGAGTGGTATTGCTCAAGCATACGAAAACTATGATTGTTTTACTTACAGATTTGTAAAAGAAGAATCGTTCTCCCAATCATTGTTATCTCAAGCGCTTAATGGTGCCAATGAGGAAACCCCTCGCAGTCCTTGCTGCTGCAGTCCTGGGCTTAAACTTCTCAGGTCGCATTTGAGATGACACTTGCGCGGGGCACACCCCGCCAATATTTTTGGTACCAATCACATCACGATCAAATATACCACGCACCTACGGTAGTATTTTAATCGTGATAGGACTGGTTCTAGGGGACTGATATGGTTGGTATGGTAGCAACGTACACTGATGGGTCATCTATGAGCGCCACCTAGCGATTTCCCGTGATACTATTGCTGTTAGAGTCAAAGACTTGAGCATGCGATCAATCAACTATTTAAAGTCTAGAATGGCAACCGTTTTTAGATCAGTATGGAAATTCGATAACATACCTCTAGCGAAAAAGGAGTCAGAAAGGTGCTTTTTTTTTCTTTAGGCTGGGGAGGAAGGAATAAAACATGGTAAATGTTGCCAGGTGCGCTAGGGGAGTGGAGGCAAGTAAATGGTGGACATGGTGCATCGTGATGATATGGTTTTTGCTGATTTTTTTTGCCGATTGATTTTTACATTAACTGCTATTAATTTTTTTTCCTTCCTTGGCATGCAATGGGCGGCTATTTTCTCCTAGTAGAAATCACAGAGAACTGGATCTAATCTGCCCATGAGTTAATGGAAGCTAATTGGGCAAATTCGCCCGGTTTAGAGCCTGAAGGATAACTAAGTGATTAGGCCCAAAGAAATATCAAGATCTTGGCCTCGGTACCACTAGCCCATGCTTCTTTTTTCTTCTTTTTTTTTTTTTTTTTTTTTTTTTTTTTTTTTGAAGCACACAGTCGGATCGAGCTAATGAACAATTTAGAAAGAACCCATCAATTGCGTCATATTTCAACACTGTCCTTAAAAAAGAATGCGTATGAAATCTCAAGCATTTCGCATGGCACAGACTACACCTCAATTCCTTAATAGCAGGTAGGATAGGAGATTTTGGGTCCTTTTGATGGATTGTGGAGCCGGCCACTTCCAGCTACAGATAGATGAAATAATTCTCGAACACAATAAAAGAACAATACACTACTCAAAGGCTGAACGAGAACAGTCAGCACTCAAATGGCTCTTGTGTAAAAGAAGGAACAAGGAACCAGAGTTTCCTGAGCTGTTGCCCGTTAAATAGTTGGTGGCGAACTCTCTCCACGTGACTAAACTAAAGCCAACAATGTTCTCAACGCTCATATTCTACGACTTTTAATGTTCTATCAATTTAACCATGCACATGCATCAATGGCTGAAGGGGCCCATCATTGAAGCCTGACTATATCATGAAGGCTATGGACGGCGTTTGAAGGAAGCCATCATTGAGGCTGGAAAATGCATCCATCAAACTAATTCAGGTCCGTGCTTTTTTTTTTTTTGTGTGTGTAATGCTCAGTAGTAACTTGACAGTGTAAGCTTGGTCTCCCTTCTGTACCGTTGTTCTGAAGCAGGATAGATGCACCTTTGCTGAGAAGAGCAGCCTGTGTTCAAGCAAACGCTAAGCCCAAGCTCAGTTGCATTCTTAACTCTTCTTTCCTCTTGTTCTCTCTCCTCTTTTTTTCTCTTTTGGTCGAGAAAGTCAATCAGGACACACTTGCCAATGGAGTTGTCAACCTTATCATACAGCTTCTCTTCATCTTCCGTCGCCTGTTGGCCGTGTGGCTCCCCTTCAATCTCCACAGGCTGTGCTTGGATGAAATGTTTAACAGCCTGTTTGGTTCGCCGTGCTTGGGTGATACGTTGCGCGCCCGATGTGGATCCTTCCGATTGGGAAACGGTTGTCGAATGGCTCGAAGCTCCACAAATAGAGCAAGGACGTTTAACACGCGGCGGACGTATGGAAGATGAAGGCGCAGACGGCGAACGTGTGATAGGAGAACGTGTGGAACACGTGGCAAGCATAGTTTCAAGAAATGAAATAATAAATGTAAGTAAAGGTTCAGAGGTATAGGATGTGAGGAAATAAAACGAAAGCAAAGGCTCGGAGCTATAAGCTGCTTCAAGAAAATAGGGCAGTAAAGCAAGCCTTTTAAACCTCCATACATTGTAGACGATACAAATACAACAAATTTGGTTAGCTGTGAGAGGTTACATTGAAGTACTATACGATTCTTTACCACTCACTCATATATGTCAATACACATTTGTTTATTGATAAACGCTAGATGCAGGGACAGACATAAAATAATGCGTGCGTTTGTTTGTTTCTTTTCTTCTTTTCATTTTTTCTTTTCATTTGCTCCTTTTTCCTTTTCTCTTTTAAGCCGCACGGCATCGGACACTCTGGACAGTGTCTGGGAACGTGCCACAGAAGTTGCGGTATCCAGCAGAGTCGATCGTCGCAATGTAGTCGCTACTGCATCCATCAGACTTGTAAATATCGCAGGTCACACCTCGTCTGGTGATGGCAGAGCAGGCGCCAAAATCAGGCCAGTTTTGGCAAGAGTTCATGGCACCGACATTGAGATAGTTCAGAGTGCAGTCTCGGCCACGGTACAGAGCAATCTCGCCATCATCTGGAGGAGCACTCGAGTGGCTGCAGTCGGCCTTGACAACGGCAGCGAAGGCAATGAGGCCAAGAGTGAGGAGAGAGAAACGCATGGCTGTTGTTGTTGTTGTTGTTGTTGTTGTGATGAGCTTGTTGTAGTAGTGGTTGTTGTGGGAGATGATGAGGAGAAAAACACAGAGGGGTCGAAGGGTATTTATATAGAACCGACATCAGCTTGGAAGGCATAGATCACTGACAGATAGATAGGGCCTTGACCACCGCGATCCCCACTTCCACATTAGTCAATCGACACGCTGCTTTTTCAGTAGCAGCTATAATTGGCCAGGGACAGCCTTGAGTATCTCCAGTAATAATGAACACGCCCACGTAGAGCCATGTACAGTGGTCACTGGTTCAGTACCATTCAATAGTAGTCAACGTCTAGTGTATGTGTAAACAATAGCCATGATTAATGCGTAACAATGCATTCCCGGCTGTGAAATTCTACATATCCAATAAGATCGGCTGTTCTCTCTCAGGCTTGTCATCCTCTCACTACCCTCTCTCTTAGTATCGGCGGTATTCTCTTGATGTGATGGTGATCGAGCTATTTACCCCTTGATGCATCGACTGACGCCGCTTAGATAGGGTGTTTTTGCTGTATTGCATCAAGGCAATTTCCCCCTTTATTATGCTATGTCAGTCTGGCGTTTGTTCATTTGGCTTTTAGCAGTAATAGACGACACACTGGTTGATAGTCCAATAGGAGAGCCACATTTTTTTACCATTGGTTACAAAGGTAACATGTCAGTAGGAACCTGCATGAGAGGCCTACATTTGTTTCTTAGCCAGCGTCTTCACTATCGATGGGATGCATTATGCATTGAGTCAATGTCTTTTTATTGTTTTATTTATTCTATACAGCGATAATGCGATTCGAATTCCGCTTAATGAATCGTTTACATCGCTTTTCTATTACCTTGATGATCTGTTTGTGTGGATTTTGTCTTGTTATTTGTGTTGTATCAACAGAAGAATGTGTGTCGATTTTTGTTTATACGGCCTGGTGTGAACAAAATGTTTGCATGCCCTGGTACGAATAATACGTAAAAACGGTTTTGTATTACCATTCTTAACTCTACTTATTTTAGAGTTGGTCGTTTTTTATTCTGTAAGCATTGCCCTAAAATACGTATTGTACATGTCAATACGCCCAATACGCAATTTTTTTTTTTTTTTACGCTATTTCTCAAAGTCGATGACCCCTTGATTGGCGTAGTAGGGCTGACCTTGCAGCTTGCTACTGTCCATCACTGCTCCTGGTAAAACCCACCAAAAAGCGGTGAAATCATATTCAGCTTGTGTGGGGTCTATGCCATAGGCACGGCGTGCCGCGTTTGCTAGGATATGGATGTGAGGATTGCGTTTAGAAAAGAAAGAAGGGACGAGCTCATTTTGGTTAGATCTCCTAAACCGTAGAACAGCTCATCGCCTAATTTCAATACATCTCCAGCTTACCAGCCGCGTATGATGCAGGAACTTCTTCCATACGCAGCTTTGCTGATTATAGTAGATAGTAAAGATAACCGCCACATGCTGTATAAGAAACTACTAATTCACCACAACTGCTAGTATTATTAATAATTATAATGAATAGTTCAGGATTCGGTCTCCTTTAATGCTTTAGTGTGTAGATTTTAACAATATTACGCATACAAGGATGTGGAAAAGAGGATCTCAGAATCTTAAAATTGAATTGGCTCTTTATTGTTTTATACCATTGTCCCTATTTCATTAACGTCATTTACCATTTCATTAATATACATCTGCACAGGGATTACTATTTCTCTTGGAGAAATATTTTCGCATTTAAACTCGATACTAGATAACTCTTTGTCATGAATCATAATAAGCAATCGACCTTTCGACCTGCTTCGCTGACATCGCCGTATTCTGATGTCTGCAGTTGGCGCATTAATTTGGATTCACTGAGTGCTCACTCTCCCTTGAGTAATTAATGTAAAGAATGGACAGATTAATTCTCAAGAGACAGCACAGAGATAACACAGAGGCAATGCCCATCAACCAGCCTGTCATTTGCATGTGTAGTGTAACATTCTCACTTAAAACTGCAAATACGGAAACCCAGATATGCATGCAGTCCATCTCGAACGGAGCAACATCTCCAAATGGAGGATGGATTATTAACATTCATCTACAGGTTCATTATTAACTTGCGCCTGTAGATTCATTATTAAATGAACCTTGTTTGTCAGTAATATCTCAAAATGGTACAATGTAATTTTAGGATAACTGCTTTTGTCAAGGAAAAGTTCAAACTTACAGTAGTATTAAATTCAAATACTTTATTCTCAAGCAGCTGAGATGGTAGTGGAGGTCGAGATTTTCTGCTTTGAAGCAAACCCCGATCAATCTTCAAACTATCAGGAAAGGCTTCTACAGAAATTTCCTCAAGAATTGGAACATAGTTTTTTAGAACTTGTTTGTAAGGATGCTCTGTAAAGCCCTCCACAAGACTCTCTTCTCTCGCTTCCTCTAAGTGGATCCATCATTATAATTGCCAAAAGTAATACTGTACTTACTCGTGACATTTTCATCAAGTGTTTTTATAATACCTATGTTTACCTTGCATGTCAACGACGGCTCATTATGGTAGTCGTTTTGGGTCGTAACGCCCAAGGCGGTAAGTCCTTCTTTGGAGACTTAGAGGTGCTTAATGATATTATCCAACTTGTATTCAAGGACGTTAGATCTCGAAATTGTACTCCAAATGGTCTTAACGCTCCAGTATGCGAGCAGATCGATGTCTGTTGTGGCAGCGATGTCACCTCTTGACAGTCTTTTGCGATCTTCAAATCCGTTTCAGTTGAAGACATGATGGCGGTCCGACCTTCCGAGGTCATGTAAGCGACAAAGGATCTCTGAAACCAATCTATGATTGCAAGTACTCTCTGGACGCGTGGATCGCACTAATGACTTTATTGATCATGCTGCTTTACCAAGGACTTAATGGTATATAAGCCCTTCATTCTCACCTTGATTTCTTCTCATCACCGTTCATATCATCTCAACATGCTCCTTCGCCGTCCGCATCCACAACACTCGAATCACACAAAGGAATTAATTTTTCATCACTCACCCCAACATATCACCACGAACATAATATATTTGAGTGGCCCCAATAACTTCAACAGGCCCAACAAAGCGAATATAAAGGAGCAACAGACCTAAAAAATCGATACTATTCTGCAACTCTAATTACAGTGGTGACTATAATCATACTGTATTAAGTCTACAACAGGCTGGAATACTCCCAAGCGGATGCTGGGATTATGTGTAAGGCTTCACGGTCATTTTTATTTATTTATTTTATTGTGCAGCTACAGTTTTTTTTTGCTAACCTACTTCCCTATTCTTTTCAATATATAGGATCGCTTTCCCAAAGGAGAAGGTATAGGCCCCTATTTAGCAGGGGCCCTTAGTGCCCTGAACAAAAGAATATGCCTTGAAAAACCGTAAATACCATTTCTCAGAGATCTGCGCTGTTCGCTCTCTTTTGGTTCTTTTCAAATATAAATGGTTTGCTTAACAAAATCCTAATGGTCGAAAAGAGCGAACAGCACAGACAATAAAATATAATACAGCCAAGCCGGTTTTAAAGACTCTGATACCCTCTACATCCATATTTCTGCAATGCCCGTATGCATAGTGATTGATTAGACATTGTTATTCCATAGCATCAAAGATATTCTAATTGTAAAGAACCTCTGAACAGTACATTATAATTGTTAGTGATAGTGACAGTCTTGGTGAAATTAATTGTCGTGATATTTTATGCAGCATGGAGTGGTCAGCATAACTGTGCATGAAAGAAGTTCCTGCAACGCATGAAATCATAACCAGCTTGTGTGAGGTCAATAGATGCAGCCTCGCCTGCTTCCTAGGGTAAGGATGGAAGGAATATAGGTCTGGAAGAGGTAAAAGGGGTAAAGAGAGGAAGATGGAAAGGAGGAAGGCAAGCTTGTTTGATTAGATCCCCTATAATGTAGAACAGCCCATATGCCATCGCACCTCTGAATAGTTTCAACAGAAACAGCTTTGAAATGCAATATCGGCCCTATTACGCACATCAAGGAGTCGTCGACTTTGAGGTTTAGCGTGAAAAAAAAAAAAAAAAAAAAAAAAAAAAATTGCGTATTGGGCGTATTGACATGTACAATACGTATTTTAGGGCAATGCTTACAGAATAAAAAACGACCAACTCTAAAATAAGTAGAGTTAAGAATGGTAATACAAAACCGTTTTTACGTATTATTCGTACCAGGGCATGCAAACATTTTGTTCACACCAGGCCGTATAAACAAAAATCGACACACATTCTTCTGTTGATACAACACAAATAACAAGACAAAATCCACACAAACAGATCATCAAGGTAATAGAAAAGCGATGTAAACGATTCATTAAGCGGAATTCGAATCGCATTATCGCTGTATAGAATAAATAAAACAATAAAAAGACATTGACTCAATGCATAATGCATCCCATCGATAGTGAAGACGCTGGCTAAGAAACAAATGTAGGCCTCTCATGCAGGTTCCTACTGACATGTTACCTTTGTAACCAATGGTAAAAAAATGTGGCTCTCCTATTGGACTATCAACCAGTGTGTCGTCTATTACTGCTAAAAGCCAAATGAACAAACGCCAGACTGACATAGCATAATAAAGGGGGAAATTGCCTTGATGCAATACAGCAAAAACACCCTATCTAAGCGGCGTCAGTCGATGCATCAAGGGGTAAATAGCTCGATCACCATCACATCAAGAGAATACCGCCGATACTAAGAGAGAGGGTAGTGAGAGGATGACAAGCCTGAGAGAGAACAGCCGATCTTATTGGATATGTAGAATTTCACAGCCGGGAATGCATTGTTACGCATTAATCATGGCTATTGTTTACACATACACTAGACGTTGACTACTATTGAATGGTACTGAACCAGTGACCACTGTACATGGCTCTACGTGGGCGTGTTCATTATTACTGGAGATACTCAAGGCTGTCCCTGGCCAATTATAGCTGCTACTGAAAAAGCAGCGTGTCGATTGACTAATGTGGAAGTGGGGATCGCGGTGGTCAAGGCCCTATCTATCTGTCAGTGATCTATGCCTTCCAAGCTGATGTCGGTTCTATATAAATACCCTTCGACCCCTCTGTGTTTTTCTCCTCATCATCTCCCACAACAACCACTACTACAACAAGCTCATCACAACAACAACAACAACAACAACAACAGCCATGCGTTTCTCTCTCCTCACTCTTGGCCTCATTGCCTTCGCTGCCGTTGTCAAGGCCGACTGCAGCCACTCGAGTGCTCCTCCAGATGATGGCGAGATTGCTCTGTACCGTGGCCGAGACTGCACTCTGAACTATCTCAATGTCGGTGCCATGAACTCTTGCCAAAACTGGCCTGATTTTGGCGCCTGCTCTGCCATCACCAGACGAGGTGTGACCTGCGATATTTACAAGTCTGATGGATGCAGTAGCGACTACATTGCGACGATCGACTCTGCTGGATACCGCAACTTCTGTGGCACGTTCCCAGACACTGTCCAGAGTGTCCGATGCCGTGCGGCTTAAAAGAGAAAAGGAAAAAGGAGCAAATGAAAAGAAAAAATGAAAAGAAGAAAAGAAACAAACAAACGCACGCATTATTTTATGTCTGTCCCTGCATCTAGCGTTTATCAATAAACAAATGTGTATTGACATATATGAGTGAGTGGTAAAGAATCGTATAGTACTTCAATGTAACCTCTCACAGCTAGCTAAAGTTCTAGTACCCCGACGTGTATAATCTTAACTGTAAGCCGAATGCAAAGAGAAGAAAAGATAAAGGAGGCGTCACTCAAAGAATAGCCTTTATAAAGTCTTTGCACCTCGCTCTTCTCCATATGTCTTATTTCTGTAGTATCATCTCTGCATGCTGGGTGGCAACAATCCAATAGCCGGCTGTTTTCTTCTCGTAGGAACTGGAACTGGCCTGCGCATGAGTCGATGAAAGCTAAATGGGCAAATTTGCCCACTCTACGGTCCAAGGGATAGTAAGATTAATGACATCGTAAATATTGCTCATAAAAATATCTTCAAAAAAAAACATACACGCAGAGAGGCAAGGAGTATCTCCATAGTCTTACTATATATCTTTCTCTAGCAGCTTAGGCATGGGCCCGTCGCTCTGAACTTTGCTCTCAATAAATTTGTAAAGCATTTCGTGGAAGCCGGTCAAGTTTTTCGGCCACTCCTCGGGCAACGTCGCGTTTCCATCTTTGATCTAGAGAAGAATAAAATTTAAATAATCAGACATGCAGCCACTTTTCCATAAATGACTTTGGCTACAAATGTTGTGTATTATTATGCTTCCTCTAAAGTGAACATGCCTTTTCTAAGAGCTGCTCGTTAACCGACCGCCATGGCTCCATGATAGTCGAGTTCCTGCACTTGGCGATACTCTTCTCTTCAGCTAAAGTTGGTAGTGCTGCTGTAGAGCTTTTGGGAAGAAAGTGCAAAGCGGAACTGGAGCTGCTGGAGGACACTTCAGGGTTGGTTTGAATCTCTTGCTACTTTCGATATAGTAATTCAAATCCATATTTTAGGACTTTCGCGAATTCTAAACGCTAACAGTAAGAAAAAAAGAAAAAGAAAGAAAAAAACGTACCCACTTCTGCTTCCGCTACTATTGCACCAGTGCTGTTCCTTTTGCGCTTCAGTTCCCGCTCTAGCGAAAGCATGTACGCGTCGGATGAGAACATTATTAGGTTACTAAGCCCTGTGAGCGAAGATATAAATATTCATGCATGTAGAAGCAATAAACCACAAATGAACCTTTGGATATCTTTTGTGCTGGTACCCGTTTAGTGTTTAAACCATTGGTAACGCCCAAATAAAGACCTCGCACAGATGAACGCACAGCATTTTGTTGATCTTTCTCTAAAAGAGCAGTAAAGGTAGTGTTGAAATTGGTATACAAAGAACACTTTAGTATCTTTCTAGCCTGTTTCTTTAGGTTTTCATCAGCGAGTGTACTGTCTCTAATGATGTTAAGGCTGCTGTAATAAGAGTTTGGATCACGATGTTTGAAAAAAAGCTCAACAGAGGCCCAATGTCGACCATCAACCAAATGAAAGAAGCGACTAACATCGACCAATGGCTGGCCCACTGTGCCCATTGGGACTGAAGCTGTCATTATGAGATACCAGTTATTACGGCATCGGCGAAAGAACTAGCATGATTCTACCGAACGCGCCTCACGCGAAATTAACTCAAGCCGCGCCTCCTTTTTGCTTCGGTGACGTAACTTGGGCTGCCATTGCACTGTACTCATTGAGAGCCATTTTTGACAAAATAGAAAAATTTCTGCTTACTCCATGTTCTTCACACTCCTTACTCTTTACTTTCTCTCTCTTCACTCTCACTCTTTCTTTCACTCTCACTCTTTCTTTCACTCCCAATCGCCCTCATAATCTTTTACTTGATATCCTTTATCTTCCTTTCTTTTTTCTTTTTCCTTCTTTTCTGGCCTTTCTTATCTCCTATCCATTCTGTTTATCCTGTTTATCCTTTCCATATTAAATTTTTAATCGTTCTGACGGCCTTTGACATAAACCCTCGGGCTATTAATTTCTACAAAAGAAAAGCTGCTGCTTAGATTGCCATTGGACCCTTTCCATAGACTATGAATAAGGTTAAACTTCCCAATAGCGTAGCCCGAGTCCATGCTGATGCCAATGAGAAGCTAGGGCGGGACTATTGGGACTATGAAAGTTTCTCGTTGCAGTGGGGGTAGGTTTTTTTTGTTGAAGGAAAAAAAAAAAGAAAAAGATACAAATCTAAACTTGGAAAGTTCTAGCAACAGGTTGCTGCTCCTCCATCTTACATTAAGAATGATATTGCCAAACTACAAGATTTACTTTATTTCTTCAGATGCAGTGATTTGTGGTTTGGCAAAGAGGGGCTCTCTGACCAACAGCAACGCTCCATTCATGGCAGCCACATAAGCAAAGATCTTTAAGCTGTCTTGCGTTCTCCGTCTTATTCTTATTCTTATTGTAGTGTAGAGAATTAATAAGTTTGTTCATTACGTATGTATCATTGCTTCTTAGGATTCAGGATAATTACGAGATTATTCGTAAAGTTGGTCGAGGCAAGTACTCTGAGGTCTTTGAAGGCATCGACATCACTACAGGAGAGAAACGCTGTATCAAAGTCCTCAAACCCATCAAAAAGAAAAAAATCAAGCGTGAGATCAAAATTTTGGAAAATCTCCATAGTGGACCTAATATTATTCGATTACTTGACGTAGTTCGCGATCCACAGGTAAATTATAAGGACTGGATTCTTTTAGAAGATGAGGATGGAACGGGGGATTGACGGATGAATCATATTGTTACACAGTTAGTCTAAAATGGTGTTACATCTTGCTTACGGTAATCATAATTAATTAATTTTTTATTTGTTTTTTGATACTAGGCTAAAACACCTTCTTTGATATTTGAGTATATTGAGAACGACGATTTCAGGACACTCTACCCTAAATTTCGGGATTTTGATGTGCGATATTATATGATGGAGCTCTTAAAGGTGCGTTGTATATGCATCTATAAGGAAGGCAGGGCATGTTTAGATGGCATAAGGCCTTTATAAAGCTAAATCATATGGACTAATCACTGATCTGATGTCTATTCTTTTTTATAGGCTTTAGAATATTGTCATTCTATGGGCATCATGCACCGAGACCTCAAACCCCATAATGTCATGATTGATCATCGAAAGAGAAAAGTAAGGAAGGAAAAAAAAAAAAAAAAAAAAAAAAAGTCTGGAATGATCGCTGTTGATAAATGATATCATTTTTTTAAAAGTCTAAAAAGCATTTGTGAAATTACTATATGATTAATAGCTTAGACTGATTGACTGGGGTCTTGCAGAGTTTTACCATCCAGGGACTCTATACAATGTTCGTGTTGCATCTCGCTACTGGAAAGGACCTGAGCTGTTAGTGGATCTGCAGGATTATGACTATTCACTCGATATGTGGAGCCTTGGTGCCATGCTTGCAGGGCTGGTAAGGCACTTTGGATTTTTTTGTTTTTTTTATTGCTTTCCTTCTTGGCAAAATATTGAAAAATTCCTGTATCTTCATATTCACAATTATTATTATTTTATAACTGGACAGATCTTTCAAAAAGAGCCGTTTTTCCGAGGATCTGATAACAATGACCAACTTGTCAAGATTGCAGAAGTATTAGGATCGGAAGAGCTGTTCAAATACTTGGACAAATATGCATTGGAGCTGGAGGAAAATCATGAAGCCCTCAATGAGTACCTTCCTCGATCACCATGGCAGACCTTTATCACGCCAGAGAATCAGCATCTTGTTTCGAGGGATGCACTGGATCTGCTAGACAAACTTCTTCGATATGATCACCAAGTAAGAGAACTTCTCATATTACACAGTACTATCATATCAGCCATGGAGCATTTGATACAAAGTAATTGAACACTGTATGTATCTTGTGGCGTATCGCACTAATTTTTTTTTTTTTTTTTTTTTTTTTTTTTGAATTGAAATGTGTTTTTAGGAGCGACTGACGGCGTCAGAGGCAATGGAGCATTCATACTTTGATCCTGTTAAGGCTAGAGCCAACTTAGCGGTAGAGGGATCATTGACGACGACTGATTCATCTGATGCAGAAGACTGGAGCGAGTTGCTTTCTTGACAAATCATTACAAAAAAAAAAGAAAAAGAGGAAGAAGAGGGGAAGATGAATGTATGAATGTAAAATAGCATTGTGTACTGTAGTAACTAATGACTGACAAAGTAATACAGAAAAAGTATAAAGAAAAAAAAAATGTCTGCAAGCGATCTGTGTGAGCAAAAAGGGAAAGAAGAAAAACAAAAGCACGGTGAGAGCTGTTTGTCCGACCATGAGCATGTCAGGGTATTTTATTTTGCATGTTCCTCCACAGGTTTCCCATGTGGTGTTTGGAACAGGTCTACAACGTGTACATGTTCCACGGAATGAGACGGAGTGCGTGTGTGGAATAGTGTGGAATACACAGCAAAAGATTACGGGACATGGGAGCAAGTAAAAAAAGGATTTTGTACACTGCTTGATGGCTTTGGCTTGTGAGCGAGGGAGGTTGTCTCAATGGCAATGTCATTTATCACTGTCCACTTAAAGTCCCAGTTCCAGTCCCTAGTCCTCAGTCCCTGAGTCTATGGCTTGTTTACTTGTTCTATCTTTACCAATCTGTCACCTGGAATGGTCACCCCTCAGACCTTTTTTTTTTTTTTTTAGCCCTTTGTCTTTTTCTACTCTACATCCCTTTTTCGCTTTCATTCCATTCCTCTCATTCATTCCCATTCATTTCCTTCTATTTCTTCATATTGATTAAGAAAAATTAATAATTAATTTTACTTCTTGTTTTATTTTATTTTTACCTCTTCTCTCACTCAGACGCTGCTCTTTCCTTTCTTTCTCTTTTTTCCTTTCATCAATTTCTTCAGACTTTTTAACTTGCTGCCATTTGAAAAACAGTCTACACATGCCATCGACCCTTCATTGTTACACTCTCAAGACCTCATAAGCAACAACAATCGCAACTTATCCTTGCCCTCACCTCTCGCTCCTTTCACACCCCCCACCCTTTCACATAGACAGTTCTTGTCTCGGCTTGCACCCGTCTTTTTTTTTTTTTTTTTTAAGCTTTTACCTTTTGTCCAACACATCAATTCTCTTTTCTCAAAATCCATAACTTCACCTTTTGTCTTTCTCGACTTGACATCAAAGAAGAAAAAAAAGTAGACTAGACAAAAAATAGAACTATAGCCAGCGAATTCTAGGGGATAAAGAAAGAAAAAAAGAAAAAATAGTGGCAAGACTTGCCTACCGCCACCATGCCGGTCAACCACAATGATCACTATGTGGTAAACGCCGCCCAACCACGGAGGCAGATCATGGAACTCAAGCTTTCAGAAGAGGTTCTAGAAGAGATCCTCAATGGCAATGAATCCATTCAAATTGACATGAACCAATTTGTAAGTTTTTTTTTTTTTTTTTTTACTTTTATTTCTTATGCTCCTTCTGTTCACAATATCATAGTGTCTTTTATTTCAAAAGGATTCAAATGAAGTGATGGAGCCGGAAAATGTCCATTTAGGGATCGCATTGATGTGCTGTGTAAGCAATTGTTGCTCATTTAGGGTATGAATGAGCCAGGTACATGTAGGCACAGGGAGTGGCAAGCAAGCTGAAACGAAAGGCTAAATATCTGCCGTGCTCCTTTCTTCTCTTGGAAGTTTTGCGAGCCCTGATTCATTGTTATGATGATTATCACTCATCCATTTGTGTGGGAAGGGAGTGGATAGGGCTCTATTCATAGACAATAAGGAAAACTATCCCTTTGTTGACGTGATTGAAGAAGTACGGAAGAAGAGCCAACATTAAATTTTCTACGAGTATTTTTTTTTTTTTGTTCTCTAGAAATTGCTTGTGGGAGGAACTGCGCATGATTTTACGCACATGGGACAATCGGGGCCTCTCAAAGACATTGAAGTGTACAAGATGAAGTTTGGAACAAAGCAATTGGATCTGGTTGGCGATTTGACTGCAAAATGTGCTATCCAAAGGACTCATGTAAAGAAAGTTCACAAGAAAGCAACCAAACATGAGCCCGTGAGAACGTAAGATGGCAACATTGGATTTTAATATGTTTGTTTCTGTTAATGTTGTTATCAGTTCCCCGTGGCTATCTGTTGACTTCAACGAAATTTGTTTGTCGAAGCTTGGCTGATCGATCAAAACGCTTTTTTTTTTCCTTGTTGATGGATGCTGGGTAAATTGAATCAACCAAAACATTTCTCATCCTCAACGTCGATCACTTGCTTCTCTATCCCTCTCTTTGTGTCGCATTCATCGGCCAATCGAAACCCAATATCGTGATTTTATGTGCGGCGCATGTAACAGTACTCAAATTATTGACGCCAAGGACTGTAAGTGTCATATCTCTCCCGCTATGCGTCATCGGCTTTGCCCGTACATCTCGGATCGCCTTCAAAAGTGAATCAAAATCAACAGAAGAAATTCAAAGAAGAAAATGCATTGATGGCCATGAAAATAAGACTACTGACCTTGCAATAATTTCATTGTAGTGAAAAAAACAGCCGCCCCAGTACGGCGTCCACAATCGCCATTGACTTCATCAACAATAGCTACAGCAGGTACAGCAACATCGACAATATCAGCATCAACAGTACCCGCAAGTACAACAGCTACAGCAGGCACGATAGTGCCATTGAAGACTCGTGTCGTACAGTTATTAGCCCTGCAGTCGAAAGGCACAGAGGAAAAGGAATTACTCAAGATCCTGAGAGTTGGACATGACGACCTACAGTCCATTTTATCAATTGTAAGCGGGAGATCTAAGAGTTACTTTTATTTTATAAAAAAAAATCAAAAAAAAAAAAAAAAAAAAAAAGTTATTGACTAATATGAACTAACTTTTTTATTTATTGTTGCTATCATTTGCTTCCTCAAGGTGGCCAATCTATCTTCTTCAGGGCGATACGTTTTGAAACCGGAAACGTACAAGGAAGTAAAGATTTACGATTGGAAAAGCTACTCAGCAAAGGAGCGGCAAATTGTGGTAAAGAACGCCAGCGCTGCGTTTGACAAGTTGGGACTTGGATTAGATGCACCAGAACGGGATATCCTTTCAGAAGAAAAGGCGAGGCGGACGAGTCCACCTCAAGTGGCAGAAGGATATCACATTGTTGGAAACATGGAAACTCCCAACTCGAAACGGTGGGCGGGAGGAGGTGGAGGAGGATCAGAATCAGAAGGACTTGATAATGGGAGGATGGCCGGTGGTAATCCGCTACTGAAGCCGCCCACAGCAACACAAAAGAAAACTTCAGCAAAAAAATCACCAATACCAGGACAAACTCTGACCAAAAAAAAGGGTACATCAACAAAAGGTTCTAGTAAATCCAGCCGTCAATCAGCAGCGGCAGCAATATTGGAAAACGTAGCAAATCATAGCACAAAAGGAGTGTCTACCCCTTCCAGCACTACGAAACCCGCATTAGTAGGGACACCTAACGCGGTTGGTATAGGGTCACCTATCATTGCAGGACGGCGGCCTTCGATTAACGGTAATGGAAATACTGTATCTTCTGTAAAACGAGGCTCAGAGACAGTAAAAAAGGCGAGGTCAAGTAACCAAGAATTAGGAGGTATTGGTAATGGCTACAAAATCCCAAAAGTCAGCTCTGGAGTAACAGTACCACCAAAACCTCAAAGTCCGAGTAAGGCCTTACTTGATTCTCTCTGCTCCTTTTTTGATCCCATCGATATGATTGTCGTGTATGATTTGGTGTACGTTCTTTTACTGTTCAAAAAAGAAAAAGAAAAAGAAATTGACACATTTTTTCCCTACAACTTTTTCTTGTCCTATTAGCCTTTACAGTACCGCCAATTTCGACCCAGGCAGAGTTTGAAGAAGTCTCACGGCAATTCACAGCAAAATACCAAGAGATGATGATGATTAAAGCGCGGCTTGACAAGAAGAAGGAGCTATTTGATCGACTCGGTGCGGAGCTAGAGCGTGCTATTGGGACAGATCGGGAAGCAGAGTTGAAGCGCAAGGTGCAGGATGCGTTCGGCGAAGATGTTGTGGATCGCAAAGTATTACGTAGGACAGGTGAGCCCCGCAATGGCGTGAGTGCAGAAAAAGCAGCAGCAGCAAAAGCTGAGCAGAGCCAACATATGAGTCTCCGAACGATGGCAGAGCGGTATAAGAGTCTTCACCATGAGGTTGACACAATGAAGCGGGCCTTGTGGGAGGCAGGTACTGCACAGGCAGAAAAAGTTGCACAGTCCAATCCTATCTCTGTAGGCGGAGGTAATGGCTAATTGTTAAGAAGAGAAGACAGCGAGAAAGAAAGCCATGGATCAAAAAGAAAAGGAAGAGAAAAAAATAATAAAAAACAAAAACGTAATAAACAGCTTTCTTCCTGTTTCATTCTTTTTTTCTTTTATTTTATTTCAGGAACCACTTTTCAATGCAATGCAGAGGTGGCTTGTTCTGCCAGCATATATTTTTATAACCACTCACTAAGTGATCTCTTTCAATTTGCTACATTCATTCCATTTATTTTCTTTACTATGACCACATCATCGTCCACCCAGGAGTCAACTCCTTCTTCATCTCCTCCCCCTTCTTCTATCTCTACACATTCTATTCCTACAGATACCTCACCAGCAGCCGCTAGGACGTTGAGCCCACATTATTACTATAATACCATGGTAGTACAGCAACCGGATTTTTCAACAGCGCTCTCCAAGAACCCATTGTTGACACGGATAGGATTAGAGCCGATCAAACGGATCACATTGATAACAGGAACAGCAGCCTTTTGGGGATTTATATTAGGAGGGGTGATTGGATCACGTCAAGCAGGGATGCAATATCTAGCGGAGAATGCACATCGGTTACCCAAGAATATGGAAGGCTGGTATTTTTACCATAAGCGGAAAAACTATCGAATGGCATTTGGAGCCCTTAAAAAGGGAGCTGTATACTCGGCCAAGACAGGTGTTCTTGTGGGATTATTTGAAGTATTGGAAGCAAGTGCTGATTTTTATCGAGGTGGAGCTGATTTTTTGAATTCAATGATGGCAGGAGTCATATCAGGAGGCATCTTTTCAGCGGCTAGTAAGGAACCTTTTTTAAATATATATATAACAGGAATAAGTGGAGGAAGAAAGGAAAAAAGAAATTAGATCATCAGTTATTATATTTGTGATTTTGAATTGTATCAGGAACCTAACTATTCTATTTTATTTTATTTTATTTTTATCTCTTTTTTATTAATATTATAGACAAGTTGCCGAGACAGAGTACTAAACATACATTGATGTTGGGTGCAGGGTATGGTCTAGTCAGTGGAGGACTTCAGGATTTATCATCATTCCTAAAAGGCACGCCCGTTTGGTACTTACCTCAATCGTTGAAAGAACGATCCTTGGCCTTGAAGCTGCCCGTCAACGATAATGAAGATAACTAAGTTTTGAGGAAGATAGAAAGTCGAGATATAATAAGAGATATGAAATAAATAATAGTTAAAAAAAAAAAAAAAAAAAAGAAAGTAAATAGAGACTTTCAATATCCGCAACAGTACCTTATCCCTATAATCGGACAGCAATGCAACCTTTCATTAGAACATAGGCGCAAAAGCTATGAGATACAAGGTCTCCCCCGCCAAAAGAGCTGCTCTAGATCTTCGGTGTTTCGATAGGAATGTGATGAATAAAGGAGAATGTATTGAAGAAGCCTTTTGTGTGGGAAGTCACCACAAAATGTAGTATCACTTTGATATGTTGAAATCAATCACAAAAAAAGTTTCTCCAACTTTCAAGGAGGCATTTTCAGACGAGCATCATTTCAACATGATCAAGATCATTTCATCAGATGAAAGACCATTGTTATCTATGTTGATTTGACAATGGGGAGAGGAGTAGGAGTGTCCTTGCACCAGCCTCCCTGGAGTTACTAATTAACAGTGGACATCTATACCTTGGACCAACAGCCGAATTAACTGAACTTTGTGGCCAAGTCACGTCCATACTCTTGTACGAACACGAAAAAAAGATTGGGGTCATCATGAGTATTGCATTGTGGAATTATTTGCGCTATATTAATATAATGAATAGATATGGATCTATGCTTCTATACTATCTGTCTGAAACGAGGTATCCATTCTCAAGACGAGCAAAATGTATTTTTAACTGCTAGTAATTCGGATTATTCGATAATGACTTTGATCTTTGAGAAGGTAATTGCATTAATCACGAACGAAATTGGTGGCGTAACCTTAATTTTTTTTTTTTGATCCAATGTTGGATTTAAGATTATCACGTGGAGTACTCGCCACCAACCTATTTTGAAGCAAGGTTCTTGTACCTTCTTTTTATATAAAACTATTGAGTATTGCTCTTGTTCAGTCTTTTGTGTGAGTGTGTTTATTTTGTGTTCCTGTTTGAAGAATTCCTATCATTGTAGTCATTTCAAGGCCACAACTCCATATGATTCGACCCTGCCAAATTTTTTCCAAAAATAACTATCTTTCAATCAACCCTTCAACGGCTGTCAAACAAACGAAACGTTATAATGTAATCTGTACGGCCTCCTATTAAGTCAATGATATTATATAATTAGGCATTCCTACGCTTAATCTAAAGACGTAAATGCAGCTTTAAAAAAGATATCGAGGAGCAAAGAGATGATGATGGAGTGTGGTCATGGACGTGGCTGTCGTTTCAACTACATATCCAGTACACTTTCTATACAGTAGGAACGAGACTCTTCCATTGCATACAAAAAATATTATGCGGACGAAATATGCGGGATATCGAACCGGCAATATCCGGATCCTTATTCGTCGCAACATCTAAATAGAAGAATTTAGGCCAGTTTTCTACAATCCACTTTGCCTCTTCAGGCCCCATTGCCTGGTAATCATCAGATGTGGATCGCACTGTTGTTAACCTTTTCAGATTTGCTAACCCATTTAGTCCAGCTCCCAGCCTTAGATCCAACGTTGGCATCCTACAGTAGTGTGTCAAATCAAGGTATTGCAGCTCAGTTAGTTTTCCTAGCTGCCCAAATACCATCCGTTGCTTCTCCGTCCCTTCTTCAGATTCTGGGTCAAGGTCCATTTGGAAATAGAGACATAATTTCTCAATTCTTGAACAGACCCATTTTGGTCCCTGCACAATTTCCGTCACTGTGATTTTGGCTGCGGCCAGGACCCGCAGACGTGGACAATTAGACAAGATTGCTTGAGCAACACCGTCTGTTTTATCCCAGCCTGATGCAGCTTGCAGTTCCTCAATTGTATCACATAGTCGGTCTGTCCGTGTTATCCTGTCTCTATTCTCATGAACATCCAGTTGTCTTCCTCTGTCAGCCAATAGCTCATGAAGAGCAAGCGGCCCGAAATAGGAGGATGGGACTTTAAAGTTTCTGACTTGAGCCATCTGTCTGAGAATAGCAGCCAACTCCTCGTCGCTTACAGAGTCATTTAGAGTCAAGTCTCGCAAATGTGGAAATATCCATGGATTCTGCAATAGCGCCACTTTGAGTATCTTTCCATGTTTAGGGTGTAGACAATCAAGTTTTTCCAAGCTCGGACACTTTCGGACAAATATTCCCCATAAATGTAACATTACACCTGAAAATGGACGCTCATCTCCATGACGATTATAACGATTACAAAGAGTCAAGGAACGAAGATGCGGAAGAACGAAGTTACTGGATTCGTCCTGTACATATTCTGGGAGTTCAGAGATGCATCCATAGTCCAAGTTCAGTTTCTGAAGTTTTGTGCAAACTTGAAATAATAGATCAACTTCATCGTTTCGGAATTTCATGCAACCGATTGACAAAGAACTGATACGAGGACACTCTAAAAGTGTTTTCCAAGGCTCTGGTCCTGAAATTGAAATATGAAGACTATCTTCAATCCAAAATTCCACGTGGCGCATTGTCGAACTGTGGGCCTTGATCAAGCGAGAAAACTTGGTCAGGAGAGAGGATGTGCACTTTTCTGGCAATGTTGCACTTATGGTGTGAAGAACGCTGCATCCTTGCAATGACATGTATTCGCGGGGAGGGTTTCCGATAAAGACGAGCCTTTTAATATACTTTTTGTGGTTCTGAAGCGTCTTGCCTCTTGGATAAGTGCTTCGTTTCCTATCATGGTCCCAAGCGTCGATGGCTTCCCACAAATACTTGATTAAGACGCTATGGAAAGTCTTGGAGACGCGAAGGCAAGACAAAAGGTCTTCGTGCTGAAGAAACTGCCCAAGGTTTTGAATTACTTCAGGAAGGTCCAATGGATGTTGCTGCATGTCGCGATGGGATTGTGATGAATTGAGGCGAATGTATTGAAAGAAACTGTTGTGATTCGAAAGGTTTTTGTGTGAGATGTCACAAGGAAAGCGATGGCGAAGAAAAAAAAAAAAAAAAAGGTATTTTGGCGACTGTCCGGGCTCCATATGAAACCGTATAAACATCTGAACACTACCACATGTTATTGACTATCCTGTGCTCCTTGAACAATGATTTTAACATATTCCTGCACTTCTCCAAGGGATGTGTCAGTGCTTTAACAAACATGTATCCTTTGATAGTTGTGACTTACAACCCTTGGATCGAGAGAATGCTGGGAATATTTAAAAAGCGGGATTATGTGTGTATTTACTGATAACTGGCGTAACTTCGGGAAGCTTAGCTCAGAGAACAAGCTCTGCATCTTCCAGTACACATAAGAGACGAGAATATCTATTCTGCTTCTCAATAGCCACCGTAATTATATTAAAGTCTCTTAAGGCGTTATTTTGTGAGCGTTGGCTGACTACAGTTGAATTTTATTGTTTTGAACAGTGAACTCTAACGATTCTTACTAGTCCCTCTGGATGGCGGTCATTCAAGAAAAACTAAGCACTCCTGTTAATTACTGCTAAGTCCAGGCAGATGTGGAAATACAACAGGCACCGAGAACTCGCCTTTCTTAAGCCCAATCAATTCAATTGAGTAAATTTTATTCCTTCGCGATCCTTGTTGGATCGTCTTCAGTGTCATGGTGAAATTGTTTGAGAAGGAAGAAAAACCTTGACTGTGTATAACTTCTCTCTTCCTGGTTGGGTCTAGATCGTGGTGATCTCCTCACAGACGCGCTTCAACTTCTTTGTCCTCACCATGCCATGTTAATGCCCCTTTTCTTCGTCCCCTCATATGACGCCCTCATTTTGTTATCTATTCTTCTAGAAGGCCCTTTAATCCCAAGAGAACCTCGAGACCACCGCCTTCCAAGGACCCGTGGCCATCTATGGGTAGACGAAGGGTCTGGTTACTGATTTTGCTGGCCTTGTATATGTGATCAATTTTCTTGATCTGGTAGGCAAAAGCCCTGGGCCCTTGTGGATCAAGCACATACGGGGCCTTGATAGTCTTGTTCAGTCACAAGTTCCTGTGAGCTTGGACCCACAGAACTTTTTCGACCTAGCTTTGGGCCTTGGTCCCAAGCATTGCGATGTTCCTGCAAGCCTGCTTGCCGTTGACCCACTGATCATCTTCACAAAGGACTGGAGTAGGATGTTCACCTTTGACTCTTAATGTTGTCAGCTTTAAGAGCAAAAGTAGACTCGCTCCACTGTCTTTCAAACACAACCCTCCGATTCTACAGGTCATCGTTGGAGAGAAAAGATGTCTCCCACTTGCTCAAACACTCCGTCTCAGGGAGTTCATCTACCCGCTTGCCATGCTTGATAAGGGAGCACAAGTGCTCCACGACATCCACAAGTATGGCTTTGTGGCCTCAATCCATCCTATTTTCCAAGGCATAGATCTGCTCCTTTCGACAGTAATACTCCAACTTCACGAGGCCATACCCATTTCCCAGAGGCTTCACCATCTTCCCAATAATGATATCTACATCCTTCGAGAACGAAAGGAAACCCCCTTCGTAGCGCCCCTCCTTAAGCCTCTGAAAAGCGCTGTATTCGCTCATCTTATCGCCCCATCATCTTCATCTTCATCCTCCTCCTCTTCTTCCTCTTCTTCTTCCACTTCAACCGAGGCTGCCATGAAAGTACATAGCTCGCGGTTCAACTGGAGCAATATGAATAAGGCCATGTCCGAACCTTGTTTTGTGACCCTGACTCGCAATTGCCTCGACAGGCCCATGAGTAAATAATCTCAATGACCGAAGCAAGTCTGGAAGTTGAAGGGTTATCAAAAGCGTGTAAAAAAGAAAAATAAGTCCCGTGTTAGCCCTATATCAGTAAAGAGTATCTGTTGAGTTCTTGATTAGGAATAGAATATAAGCCTCTGTCAATCTTAATCAATGATAGAAAGCCCGTCAGAGACACCGGCCCAAAAGCGAGGCCCCCAGATGTCACCGCAGTGAGAATGAGCTATGCACAATTGGAATGTACGACATCCTTTCTCTCAATGCTTTATGCTTTCCTGTTAGGTCTGCCAAAGTATAGATAGTGAACAGGCATTTGCCTTACCTCATGGCCCTCGTTGCGCCTTCATGCAACTAATACGAGAAGGCTTCGTTATCCCATAGGTGTATTAGACTAGATCAGACCTAGTCCAATAAACTTCCTTTACTCACCATGCCTGTTACTATTTGCCGGGTTTTAAAAAAAATCCTATAATGAGTGAGCTTAAAATCGACCATGAATAGTCTTAATCAGAGAGTCAAGCTTGTCGCTCTTTTTGGCTAGACTCTTTCAAATATAAATGGTTTACTTAACAAAATTCTTATAATTGAAAAGGACTAACCAAAAAGAGTGACAAGCTTGACTCTCTACTCTTAATCCATCAAAGCCTATCTACCACATGTATACATTGAATGATGATGTCGGTTTTGCTTTTGCTCTAATATTGGCTGGAAGCGGCAAGGCAGCTTTAACTGGCGATGAAGTTATAGAAGAAAAAAAAAAAGGAAGCATTATTTGAGAGTTTTATGTGTTGTATGAAATTAGTTGATTGTTGCTGACATTGATAGAAAAGCTCATCTGACACTGATAGAAAAGCCCATCTGACACTGATAAAAAGTCTGCCAGTGATATGAGATATGGAGCGCGTCATAACTGCTCAAGATGTTCAGTATCCCTCCCTGCGCCTGTAGACAAAGACATTGGCTTGGGCAGGATGAATGAATCTACCTAGCTTTGTTGAGCTGCTGCCTTAGACTGTGATTGGAAAAGCCCTAGCAGCAGGATAGGAGTTACTGACTATATTGAACAACAAACTATGAACGTGTCATCTTCATGTTTTGAGGCTGTTTTGAACTGGACACTTGTGATCAAAATCTTGCCTTGGAAAGAGAAGAAGGAAAGTGTGTTTGAGTGAGTGAGGAGGGCGAGAAGAGAGGTCAAGGGAGTGAGTGGGTGTGAGCAAGAGCAGCCACTCTTTTGATCAGAAAATAGGGAAGGAACAGGAGTCAAACAATGACGGCAAGTAAAGCTCCATGACTCACGCCACCATTTAATAAATACAATAAAATATTTTTTGTTCCTTCGCCTCTCAACACCAAACCCCATATTCAGAGACCTTTTTTAGGCGGAAGTGCAAGATTTACTGATGAAAACCACTATTCCTATCCATTTCTCATTATCATGCCGAAACGTTGTTGCTACATGAGATTATTGCGTAATAGCCTTGTACAATGCTTTATTGACTATTGCTTTCCTTTTTTAGATGAGTGCATTGTCAGCCTCCTTAGAGTTTTCGGAAGAAGTTGACGCCCTTGAGAAGGAGATCTCAGTTGGTTGATTTCACCAAATCAAAAATGAAGGGGAGCTACCCTCCCAACATTACTCTCAAAGATGTAAGTCCAAATGAACATTTTAAATTCCGGTTTTGCGACGCTCGATGTGAACAAACATGTTACTGATAACTGGAATCATAAAATGGAGAAGCCCAGGTCAAGTGGCAATGCAGCCTTGCGGCAGTCGTGTTGCCTCCGTGTTCAATCCTGGTAGCGACTTGGAGGCGGATACCAACCCTATGTTCACTTCCAGTGTGAAACGTCACTCAACAGCGGTTATATGTTTCGACACCAGCTGATGTCAAGGATATATGCGACATTACAGCAATGCTAAAAGCGGGCCCTTGACACCTATTCTGTGTATGGTGATATTTTTTGAGACTGGACTAATATATTTCATATGGCTTTGACCAAAGACCTTTCTCCCATGCTTGCTAGCTCGATACAAGCGTTTTGCACACGGGTATATCTACAACAGTGCCGACAAATCCCAGAGACAACAAACGAACATTTCATTTATTACATTGGTTATTCTTTTTTCTTTTTTATTCGAGTCGCCATGTTATAAAGTACAAGCATGTAGTAAATTAAGTATTTCCGTAGCCCTTTTTTTTTTTTTTTTTTTTTTTTTTTAGAGCCAACAATCATAATCTTCACTCATTTCGATAGTAGCCTTAATATTACAGTGAGCACCTCCATTTGCGAATCCGAACCAATATTGGAAACAAGGTTGAGTGGATCGTCGCTTGATACAAGTTCCATCACGCTTCACAATGTTGGGTCGGATGTTGGAATAGGCATGTGCAAAGTAACCAAACGTGGAATAGGGTGAGGAGATGATCCGATCTGCTTGAGCTAAAAGATACATTTCTGCTACTGCATTTTGAACACCTTGAACTGAATTGCGGACGACGGCTTTTGTTTGTTGAATAGTGGAGCTAGATCTGGATCCTGTCCCTGATCCAGAGACTTGGACTGAAGGAGGTAGTGCTAATGATGGTATCGATCGATCGTCATTGTTACAGTGTTTATCTGGAGAAGATTCCTTGTCACCGTTAGGGGCATCGTTTTCTGTAGTGATTGAAATAGATGATGGTGAAGCCGAGCCATTATATGAGTGAAAGGTGTTCTCGAGAACGTAAAGTTGATCACCTAAAAGCTTTTGGAAATATGCACGAGTAGGGCGGTAATCTGTGGCCAGATAGTACGCGTATTTTTGGGTCTTTGTAGATTTAGATTTAGATCCAAATTCATCAACAAGTGTACGTGGGCCGAAAGAGTGGCCTCGCTGAACCATGGATGGTTGTCCGTCATCGCTATGGACTTCTTCCTCTTCTATGACCTCTGCAGCGCAGCTCAAGAAAGAATCCTCAATTCCTCGACCAACTGCATTATTCTCTGTTCTTCGAACCTGTAATCCAATCAATTTGACTCCTTGAGGGATACGATCCATGACAGAATCGATTTTGGTTTGGACGGGTTTAGAAGGTTTCAACAAACGTTTCGCCAACAACTCGAAAGCATTGTTATCACCATGAAGTCCTTGGTGAGGGAACATGTGGCAGAGTTGTTGACGATGATGAGGGTTATGTTGTAAAACAGGTAAGAACCATTGAGTGCTCAAGATTTGGACCACGGGCCATGTAGGATCGATTCCAAGGTCGGCATCACAGAGTAAAGGGGACCAAGGTGAATTTGGGGTGATGGGTGAACGAAGAGCACAATTGCGACAATAAGGGTACCAGATTACAGGCTTAGCTTTGTAAGAGTCAAGATCTTTATGGTTGGGAATGACACTATTGAGATCCCATTGGAGGCCCTCTGGCGGCTCGAATAAATCTGTAAAGTTTGCCTACGCAATTTTTTTTTTTTTTAAAAAAAAAATCGTACATTGATTAGTAATCCTTACGCTAAAAAGGGTTTTCCGATTCAGTCTTATTTTCCTGAGATTCCACTGACACATTCTCCTTTCCTTCTTCGCAAAGAATTTTCAGGAACCGACACACGAAGAAACAATTTAGCAGGGATACTGTTGCACAAGATTTGATTACTCTGTGTTTGACATGTTTGCAATAAACAGAATAGAGGTGGATGCGTGTGCTTTCGCCAGAACCGTTGGTTGGTTGCACATGTAGCATATAACGAACAGGGTGAACACCCACGTGGCAAAAATCATTTCTTTGTACTCCCAACCCCACCTCAAAAGAAAAAAAGGCATAGAGTATATAGATGAACACACAAGTCAGGAAGGATTTGTATCAAATAAAGGTTTTTTTCAGAGAAAATAGAGTTGTTGAGATCCAAATGTATGATAAAAAAAAAGTCAAGAAACCACTATAATAATTCTTGTCGAATAGGACGCACATGTGGACAACAAAAAAAAAAAAAAAAGAAAAGAAAAAGCAACGATAGCGATCAAAATAAAACTTACATTGCATTGAGGTGTAGCAACCCAGTCCAGAATGACGGCTCGACGAGTGATCATTCCCATGACTACAGAGCTCATCAACGCTTGAAGGCGGTTACCAAGGCCATCATCGCTTGGTTGAAAGACCAGGAATCGCTTTTGAGATTCAGGTATACCGCCTTCAGTCTCAGGCAAGACCATACTACGATGCAATTGCAGATAGTCTTGCCAATAACCCTCAAAAGAATCATAAAGTGGTTGAGATCCTTCCATTTCTGTGGCTGAACATAATAGTCCTGGGTGCTGGATGCCGAAAGATGGTGCTGATCGAGTAGGATCAAATGTTCGAGGTTCGTTCTTGACTGTCACTGGAATCACATAACTAAGCCAGAAGGCAAGGGCCAGTAACAAACGCCATCGCGTCGATTTATGGTTGGATAAGCTAACAAGATGAATGAGACATTCGACATTGGTGGTCACTGCTATCAAAGCTATCTTGAAATCATCCAAGAGATGATCCATGACTGATCTCGACTCTCGTTTATTGGCTGCAATATCGCTCTTACTGTTTTCATCATTGAAGGGGGAATATTTAAGACGGGCTGCGGGAAGTGGAAAAGACGATGGAGGAGAAGGCATAAGATGTAGTGATGATGATAACTCGGATGGTGATTTTTGATGAATAAATGGCTCTCTACAGGATTCGGACTGCAGTTGTTGTTGAATAACAATTGCTTTGATCCATGTCATAATCATGGAGCCAAAGGGAGCCAAGAACAGGATAGTATAACAGCTAGTGCACCATACTAACCATTCATCCATCAATCTGTTGAAGATGGAAAAAATCAAAAGATGGAATGGTAAACCGAGGATTAGGATTGGGAGAAAAGGTAATGTCGCAAGGATCGTAAAGGAGAGAAAGAGGAGGAACATAACGAGGTAAAGTAAATTGTTGGCGAAGACATGATATCCTGGCAAGTAGCGAATCGTGTCATTGAAGGAGTCCAGAGTAATGGCGCCGCTGGTAAGGGTCCAGGCCAGAGCTCCTACAATGAAGAGGGCCAGGAATAAAGTGGGCTGGCTTCTTTTCCTAATCAACTTTCGACTGAGGAAGAAGAGGAATGGAAGGGCACAATCTGATGGAAGAATGAGTGGAGCTAGTGCTCTTCTACTACTATTGTTGGTTTTTTTGCATTTGTTGCCATTAGCCTCAATGTCGGGCGAAGAACCTTGCTGGCGAGAGTATTGATGGGGTTGGGGCGTACTTTGGTCATCAGTATTGTTGCTGCTATGGTTATTTTTGCTATTGGTCTGGTAGTTAATGTGATTGGTGGCGACGTTTCCTAAGCTGAAGCTGCTAGAGAATGAGATCGAAAGGCCTTTCCCCATGGCTACTAAAGAAAGAATGAAAAAACAGAAGGGAGGAAAGGGAGTAAAGAAGAAATGAAGAAAGTAGAAAATCTAAATGGCTCAATGCGTATAAGTAAAGTAGAATACGATCAATTTGAGTAGCCTGAAGAAGAAATGAAGGGGGGAGATAAAGGAGAAGGAGCAGAGGAAAGGGGAAGACGCAATAGGCAGAATAATAACAATAGTAATAAAAGATGAGGAAGAGTGCGTTGTTGAAGAAGTCAATAAAAGTGGGAAACACGAGTCATTTATATTAATTGACAGCTGAATCGGGTTGAAAACAAGGTTTACATAAACAAAGTTGATAACCTTATTGTCCATCGATATGATTATGTGGCGTTGCACCCACGTCGATATAGTGGAACCTAGTTTGTTCTTCCACGTAAATTTGTTTGCTTGACATTTTTACAGCCAAAGCACATGCAACGTCAAAGACGGGGGGTTGCGAACCAAGTTATGTAGCAATACAACACAAGATAATGCAATTAAAGGAATAAGAGGCACTCATATTTAAAAAAAAAAAAAAAAAGGCATGGCTTAGTGTGATTATACTTCATGTCCTAAAAATCCTACAATAACAAAAACGGTATATCAAGTCGAGTAAGAAAAATGGTTCCTAATACTCTTGTCTATAGTGCACAAAAATGAGGCTGGATAATGTTATGTTCTTCAGCTGATTTGTAGACTTTAAAGCTTGGCATCCAGATTACAATACAGCCATCAAGTTTTTATGGATGTGGAGACATAAAAGGTTCAAGCCAGTAAGTAGCAACTATTGCTAGTTTGCCTATGGAGTCTTTTTTGTTTGCAAGATCGTCATCAAGTAGATTTTGGGCTGTTAGCTGGGCTTTATGTTCCCTATCAGGTGCTACGGTTATCTAGAAAGGATTCGCATTACGTAAATTACCCGGCGCCGCTTTCATCGTAAAAAAAAGATAGTGGACTACGTGCCATAGATTAATCATGCAGTTGGGATGGCGGCGTCGCCCAATAATCATTTTGTCCACTGTAACTGAACACAAAGCAGGGCGTTGAGGAAACACCAAGTCCACAAATAGCTTATTTCTAAAAAAAAAAAATAAAAAAAAAAAAAAAAAAACACAATAAAGTGAATGGAGAATACGGACAATGCCAATGTAAAATAAATTAACAGCCCAACCTTTATTATTGGTGGCAAACATCCATAAATTGAAATAGGCCACAATCACAAGATTCAAATTCAGATGCAAAACAGTTAAGCTATCTGTTGATGACAAGGTTTAATATTTTTATTTTTCTTTCCTTCTTTTCCCCGTCTTCTTTTATTCTAGACGGTGCGCTTGGCATGTATATCCAAGGCTGTTCTCGTCCGTTATGCATGGAGCGGATATGGGTCCAAGATAACATGTGAACTATTTCTATTATTTAACTACTTTAGATACAGAAATCTAGGCTGTTCTTTTGATTTTGAACGCGATACGGGCACCCAAGATGATAGTACCTAAACCCATTCCAGAGAGTAAGTACATGGGTATAACTCTTGGATCAAATTTCAACTTGAAATCGCGTCGAATCAAAAATAAATGATCTATACCAGTATCTTCATCCTTGACTTTGATCACATCATATCCCCGTGGGATGGCTATGATTGATTCTGAAGTCTTTGATATACACGTTGTGGTGAAGAGACATCCTAAAAGCGCAACACAAGTGGAGACTAGCCTTGAAGATGGCCAACGCGTGGAGCGAATGATGGCGTTCTGACGCAGTCCTACAGCAGCGAGTGCAGTCCCCCAAACGATTGCTTGAATAGTAGCCCAAAGATGAAAGCGATTGTAATGGGAAAAAACAGCTTGCTGTAGGGCCCTGCATTCAGGATTGATATGCACAATGACGGCTTTCCACTCATGACAGGCTCTTCGAAGCTCATATTGATTCATGCATGAGAGTGCTAAGAGGATGGCGTGTGCGGATGACGAAGAAGATGAAGATGAAGAAGAGGAAGAGGAGAAGGAGGCAGAGAGAGAGGAACCACTTTGTTTTTGTTGAGCCAGTCGACAAAGCCGAGCCATGTCTGCGTATGGCTGGAGACAACTCAAGATGAAGACATACTCTAGTGCGTGGAGGGTTGGAGAGTGTTAGAAGATGGAACACGTGTGGCAAGGGGATAGTGGGAGTAGGAGAATCATCTGTGCTATTCTATCAGTTTAGATTTATCAGATCACCACATCAAGGAGTCACTCTGTCGCTTGTCCTGTCACTTATCAAGGATAGGACGGTTTGAAGAAGGTGTAATTCTACAAAACAAGATGGAATAGCTGTGTTAAATTACCATCTGAAGCCAAGGGTGAAGCAAGTGGTGATGCCCAAGTGAATTGCTCAAGGTTTGAGAGTGATGTAGGAGTGACAGATGTCATTGAGTCGCGCGACATGAATGAAGGGATCTGTTGGAAAAAAACTTTTTTTTTTTTTTTGGTGCGCCTCCAAGTGACAAAAATGAATCGTAAAAACTACGGCAACATGTCACGTTTTCATTTATTAGATCAATGACTGAGAATGCGTGCGTGCCATGCAGGACGTGCGGTGCAAGCGCAAAAAAGTTTTTGTTTATCCTGAGACTTGCCCCAGTGAGCAGAAAAAAAGATTCAAATCATTGTCGTTCCTTTGGCTTCTAATCCCACTTTCTTGGTTTTTTTTCTTCTTCTTTTGTTTGCCACCATATCTTTTACCTTTTCCTTTCTCCTATTTCTTTCTTCATTACTGTCTTTAACGATTTCTTTCTTCTTGTTACTCATTTATTCATTTCTGTTCGCATTCACTCATTTACTCACACTATACATTAAAACAGAAAAATCTACTTCTCACTTGTGCCCATTGTTTAATTTCTTCTTACAATCCATAAAAAACTTCATTTTTGATAATTAGTTGGACAACAACTACATTTATACAAAAAAAAAAAAAAGGAAAAAAAGAAAAAAAGAAAAAAGAACAAAATATCGATAAATGGAACATATCGAAGAGGCCGTTGCTTGTGCGCTGAGCCCAACTGCAGACCTCGCCTTGAAGCAGCAGGTGGGTTTCTTGGTCATTGTTCTTTAAGCTTTTTTTTTTTTTTTTTTTTTTTTTTACTTTATCTTGCAAGGTCTTCTTCACTACTCTTCACTTTCGAGGGGTTCGTATGCAAAAAAAGCGATGGACCCTGCAAAAAAAAAAAAAAAAAAAAAAAAAGATTGATTATAAATGGAAGAGTCTAATCTGTCATGGCAAGAAAACTGATCTATTGTGACTGAAAGCCCATTACAGAACAACAGGACACAAACTTTACAGACTTCTGGATTTCAATTTATGATCAAGGTGCTTTAATTCGATTGCACGGAAGTTGTGCTATGAACATACTTTCAGTAAATGAAAGAGAAAAAGTCTGGCAATGTTCTCAAAGCCAGATCTATAAGTCTGTTGTTGAATAAAATCAGCTGTGGCTCCTCATTAACTTGGAAGAGCAAGCACCAAGTTGAGGTCAACACAAAACTATAGGAAGCTCAGGAGTCTTTGTTTTAACATGAATTGACTGTTCCCCATGCAAAGAAGCTCTTATTTTACTTTTTACTTTTTTTTTTTTTTTTTTTTTTTGTTATTGTTATTGCCACCGCGCCACAAGGCTCAGTGTTGACGAGTTCTAAATGTAATCTCTCCATGACACTGCGAATTAAACTAACTATTGTTTTATTTTGTCATTCATTCACAATCTAATACTTACAGGCGACGCAATACTGCGAGCAAGTCAAGGCGTCTCCAGATGGATGGCAATTGTGTCTGGCGTTATACATTCGGGAGCCCAAGAGGTAGTGTTTTTAATTTATTCAGTAGCTTTCTCAAGCTCTTTATGCTCACCTGTTCCAATCATCTTGTTTGATTTTATATTTTCTTATCCAAATTATATGTTATCCAATGACTGTACATGACTAATAACTAGGATTACTTCAAAATGAACATTTGGACATTCAAATAGCACTCCAGAAACACGCTTGTTCTGTCTACAAGTAATCGAAGAAGTTCTCATGGCCAGGTATGGAACAAGGGGCCGTGCACTCTGTGGTGAATCATAGTTTAGCTTCGATCTGTGAAGCAAATCGACTACGCCTCCTTGCTCGAAATGAATCACAGATTGACTCACCTCTCTTTTCTCTTTCTCGATCCTTTCTAATGATAATTCTAGGTCCAATACATTGGATGAGTCGAGGTTGAACTTCTTTCGACAGACTTTCATGGAATATATTCAACGTGAATTCGTCAACGGAGGCGTGGACAACACACTAAGTGGAGAGCCATCATGTGAGTACAGGGATCCGATCTTCTAAGCTTGGAAGGAGACCCATATGTGCATCATGGAGACAATCTTGGAGTGGACACATACTAACTGCCTCATGTCACAACCGTAATTCGTTTATCACATAGATCTCAAGAACAAATTCGCGCATGCAGTGGCACTTCTTTTCAGACAAACATATCTTAAATCATGGAACACCTTTTTTTCGGATATGCTTGCCCTCATCGCTCCTTTACCTCAGTCGTCTGGAAAGTCAAATATGAAGATGGTCGATCTGTTTCTTAGGATTCTTATGTCGATTGACGAAGAGGTTGTCAACACTCTTAGCGCTCGTGTCAGTTCAAAGGAGGAGAACACTTTGAACATTAACATCAAGGACCGCATGAGAGAACAGGATGTCCCAGCGCTCACTAATGCCTGGTACGAGCTACTAGCGGAATATAAAGAGCGTAGCCTGGATTTCGCAGAAATGCTACTTCGTATTGTAGGAGTTTATGTTGGTACGTGTTATTCACTACTCCAGTAGCCTATTGATTTATTGAGAATTTATTTGCGAGGCAGTAATACTCATCAAGATAGATATTTTCTTTCACCTGTAACTAGTTTGGATTGATATCTCCCTTATCGTCAATGAGCGATTTGTATCATTGATTTATAGCTTCCTGATGACCACATCCATCCGCAATGCAGCAGCAGATTGCTTGACAGACATTGTTAAAAAAGGAATGAAGCCATTGGACAAACTCCAGCTCATCGGCATACTTGGCGTGGTTGAAGTCCTCCAGCGAATCGATCTTTCGGTAAGCTTTTTTGTGGTATAAATCTGTATATTCTCCAAGACCATACTCGGACATCTCATATTGATTTAACCTGTTCTATTTGGTTGGTATGACTAGTCTGACTCTGAGTTCCGTGAACGTGTCGCTCGACTTGTCAACAATCTAGGCTTACAACTCTGTCAGATATGGCAGGATACTAACCCTCAAGCCAACTCGAACTATCCTCCTACTGCCAGCCCAACAGCCTACACTCATATTTCTCATCTTGTCCCCATCTTGCTCCAGTTCTTGAGAGATGAAAACGACAATGTTTCAGAGGCGGTGTTCGGCTTCTTGCGCGAAATCCTTAATATATTCAAGACAATCAAAAAGGCGACTGGATCGCTGCCTCAGGAACAAAAGGAGCTTATGCGCCAGATCCTAGAGTCGATTGTTATGAAAATGAAATATGGCGAGGACATGGATTGGGTTTGTGTCGCCATCGCAGGAGGCTCAGAATCGGTTGGAACCATTGGTGAGGACTCGATAGCGGACGAAGAAATGCTCGACTTTTTGGAACTACGTCGGGAGTTGAAACGTTTCTATGATCAGATCGCCACCCTTTCGGCCAGTATGACAACTACATTTTTGCATTCTGCTGTTACTACAACTCTTACGACTTATGTGAACGAAAAAGTGTCGGGATCCGCGGGTTCATCAGATTGGAGAGACTTGGAGTTGGCTTTGTACCTCCTCTATCTTTATGGAGAGGCCATCAAGGGGGTACCTCAATTTGCTGTTGTCGCTCCTAGTGTCGGAGCAAATGGAGGGAAGATTGTACATCCTGTTCCACCGGCTGGAGCACCATTGACTCCTCTGGGAGAATGCCTTTTTGAGATGTGTAAGAGTGGCGTTTCCGCATATCCACATCCATCCGTCTCTGCCAATTTTTTCGAGATTGCCTGTCGTTACTCCAACTTTTTTGAGATTCGTCCAGAGTGCATCCCTGACGTGCTGGAAGCGTTTGTTGACGCACGTGGACTTCATCATCCCATCTCCGCAAACCGCACCCGCGCCTGGTATCTGTTCTGGCGCTTCAGCAAGGATCTCAAATATAGACTTACTCCATATGTTCAAACAGTTCTTACCAATATTCAGGATGTATTGACTATTGAGGGTTCATTGCCCCCGATGTTGGCGCCTGACTTTGATATATCCACATACAAAGACCAGATTTTTGAGACAAAGACATATCTTTTTGAGGCCGTAGGGCTTTTAATCTCTCAAGATTCTATACCCGCTCAACAACAGGTCGAGTATCTTTCTGCGGTCATGACTCCATTCTTGACCGAGATTCAAGCGAGCTTGGAGGCATGCCGTACAATTCAACAGAGCTCGAATGGAATAATTGGAGGAGGTGCTGGTGTTGGAGTAGGATCGCCTAGGCATAATGAAATGGAGACTGTTTGGACATTGCATCAGCGTTTGATGGCGTTAGGTAGTGTTGCCAAAGGATTCCCAGATGTGATGAATGCCAAAAAGACTTCCAACACGGCGACAGGGGCAGGGACGGGAGCAGGAGCAGGAGGACCATGTGCACAGATCTTCAAGCAAGTGGCGGAGATTACATTGATAGCACTGGAAACACTTTCGAGATTTGAAATCATTCGAGCAGCGGCGAGATTTACGTTTGGAAGGCTTATCAACTGTTTGGGGCAAGATGTGCAGCCATACTTACCCACGTTGATCACTGGCTTACTCCAGGAATGCTCGGTTGTGGAGCTGGTCGAGTTTTTGCCTTTTATGGGTCAGGTAGCGCACAAGTTCAAGGCGACGATCATGTCTATTTTGAACGAGCTGTTCTTCCCTCTGGTGCAAAAAGTGTTCTTCTTCTTGAACCAAGTTCCTAGTGGTACAGATGAGGTCATGGCCCTAGTTGAACTTCGCAAGAGCTACTTGGCATTTTTGATGGGATTGTTTTCGTCTGAACTGGAAAGTGTGTTGATCACTGAAGGTAAGATAAGATGTGTTTATATTTCTTGAGGAACTGATTCAGATGAAAAAAAAAAAAAAAAAAAAAAAAACAGTGTGATTATACAGAACTTGACAAGTTGAACTTTGTTTATTATACTTAGTTAATGGCCAGCATCTGAACTTGATTTTGCAGAGCGTACTTCATTATGCACAAGATATGACGGATGTGCCGGTGAGCAGGATGGCATTTGGTATTTTGCTCAAAGCAGTCAATTCCTGGGGTAGTCAAGGAGAGACACCTGGGGAGAAGCCTTCAAATGGGGCCAATGGTGTTTCAGATGGATCGGTAGAGGGAGGAACTAAGCAGGAGGCGCCCGGGTTCTATCAGTTTATGTATGAGCATATTGTTCGGATTACATTTGAAGTACCCATGAAGCCCTCGTTTGATTTGCAGGATGGTCAATCGGTGTTGGTGCTAGGAGAGATTGCGGGGTTGCAAAAGGCTATGGCAGCGAAGCAGGGAGATGCGTTTTTAACGTACTTGAGTCAAGTTTACTTGCCATCGATCAACTGCCCCGTAGATTTGACGCAGGAATACGTACAGGCACTGCAACAACTGGATGCGAAGCAATTCAAGAAGTATTTCCAGGTATATTGATATGAGGATTGATTTGATTGAAAGATTTGGATGATTCTGTTTAAAATGTTGCTGATGTATTTCTGGGATTCACGATTCTTGTTTAGGCCTTTATTCAAAAATCAAGATCCTGAAAGGGCGATGTTTCAATTTAGATGTATTCTATTGTGAATGAAGCTCCATAATGCCTTTTTTTTTTTTTAAAAAAAAAAAAAAAAAAAAAAAAGAAAAAAAGAAGAAAAAGAAAGAGTGATCGACGACGACAACCAAAGATATATTTGCACCATCACACACAAGGTCGCGCGCTATAACCCTCACCTTGCCGAGCATACTTTTGCTATTTTTTTTATATGTTTTTCTAATGATACGCACACTCAAACTATGTTTAAAAGCAATTTTCCATGACCATTTACCTTTTCTCTTTTCCTCAAAGAAGCCATGGAGCTTAACTTAATTTAAATAACAACAATAAGGACAAGAAGAACAACAAAAAAAGAAAAAAAGAAAAAAAGAAAGAAAAAAAAAAAAAAAAAAAAAGAGATTTGTTCAAGGTCAAATGTGTTCGTTTGCAGATGTGTATTGTGTAGTTTATTTTACATTTTTGGGTTGCCAAGGATTTAGGGTACAAAGACTTTTTATGGTGCAATTCCTTTTGGTGTGAATATGGCAAAGTGTTACTGAGAGATAGCAAGTATATGGAATTTTTTTTTTTTCTTTTTGTTTGTAGAAAGTTAATAAAGTGTAGTAGTGATGATTCATTCATACATGATATTGCTGTCGAATGCTACTCGATCGATGCCTAAACCAGCTAACCAGCTATTACTAGACTCTATTTTCTCTTTTTTTATTTTTATTTTTATTTTTATTTTTCCCTTCTTCTTTTCTGGTTTGGAATAAATGTTCATGTCATCAAATGGGTTGCTTTTTAAAACTATAATAATACTAGCTAGATAGAAATATAAATAAAAATTAAATGTTAAAAGAAAATAAAAAAAAGCAATCCTGTTCGTTCATTCCAATCCAATTTTTTTTTTTTTTTTTTTTTTTTTTTTTGCTCATTGCTATTGCTGCTATTATTGATGGCTGAATGACTGGATGGCTGGATGACTGGATGACTGGATGACTGGATGACTGGATGGGTTAATGCTGGTCATTATTATGGTCGATCTTTTTTTTTTTTTTTTTATTTTTTTTTCTGTCCTTTTTCTGTCCTTTTTCCTTGCGTAATTTTCTTTACAAGAGTCCCGAGTTGCGAAGATTCAAGTGTTGAACGATCGAGTTCACTGCCACAACAATGGCTTTCATTTGGTTCGTATCCTAATAAGCATAAAGTATAAATTTGTTAATATTAACATATATATAATACATATAAAAAAGAGTTTGTGGTTTTTTTTTTTTTTTTTTTTTTTTTGTTGGCGGATCAAATTATGTTTTATCGATCCGGGTTAGGAACAGGGGCGAATGGATTGAATAATATGATGACTATGGTAAATGATAAATATACACATACATACATACATACATACATACATATACCCACTTCAATTCACAAAAAAAAAAAAAAAAAAGTAGGTCTCATCAAAACCAACCCAGCCAGTCAGTCCCCACTCATAAATACATCGTACAATATCCACGGCGAATAGGAGAAATTAAGGGTGGAAGTGAGATGAGATGAGATGGTAGGACAAGCTTCGTGTAAAAAATCGTTGGTTGTGTCACCCACATGGCAAAAAAAAAAAAAATAATAATAATAAATAAAATAAAATAAAATAAAAAGAACAATTATTTTTACACTAAGCAACAATATATATATAACACAATACACAAATATATATATATACAAGCAAAACTAAACCTTGAACCCATTTTTACATGTACATGTACCTTTTTTTTTTTTTCTTTTTTAAAACATAATAATAATTAAAAAAAAAAAAAAAAAAAAAAAAAAGAGAGAAAAAGAAAAGAGAAAAGAGAAAAGAGGGGAAAAAAACTTACCGTGGCATGTGTGAAATGGGTATAGACCTGTTTGGCTGTATCTTTACATTGTTGCAAGAACCGTTGTTGGAAGAACAGGGTCGTATGGGCATAATCATTGGGTCCTCTGTATTCTGGGAAATGATCACTGACCAAGGAACCGGCCTCCAACTTTTGTTGAAAGATATCGATCTTGTTCAGGAACAACAGGAAGGACGTGGTCTCGAACAACTTGTGGTTTGCAATCGAGTTGAAGAGCGCCATACATTCCTCTAATCGGTTCAATCGCTCATTATCCTCACACGGTTGATCGTATGCTGATAAGGCTACCATGAAAATAATCGCGTTGACGTCATCAAAATATGGCCTAAAATGTCAAGGAAAAAAAAAAAAAAAAAAAAAAGTCAACACAATTACAAAGTTAGTTTCCATAAAAAGAAAGAAGACGAGCAGAGGAAAGGAGGAAGTGGAGTGGAGAAGAAGGGACAAAGGGGGAAAGAGAGGGTGGGGAGGGGAGGAGTAGGAAACTTTATGAGAGCCCGATTTCAATATCCACACACAAAGAAATTGACATTTTAGAGCGTTGCTCCACACAGCGTTTTCTCCCTGATCATCATCAATTTTCAGAGTTATAGTTGTTATATGTAATTATATATTATTATTATTATTGTTGTTGTTGTTGTTGTTGTTGTTGTTGTTGTTGTTGTCGTTGTCGTCGTTCTAGTTGTTAGCGTTATTTTTCTTCTTCTTCTTCCTCTTCCTTAGCTCGTGAGTATATACATTTGTATATATAATGTATATATATTATCCCGTCAAAATATACCGATGATATAATTGTCCTGTTTGACCTGTATTATAAATATATATAAATATAATACTATTTTTTCCCTCCCATCATGCACTTATAAATCGCCACGTTGTCCGCAGAAGTACACACATGCATGCAGCTCGCTACCCGAAATCTTTTTCTTTGTTTCCAGTTACCGCAATTGATATTGAACACATTCCTTTTTGTTGTTGTTGTTGTTGTTCCATGAGATCATCAGGAGAAAAGAAAAACAAAAAACAAAAAATAAAAAAAAAAATATTGCAGTGTTTACTTACGCCCAATATTTTCGTAGTGACTTTTGGCCACCGACATCAAAGATCCTGTTATCGCAATTATCCCAAAAAATAAAAAAAAAACAAATAAACAGTTATATATATATGTTAGAAAGATCATCATCATCATGTAAAAAAGATTTTTTTTTTTTTTTTCGGTTTGAATTCATGAAAAAGTCCCGTTTGCATCGATTGCATCTGTTAAACATGCATGTTACTCACCTGTATATTACTCCATCAATATTGAAGAGATGTTCAGACACTGCCAACGTCCTAACCCGAGCCTGAAGAATATCATCATCTGTTGGGACATAATTTACATCTGCGATTCGGTCTACAGAATCCAGAAAACTATAAAAAGTTTTTTTTAACAATTAGTGTATGAGTTGTAAAAATAATAAAAAAAAAAATAGTAAGTAAAACAGTTATTCTCCGCTTCCCGCAGAGGGGGTTTTTTTTTTAAAAAATAATAATAATAATAATAATAATAATAATAATAATAACCGCTCTCTTTCGTCATTTTCTTACTATTTGGCAGAATCCTGAAGGTTAAGGTTGGATGCGTGCCTGTAGGTTTTTTGGATACCAGCGTCCGCCCAGAGGGCCTTGATGGCAGGGACCATTTCCAAAAACATGTCTGTCTCCGCCTTTGCATCTGTGATTTTACGTGGGATGGCCGGGTTGGTGAAACCGATGGAAGTAATCGAATATCGTTTCAACGTTGTTTCCAATCGCATCACAGTCTCCAGATGAGCAATGTTCTCTGCATGCTCCAGTGGGATGTTGGCTCGTTGAAGTCCATATGACAATGCCTGGATCGCCTTCATGGTGTTCAAATGAACAACTCTCCTGTATGTCTGACGCTCCGCATCCAATCCTTTACGACCATAGAGTAGCTTCAATTGCTTCAAGACTGTTGTCTTTCCTGTTTCTGATGGGCCTATATATCATATCATATTATATATTTTATTAGAAAGAAGAAGGGGAAAAAAAAAAAAAAGAATGGATATGATAGAGTTCAATTACTTTAGAGTTAGTATCTTTAAAATAAAATAGCAGTGAAAGTAAAAGTAAAAGTAAAAGTAGAAAATAAATAAAATAAAATAAAATAAAATAAAATAAAAAAGAGATCGGCAGCTTAACTCGCTACTTTAATCTTCTTTTCTTTTCTGCTGCTACTTCCAAGGTTTGTTTGATTGCGAAATAAAATAAAAATAAAAAAAACAAAGACGATCCTCATTCATCACTCGCCACTTTTCTTCTTTTTTCAGGACACATTATTATTGCAAAACCAGAGTTTAGGTTGGTTGCTAAATTGAATCATACATGCATATTACATGTACAGTAGCATCCAACTGTAACTGTAACTGCTCTACTCCTTCTCTTTCTCTCTTCTCCTTCCGCCTCTCCCACTTATCTATCGCAATCTCTTTTTAAACTTCATATTGTATATAGATATATATATTGATATTCGCATATCGCATATATAACAGTATCATAGCCTGCCTCTTCTTTCTCCTCCTCTCCCGATTGATTTGCAAAATAATATAAAAAAAAAATGAAATAACCTTGATGATGATGATGATGATGACGAGTTCTGCTCCATGACGCCTTTTTTTTTTTTTTTTTTTTTTTTTTTTTCCTTTCTTTCTTTCTTCCTCCCTTCAAAATGGCCATATGGAAAGGGGAAAATAATACCGCGTGGTTGCTCTGTAACACAACAACTTTTTTTTTTTTTTTTTTTTTTTTTACTTGACATGTAAAAAGGTTTAAACAATAATAAAATAACAACAATAATTGAATGAATAAAAAAATAATAATAATAATAAAAAAAGTAAACGAGGCGTCTGCAACAGAGTAAGAGATACAAAACACACACACAAAAACAAATACAACAAAAAAAAAAAACCATGCCATGCAACATGACAGAGTGTATATTCGGAATGAAGGGGGGGAAGTTTGGAAGGGGGTTCGTAAAGGGTTTAGTAGAAGGAGGGGGCAATTGATAAAGATTCACATCAACAACAACAACAACAACAACAACAACAACAACAATAGTAATAATAACGATAGTATATATCATAACGATGCGTGGTAAAGTAAGGGTTTGGAAGGACGGTTCATTCGATTGTAGCACCACTATCCCACCTAATTGAAGTTGCCACTTTACAAATCCTTTCCTTTACAGTTTTTTTTTTTTTTTTTAAAAAAAAAAACAGATAATGAACAGTAAAGCACTGTACGTTTTTTGATCTGTAAAAGATGAAAGACAACCGTAGATCATAATTGATCTCTATGCATCTACACGATCCACTTTCTTGTTTTGGAACACGTATTCCTTCCCCCTTTTCTCCTTGATAATTCTCTCCTTCTCTCTCTCTCTCCCAATTTTTCCCTTTCCCTTTCCTTCTTCCTCCCCCCCTTTCCCTTCCCCCCTTCTCCCTTTCCTTTACTGACAAACACATGCTTGTGATAACCACGTTTATTTTTTACTTTTCTTTTTTTTTTCACGGTTTTCGTCTCTTTAGTATGTGTGCTTTGCGCACATGTGGACAAAAGAAAGACGAGGGAATAAATGCAATGTACCACGTTGGGCAAGAGAAGGGGTGGGAAGAAGGATCAGAAGAGGGTTATAAAAAAAAAATTATAAAAAAAATAAAATAAAAAGGTATTTGTGTATTTGTTGTTTGCGTGTTGTGAAAGTTGTAATCAACTCTCTTTTATCCGTTTGTTTTTTTATACAAAACAAACAAATAATGATCTTGCACAAGAGCCAGTCAAGCAAGCCCAGCAAGCCCAGCCCAGCCCAAGTCCAGACCAAAGGTCAACACAAGAGGGTAGAGACAAACAAAAACACGCATCGCATCGATACACAAAATCACACAATGCGCTCCCTCCCTCTTATACTTCTCCACATGCTCTCGGGGGGGGGGGGGGGGGGTTCTTTTTTGGTGAAATGGGAATTAAAGAGAGAGAGAGAGAGAGAAAGAAAGAAAGAGAGCATACAACAACATCGCCTTCACTATCATCATCATCATCATCATCATCATCATCATCATCATCATCATCGTTATCAACAATAACAACAATAACAACAACAACAAATAAATAATTAAATGTCCCTTTTTTTTTTTTTTTTTTTTTTTTTTTTTTTTCCCTCTTTTGTTCACGGGTCATTCTTTGGATGTAGATGATCGAAGAAAGAAAGAAAGAAAGAAAGAAAGAAAGAAAAAAAAAAAAACAATTGCTTTTGTATATTACACACTTACCAAGAATCAGCAATTTTGCGCCTCGTTCTTTCTGCAGACGCTCTTTGTCCGCTCGAATGGCACGGTCAATGGCATCGCTCAGAGCTTTTGCTTTCTTTTCCTCTGCACGATTCTTTGATGCTGGGACAGGAGGAGAGGTGGAGGAGCCCTGGGGCTGTGCTGTACTGATAGAATGAGCTCCCCCTACGCCTGCTCCTGAATTACCTATTCCTCCAGCAGTAGAGGAGATGATCCCTGAGGGTGATGATGTATTGAGGTTGAGACTATTAAATGTATTGCTTAGAGAGTTGAGAGACTTTGATTTAGATCCTGTTCCTGATATGGGATCCATTATTATAAAATAAAATAAAATAAAATAGAATATAATAAAATAAAATAAAATAAAAAAAGATGTATGTATATGTGTATACGAATATATAAATGCAAAGATCTTTTCTTTTTTTTTTTTTAAGAGTAAAAGAGTGAAGGATTGAGTAAAGTTGAAGATGAAAAGGGTAGATAAAGAATAAAGTGGGATCAGGTATGTATGCGAATGGTAATTAATGGATGTTGTTTTGTGTTTCGGTTGGCGTTGTCTGTTTGAGCTGTTTGAGCTGTTTGAGTGAATAAATAAATAATAAAAGAGAGAATAGGGTCTAAATAAGATAGAGAGAGAGAGAGAGAGAGAGAGAGCAAATATTAGTCAGAATGAAGAAGGGAGGAAAAGACGAGAAAAGAAAGAAAGAAAGAAAGAAAGAAAGAAAGGAAAGAGTGGAAGGAAGGAAGGAAGGAAGAAAGAAAAGAGAGTGAATCAGCTTTGACTGTGCACAAACAGAAAAGGACGAGAGATGGAGAGATAGAGAAAGAAAGAGAGGAAGGAAGGAAGAGAAGAACGTGTGGAGAAAAAGAAAAAGAGAAAATACACAAGACTAATGTCTGCATTTGTCAGGACCATATATCGGTGTATTCAATTAGCCCATTCAATCCTCCTTTTCCACAAGGACATTTTCTTTTTTCTTAATGCCTCCCCCCCTGCACCTCCTACTCTCCTAAATGGGCATGCAACACAGAGACAGAGAACAAGACAAGACACGTTCGACGAGACAATTAAAAATGAGTGGTAACTCAATAATGCAATTCAAACACGGTTAGATTTACCAATGGCCAATGGAATACTGAATTAAAATAAAATACGGCATATATACATACACCTTTTTGTCCTCATCCTATACTCTCTCTCTCTCTCTCTCTTTTCTTTTTATCTTTCCTCTCCGAGTTTCTACTTTTTATATATTGCGTTCTTTGTATGTATATATATATATATATGTGTGTGTCATTAATCCTTTGTTTATTTTATCCGCACATCATTCCAACAGGTTTATTCAATGCCCAATGCTAAGGTCAATGTCAATGCAATGCAATTCAAACGTTGATGCTAATGCCCGTTGATACTCTTGACTGTTATTAACGCCAACGCCAATACCAGTACCGGTACCAATATCAGTACCAATACCCAGTACCACCACCAGTACCAATTCTAATACCAATGCTGATGCCAATCTCAATGCTAATTAATGTCAATGTCCCTCCCCCCCTCTACCTCCCATCCAATTGTTACTTTCTGCCCCCTCCTTCCCTTCCCTTCCCTTCTTCTTTCGCATCTTTTTTCCATGCTCCGTTCACACACATATATTATACACTCATGCATATATACACATAATCCAGGTACACTAGACTGGATGTACTACATGCTTAGTCTCTCCGGTGATCCGTAAAAAGTACATGAATTTTTTTCTTTCTTTCTTTCTTTCTTTCATTTTTTCAATACTCGACGTAGTGGAGATGGAGAGGAATGTGTCATACCGACTGACTGTTCAGGAAGAAAGTTGTTTACCAATCAGTCTCCCTTTTTTTTTTTTACATGTCTTACTGAGGAATGTGCCTCAAGGAAAGTGGGGAGCATCTGTGGGTCTGTGTTCAATGTCTGTGTTCAGTTGTATAAAATGTGGGATATATATATATATATATATACATACAAATATAAGATGTTTGAAGAAAAAAAAAAAAAAAAAAAAAAAAAAAAAGTCGGGGGATCTTGTGCGGACTAGCAAAAAAAAAAAAAAAAAAAAACAAGATCCTACTCTGCCCTACCCTACCCTGCCCTGCCCTGCCCTGCTCTGCCTTTTTTTTGTGTATATAAATGTACACTTGTCAACGTAAGAAGGTAACAAACATCGGCGGAAAACTCCCATTTTCTCCACTCGCTTTTTTTTTTTTTTTTTTTTTTTTTTCGTCTCCACTCCTTCACTTTTCTCAAAAAACAAGAGATTTAGTTTTTTTTCCAATCTGTAGTTAACCTTAAAAAAAAAAAAAAAAAAAAGGACCCCCTTTTCTTCCCTTCTTGATGGATACATACAAAGAGATATAGATGTGAAATTATGTGAATGAGTATGTAAAAGGTGGTATAGCCCGTTTCATTTGGTCACGATACCTTATATTTTTTAAATTGATTGAATAGACTCAAGCGAAAATTGAATTGTATTGAATAGCAACTCTAAATCCGATGTCGTTCGCTACTTGCAAGCTTGGCTCGCTGTCCTCTATTTGCACGCCGAGCGACGGAAGAGGTCAGTGGCTTTGACGTTGAATAACTGTTATGCGTCACTATGTTTTGCTTCCTTACCTTCACTCTAGCTCTCACGCAACACAATCAAACATGATGATCGTCAAATTCACAGAGTTCCATCAAGTAAGTAATAGACTATCTTTTTTTTATCATTTACCTGCGCTTCCTAATTATTTGTGAGTAATCTCTGGTTTCTTACGATGAATAGACGCGGAATCTTTCGATCCAATGAGAACATCGCAGCTTCCTTCTCCCTTTTCTTTTTTTTGACCTTGGAGGTCGTTACAAGGAGACGCCAGATGTTCTGCTGATTCGAACTGGCCACTACCCATAGTGGGGAAACTTTTTGAGCAGGTCTTTGACCTTGTGCAAAAGTTTCAGCCCTCCGGTTTTAAAAAGATTCTGTCAAGCATCTGAGTCTTTTCTTTTTTTTATATTTTCTTTTTCTTTTTCTATGGCTGCTGAGGGATATACGAAGGGACGCCGGATGCTCTGCTGATTCGAACTGGCCACTACCCATAGTGGGGAAACTTTTTGAGCAGGTCTTTGACCTTGTGCAAAAGTTTCAGCCCTCCGGTTTTAAAAAGATTCTGTCAAGCATCTGAGTCTTTTCTTTTTTTTATATTTTCTTTTTCTTTTTCTATGGCTGCTGAGGGATATACGAAGGGACGCCGGATGCTCTGCTGATTCGAACTGGCCACTACCCATAGTGGGGAAACTTTTTGAGCAGGTCTTTGACCTTGTGCAAAAGTTTCAGCCCTCCGGTTTTAAAAAGATTCTGTCAAGCATCTGAGTCTTTTCTTTTTTTTATATTTTCTTTTTCTTTTTCTATGGCTGCTGAGGGATATACGAAGAGACGCCAGACATCTCACTGATTCGTTAACTGCCCACTATTTATAGTGATGGAAACTCTTGGTCTTTGACCCTGGTTTCAGCAACCCAGTCGTATCGAATCTCAAGGGTTCTGGCTCTATTTCTTTTTTTTTTCTATTTTTTTTTTCCCCCTCCAAGACATGGTTCCGCCTTGGTTCTTGCTATCTCCTGCCAGCTCGCCAGGTCTGACCACAAGTTGCCGTCTGTTCTCCGTCGCGGAAAATGGATAATATGATTATTTTTTTGCATGGTATTACAAACGCAAGGCCTTTATTCAAACCTACAACATGCAACTCGACATCGAGACCAATTTTAACCATCATATATACTCTGAAGTAATATTAGGCCAACCAAGATTTTACCCATTCGCACACTCGGATTCTTAACAGCTGTCGGGCCGCGGTTTTTGTCGAGGCGTGGATGAGGATATCGTGGGCAAGACTCTCAACAATGTTTATATTTCGTTGGAATAACAAAAAGCATCAAGCATTAAAGTCGAATAACAAAAAGCACCAATCATTATACTCGAATTGCGCAACAAGAATTATCAGGCAATAAAGCTGCATATTTTCGATAAACCCTTAATATTTATTTATATATATCATGTATTATGCAAAACTTGACTGCAATTATGCCAGCTAATGGCACACATGTCTGCGTGATCATGGTAAGAAAGGCTATATCTTCTGTATGCCATCGATAGCGTTTTCTTCACAAAGCTGCTGAAGTATTCAATTTCTTGCTGTTGTAGATCTCGATCATTAGACTAGGTCATACACTGAAGGCCTAACATTAGTGACGGCTATGGCGGGGTTCAATAAAGGGCTCCCTCTTGACAACAAATAATAAACAACTTTTTATCTTCCTTCACATTCCAGCAAAATTTTTACAATGTCTTCAGCACAATTTTCTTTAATCCCCACAGAACTTAGTGCGGAACAGGCAAGCCGGAGAAGCGAGTCTTTTATTTATGAAGAGTCCAACCAATCCATGTTTTCTCAAGAACATGAGAATGATAATCCCTTCCTCATCAGCATGGATGAAGGTGGTCTTCATGCACCGCCACGACTTAGTAAGACAACCGTAGCGGAGGAGGAATACCGCCTAATCGCACATATCTACGCAAAGCTCAGCAATGCGCCGCCAGAGTTTCAAAAATGGATGAGACAATCGTTTGGCATGAAAGAGTGTGTGCAGATGGCTAAGCTTACCGGGGTAAATGCACATTCCTGTCTAGCAGCTATCAACTACTCAAGGACAGGGGTATTGAAGTTGCCCAACAAGGGTGTGGGACGTGGCCGTAAAGCACAAGCAAAAGATAAAGTGCTCCAGGGACATATCACGGATATCATCAGGAGAACTAATCTGGGAGGTATCCCGAATACACTTGGACGAGTGGTGAATGAGCTCAGAAATGAGCATGGTATCAGGACGTCAAGGTCAACAGTTCATCGATACCTACATGCAAGTAACTTTTACTGGGGAAAGGGGGTTCGAAGGAACTTTATGCACGATGCACCTCACATTGTGCAATACCGACTGAAATACCTCACAGAGCGTTTCAAGAACCTGGTGGAGCTTGACGATGGTTTAATCCCTATGATGCCAGAGGTATTTCTTGATGAGTCCTATTGTCACCTGGACCATTCCTCAAAAAATCGATGGGTAGAACGGGACGGAGGCATTGTGTGTGAATCATCTCGGCAACCACTTCTCGTCATGTTCGCTGCATTTGTCATCTATTACGACCGTGACGAACAGAAGGTGGTGGGGAAGTTTGTTGAGAACAGTGTTCACATCTGGGCGGCGAACAGCAAGGCATCTCTTCAGGGAAACGCCGATCATATGCAGCCCAATAGTCAGATTCTTGCAAATGATCATGACTATCATGGTCATTTTAACCACGAGGTGTTCGAAGAGCTGTTTACGACGGTTTGCCAAAGTCTGGTAAAGATGAATCTCGGTCCTTGTAAAATACACATGGATGGTGCCAGGTACCATTTCCATTGCCCTGATAGGAAGCCAACGGCCGCCAATAAGAAATCGGAGATAATGGAATGGCTTATATCTCATCAATTTGGAATTCCACCCGGTTCTAACGGTGATCGAACGCCAAGCAAGTCAGAACTACTTGCTTATATAAGGACCCTTGATTACCAGCCACGGTACACGGTCTGGGACATCGCATTAGAGAATGGGGGCCACTGGATTATTAGGACACCTCCTTATCATTGCGAACTCCAGCCCATTGAATTAATCTGGGGCGTTATAAAAAACAGCGTAGCTTACATGATATCCGGATCGATGGCTGCCGATCAACTTATCCAGATGCTGAAGGAAGTCTTCCGAAATGTTCAAGTTAAAACTTTCGTTTCTGCCTGGAAAAAAACCCTTAGTTTTGCCTACAGATACATGCAGGAAATTCGTGGCCAGACATTCGAGACGGCCGAGGTGCAGGAAGAGTTGGAACAAATTTTTCATTCGATTGATTTTTCCGAGGCCACATTCAACAGGCTTTTTGGGATTGGTGCTGCCAGAGGCCGATACAATGTCTTAATTGAGCCCATGGAAGATGGTGATATTGGTGATGAAGTTGATGAAGTTGAAGAAGACGTTGATCTTATCCCGACATCTCGATCCTTGGCTCCTGATGAATTGGAGGAAGACGATAATTCAATGCCGGCTTCACCTTCAGCCCGTTTTTACCGCCACTAAGTTAATAAAAAGCATGTGCTGGTGGTCCACCTCAGTCTTAAAGCATTGATTTCCTACTCTGTTGATTCCATCCATGTTGCTTATTCATTTAGCACAGTCGTTACAAATGTTCCTGATTTCATCTGGTAAGCTTGGTCCACTTATTCCCAGAGGCGGGGCATTGTCTCATGTTGCACAAAGGAGTTAGGAGTTATATTTTTGTCGCTTTCACAGATAAAAAGAGGTCTCTGAACTTCTTCGCAATACTAATAAACCTCTTCACAAAACTCTTCACAAAGCTTCACACAAAACTTCTTCACAAACCTCATAAATACCTCACCAAACAAAAATGGCCACCAGCACAATTTTTCAGAAGCCTCAAAAGGTCAAGGTTGACTTGGATACTATGATATCTCAACTTCCAATTGGCAATGGCCAAGCCCAAAAGATCTTACCCTTTTCCATTTCGTCGAATGGGCCGTCAAGGAATACGGCGTGGATCGTGAAGCTAGCAGTTTCAGCAAAATTATCAGTGAGATCAGGAGGGCGGCGCGACCAAGAAGAGATGACTCAGTCCTGATCATCATTTACAAGGAGAACTTACGTGCCTTACTAAAAGGCATAAAAAAAACAAACATCAACAATTACCTGAAAGTATGTGTCGAATAATTTAACGTTGAACCAATGTTTACTTCCATTATGATCCAATATTAATAAAAATAATAACAACTAGCCCGACGAGTCTGACAAGACTAACAAGTCTGACGCGGATGAGCCTATCAACCACCTCACTGGGGAAGGCGAGAGGAGTAGTCAGGTCACCGATAGGTTGGTCTTAAACGGAGGTTTCGATGTATCTTCTCCCCTCATGGAGGTACGAGAAGAACTCATTAAACTTGAGGAAGAGCGCCAGGGAACGCTCCTCTCTCCACATGATATTCTGTGAGTGCTTTTTACTACCATTTATTTCATTGCTTGAGAACACACCGAAGGCCGTGACGCTGATACAGTTCTTACTGTGTTTTCTAGCTCCATAAACTTCATTTTCACAAAAGAGTTTATGGAAAAATATTTTTCAAAGGCGGGGCGTCGTAAACTCAAGCGCTTTTTCAAGGTTACAGAGACCAGTGTAGCCTTGAGTGAGCAGGATTTGGATTTTTCCAAATTCTGCGTGGAGAAAGCAAAGGCGTCGAACTCTGCTTCCGAGTATCGCGCCTTTCTTGAAAAGGGTCAGGAAGGAGCAAGTGAAATGCTCAAGAGCATTTTCACCAAACTTGGCGAGGACGAGATGTTTGGGAGTCGCCTGGCAAAATAAAAAAAAACGAGGCGACGTACAGCGCGCTCTACGTCAGGCCCTACATCTGCGCCATCGCATCGACTTTGGGATACTGGTGAGTAGTAGATCTGTCAGTTCTTTGTTCTTCATTCATTTCTGCAGGATATTCACATGTTATTTCTTCACTCTTGGTATAACACGTCTCCGCTTTCAGCGAAAGCAGAATCCCAACGGAGAAATACTATACGGAGCGCTTTAGACCAGATAACCTGGTTATGGTCGACGGCCTGCCTCTACTCGTAGTGGAGGTGAAGCCCCCAGGAACCTCTAAAAAGCTCCTTGATAGAGATTTCAGGAAGTTACTTTCTGAAATGAAGCTGGCACTAGATCTCTTGTTCGCCAAGGGTGTAAAAGACCCAACGGTCCTGGGTCTGCTTGTCCAAGGTATGTTACACTCTTGTATATTTTTACGATCCATGAAACCTAAACGGAGACAGTGGTGCTAATTCACGCTTTAGATGGTCAAATGGAAATCTTCGTGATGACCCTAGATTACGAAGCCGTTTATATCCCCAGATTATTGGGCAAGGTCAAAGTGCCCAAGGGCAGGAAGAGCCTTAGCGTGGTTGCGGAAGCAGTGCCAATTCTGGAGACTACAAAGACAGCTTACTTGAAAGCCAAGGAAGCTGTCGGGGAGCGCGTGAGGGTTACAGACGAGGTGAAACATACATGGGTGAGGCCATCTTTTTACCTCCAGATCAATAGAAAGCGCAAGAGATCAGAATAAATTGCTTCATTTAGGATTGTTTATTGTGTTATTCGACTTTAATGCTTGATGCTTTTTGTTATTCCAACGAAATATAAACATTGTTGAGAGTCTTGCCCACGATATCCTCATCCACGCCTCGACAAAAACCGCGGCCCGACAGCTGTTAAGAATCCGAGTGTGCGAATGGGTAAAATCTTGGTTGGCCTAATATTACTTCAGAGTATATATGATGGTTAAAATTGGTCTCGATGTCGAGTTGCATGTTGTAGGTTTGAATAAAGGCCTTGCGTTTGTAATACCATGCAAAAAAATAATCATATTATCCATTTTCCGCGACGGAGAACAGACGGCAACTTGTGGTCAGACCTGGCGAGCTGGCAGGAGATAGCAAGAACCAAGGCGGAACCATGTCTTGGAGGGGGAAAAAAAAAATAGAAAAAAAAAAGAAATAGAGCCAGAACCCTTGAGATTCGATACGACTGGGTTGCTGAAACCAGGGTCAAAGACCAAGAGTTTCCATCACTATAAATAGTGGGCAGTTAACGAATCAGTGAGATGTCTGGCGTCTCTTCGTATATCCCTCAGCAGCCATAGAAAAAGAAAAAGAAAATATAAAAAAAAGAAAAGACTCAGATGCTTGACAGAATCTTTTTAAAACCGGAGGGCTGAAACTTTTGCACAAGGTCAAAGACCTGCTCAAAAAGTTTCCCCACTATGGGTAGTGGCCAGTTCGAATCAGCAGAGCATCCGGCGTCCCTTCGTATATCCCTCAGCAGCCATAGAAAAAGAAAAAGAAAATATAAAAAAAAGAAAAGACTCAGATGCTTGACAGAATCTTTTTAAAACCGGAGGGCTGAAACTTTTGCACAAGGTCAAAGACCTGCTCAAAAAGTTTCCCCACTATGGGTAGTGGCCAGTTCGAATCAGCAGAACATCTGGCGTCTCCTTGTAACGACCTCCAAGGTCAAAAAAAAGAAAAGGGAGAAGGAAGCTGCGATGTTCTCATTGGATCGAAAGATTCCGCGTCTATTCATCGTAAGAAACCAGAGATTACTCACAAATAATTAGGAAGCGCAGGTAAATGATAAAAAAAAGATAGTCTATTACTTACTTGATGGAACTCTGTGAATTTGACGATCATCATGTTTGATTGTGTTGCGTGAGAGCTAGAGTGAAGGTAAGGAAGCAAAACATAGTGACGCATAACAGTTATTCAACGTCAAAGCCACTGACCTCTTCCGTCGCTCGGCGTGCAAATAGAGGACAGCGAGCCAAGCTTGCAAGTAGCGAACGACATCGGATTTAGAGTTGCTATTCAATACAATTCAATTTTCGCTTGAGTCTATTCAATCAATTTAAAAAATATAAGGTATCGTGACCAAATGAAACGGGCTATATATATATACGCATCTTTGGGACTAGTGGTTGATTCTTTATGTACTCGTCTTCATATAATACATTAGTCATATCTACAGTACATGTGTTTGGCATGTATACAACCAAAACCGCTTTTTTTTTTTTTTTTTTTTTTTTTTTTTTCGTCATTTGCAACTTTAAAAAACTTTGGAATAGAAGGTGGAGGGGGAACGGACGATATTCATATACATACATAATATGAACGCGCTTTTCTTTTTTCTTTCTTTGAATTGTCATTACCTGAATAGATCCTAATATGATTGTATATAAAAGAAAAGAAAAAAGAAGAAAAGAAAAAGAAAACAGGAATGAAGGATATTATATATATAAAATGAAAGAAAAGGCATAAAGATATAAAAAAAAAAATAAAAATAAAAATAAAAAAAAAGAAAGAAAGAGCAAAGGGATATTTATTTAAATGAAAAAGGAAAAAGAGAAAGGGACAATTATAATATTATATAATATATATATATATATATATATATATATAACCAATCACAAATCTATAAAAGAGATATGAGGATAACAATCTAAACATACACAGCAGTGAAAGAAATTTCATCAGACGCGTAGCCTAGCCGTAAGTCGCATGCAGGAAAGGCAGAAAAGATACGAAAATGAAGACCATGTACATGTATACAATACAAGGCTATAGGCATAGATAGATATATGTATAATAGGTATAGGTATAGGTATAGGTATAGGTATAGGTATAGATAGAGGTAGAGATATAGATTTAAATACAAATATAAATATAAACATAAACATAAATATAAATGTTAACTTTTCAGGTTTCAATAGCCAACAATGCAGATATAAAGATGAAAAAAAGATGAATAAACATTATTCTAAACAGATAGAGTAGGATCATGCATATAGAGTCATCTAATATAATATAATATAATAAAACTGTAGACCCCAAAAACCAATCCAAGGCTTTTTGCTTTACTTTCTTTCTTTCTTTCTTTCTTTCATTCTTTCTTTCTTTCTTTCTTTCTTTATTTCTTTATTTCTTTTGAACAGAGCCAGGGAGTAAAGTTTTTATGGATGTCGTATGGATTGAATCAGCCAAAGAACCACAAATAAGTATTAATAAAAAGAAAAAAAAAAAAAAAAAAAAAAAAGAAAGAAAGAATAAAACTGGTCTGCAAGGGATGAAAGGAGAGAGCTGACCAAATCGTGTTTTTTTTTTTTGTTTTTTTTTCACGAGTCCTACAGTAAAAGGACAAAGGGCAAATGGCGAATGGCGAATGGCGAATGGCAAAAGGCAAATGGTAAGGAGCAAAAAAAGAAAAAAAAAAAAAAAAAGCAAGGGAGAGAGAGAGAGGATGAGAGAGAGTGAGAGGATGATAAAATGAAGCGGTAAAAAGAAAAGGAGATCTTCCAATCTATGCCCTACCTCACCCCATTCAGCCGTTACTGTATCATTTTCATCAGACCGTGGTTTTTTTTTTTTTTTCTTTTTTTTAACCGAAGGATCTCTATTGGTTTCAAAGTCTTTCTTTCTTTTTCTATTTTTTTTTTTTTTTTTTTTGCAGATCATTGTTCACAATGTTGTATCGTATCGCATCGTATCGTATCGTATCGTATCAGAGGGTATAGGTCAGTTTAAAAAAGCCGTTTTATTTTTATTTGGATTCTCCATAGAAAAGCCATTTCTGATTAGTCTCATAGGCAGCATAGGACCAAACATAGGATAAAAGTTTATTCTGTTTATAATACTACCGACACGTAATGTCTCGCTTATATCCTATCCTCCCTCTCTTCCTGACTGACTTTAATTTAGAGGACAAGAACAATAATCCTGTATACATGACATCTAGATAAGAATAACAACAAAAACAGGGGGGGGGGGATCCTACCGGATTGGGTCACAAAAAGCAAAAGCCAAGGCCAAAGCAATTAAGAGAATAGACACAGAGCGTAAGGAACAGGGTACAAAAGAACACAGACCTTAATTTCCCTTGTGGAGTAAAAAAAGGGCAAACCATACCAAACCAAACCAAAAAAAAGACGCGGCAAATACAAAATACTTTTTTTTTTTTTTTTTTTTTTATTTTTTTTTATTTTTTATTTTTTTTTTTATTGCTCATGATCGGTCGGGAAAATGGAATGGAGAAAAGGTATGAAAGAGAGAAAGAGGAAAAAAAAAAAAAAAAAAAAAAAAGAGGGCAAAGAGGAAAACTCCCCTAGAAATCTCATCAGGGTATTAACAGAACAGACATGCAGGGCTTTTTGAAAGTATAAAAAAACAAAAACAAAAAAAAAAAAAAAAAAAAAGGATTGGAGTCATTAATTGCTTAATTGCTTTTTTTCTTTTTTCCCTTTTTCCTTTTCAATGAAATATTTTCCTCCGCTCTCGAAAGGGGGCGGAATGCACAGGGTAGAAATGGGCGGGGGATCAAGGATAGATGAGATATTCCTTGGTGCAGAGTCGAAATGAAAAGCGCCAAAATTAAAGACTAGAGGGTACAGAATTGTGGAGAGTAATTAATAACTGAGAAAAAGTATTAAAACAACAATGTAAACTTTGCTTTGCTTTGCTTGCGCCTTGTTTGCTGTTGCTGTTGTTGTTGCTGCTGCTATTGTTATTGTTATTGTCTTCGTTTTAAACATTCAAAAACCAAAAACCAACCACGACCCTGTCTCGTCCTATCTCCTGCCCTATCAATCTCCTGTCCTGTCCTGTTCTATTCTGTCGTTATTTGTTTGTTGGAATGCATTTTTTGTATTCTATCTATTACATGTTATTTAAATACAATACATTCATGACTATGGACATTTATTTTATTTTATTTTATTTTTTTTGTTTTTACGCGCATTGATTATTATGTTGCATAAATATTTATATATTATCATCTATTTCAAAATGATCAAAGCTTTTCTATACCAAAAAAAAAAAAAAAAAAAAAAAAAGAGGGTCATGTTTAATCGTGTTTATTCTGGATGTGGAGAAGTAAAAAAAAAAAAAAAAAAAAAGCCCTTTCCTTCTTCAACTGGTTCAAACAAATAAATGAAAAAAGTAGATAGATTATAGGCTAGTTTTGTAAAGCAATCAACAACAAAAAAAAAAATACCAGCAAGACATCAAGACATCAAGACATCAAACAACAACAGCAACAACATAACATTCAACAAATGACAAACCATTATAAAAAAAAAAAAGAAAAAGAAAAAGAATAGTAATATAATAAAAATATATATAAACATTTATATATAAAAAGAGCTTCAATACGACTGGTGGACCGAGGTTCAGGATCGGGTCCTCTGCTCACATGCACGGTGATGTTGGATGATTTTTTTTTTTTTTTTTTTTTTTTTTCTTTTCTTTTGTCTGTGGTTAGTTGGTTAATAGGTTTTAGTTTTTTTTGGTTAATTGGCCAATTGGTTGGAAAATAAAAAAAAAAAAAATTCCAAAAACCCGAAAAACGTTCATCTGTTCAACTTGACCCGTTAGAAACTTGCTCTTGTTATTATTACTACATGTATATATATATTGTTATATATTATTATTATTACTATCATTATCATTATCATTATTACTATTATTATATATTATTATTATTATTATTATTATTATTACAGCAACTTGGTTTCTTCTTTTCTTTCCTTTTCTTTCCCTTCCCTATCTTTCTCTTCCTCCCCCCCCCTTACTGCGCGATATTGCGCGTGTTTTTTCTTTTTTTTTTAAAAAAAAAAAAAAAAAAAAAAAAAGAGTAGAGCAATTATGGACGTGTTTGTGTGTTGAGCTTTCAGAGATGGGAAAAAAAAAAAAAAGAAAAGAATGGGAATAGAACAAAGAGACAATCTACTCTCCTTGAGACATGGATGGGAGAGTAAGAGAGCAGAGAGCAAAAAAAAAAAAAAAAAAAAAAAAAAAAAAAAAGCCAGGAAGGGGATGAGGTCAAGAACTAGGGACTAGGGGATGAAGACAACATGGGGTAGTAACAAGGGGGTGTGGTGGGAAGGGAAAGGAAAAAAAAAAAAAAACTTGTCCACCACACACATTCATTTTCATATTCACATACGCATAGTCAACATTTATTCATATTCACATACGCACACCACAGATGTATTCGCATTTGGCATATAAAAATGAATGTTCCTCTCCCATTATCCTATTGTCCTATTGTCCTACTGTCCCATTGTCCCATTGTTGATTGTTGTCTGTCTGTAAGGAAAAAAAAAAAAAAAAAAAAAAAAAAAAAAAAATTAGCTGTGTGTGTAAGGTGTGTGAGACTTTTTTTTTTTTTTTTTTTTTACATTTGGTGGCAAACGGAAACAAAAGAAGATTTTTGGGTGTGACTGTTGCCGATGGCACAGATCCAAGCATTTTACCATTTACCATTGACACATGGAATGGATAACATCTTTGTAACAAGGGGAAAAGGCTTTTTTTGTAAATGGATATTTTTACAATCCATGGTATGGAATGGAAAAACGGAGCTTTACTTTCTTTACTTTTGCTTTGCTTTGCTTTTTCACTTTGGGTTCTACTTGTATGCCTTGTACATGTATGCATACATTCTTGCTTTGCTCTTTTTTTTTTTTATTTCCTTTTCTTCTCTTGTTTCTTTCTTTCTTTCTTTCTTTCTTTCTTCCTTCCTTTCTTTCCTTTCTTTCTTTCTTTCCTTTCTTCTCTTTTTCTTCGCTTTGCTACTTCTCTATTGCATCATTGCCTTCCCCATTGTCTTTGCGTCCATTTCCAGAGTTCACACCTCTCATTCCTCTCCATCACCACATTCCTTTCCCTTTCTTTACAAACTTCCTCTAATAACCCATAATGAGTTCTCCTTTGAACCCTGGAACTGCAACAGAACACAGCTTCACCCCTGTTCAGGTAAAAAAAAAAATTCAATTGCCAATTGCTATCGTTTTGTCGTGTCTTGTTGTTGTTGTTGCTTCCGATGGTCCAATAGTGGAAATCAAAATCAATTGATGGCGTATATATGAGTATATGTTTATATGTCTATCACTCCAATTGGGTTCCTGACTTTTATTTTTTTTTTTTTTGCAACTTCAAGACCCTTTCTGAACAAGAAAAAAAGTTACAACGACTCTATGGAAACAGACTCCCAACGGCACAGGGCCTCTTAGGACAGAAGTTGAAGGCAAGTTTCATACTAATGTCATGCTCATTATCCGCAATCAACCATCTACCCAACAATCAAATCGATACCGTGTTCTTTTTTTTTTTTTTTTTAATGTTTTCATAAAATATAAAAAAAAAGTCTTGTATCAAACACCGCAGTTTGTGAATCTCCGTTTTTTTTTTTTTTTTTTTTTTTTTTTTTCTTTTCCTCCCGATCTCCCTTTCCCTTTTCCTTTTCCTTTTCCCTTTCACCTCCATCTCCTGTTTTCCTTCCTCCGCATTTTCTTCCCTGTAGCTGCACAGCGATCCTTATTCATTTGGATTCAATGCATACCTGATCTGCGTCCTTTTTTTTATTTTTTTATTTTATTTTATCCGATTTGCTCGGAATCAATTGAGACTTTAAATACCTTTTTAACGGTTTCAATTCTCTTTTAGCATTTGACTTTTTTTTTTTTTTTTTTGACTTGACTTGACTTGACTTGACTTGACTTGACTTGGCTTGGCTTGGCTTGGTTGGGGTATAAATCTAAAAAAAAAAAATAATAACTCACTAAACTAACTCTTAACATCCATATACTTTTTTATAAATACATATAAATATATATATATAGGAACGGAAATACTTTGATTCTGGAGACTACGCACTTTCCAAGGCTGGAAAGACATCAGCAGCTGTGGGATCTCAACACCCCCAACCAGAAAACATCCCTCATTCGACTCCATCTACAGCAACTCATCATGGATCACCACCTGTGAAGGAGAGTTCATTGATTCATGAAGCTGATGTAACACCAGAAGTGCATCCTACAAGTGCACAGCCAAATGTTTGAACAAAACCAAAAAAAAATCTAGCAAAAATATAAAAATAAAAGTAAAAAAAAAAAAAAAAATAAAAGTAAAAAAAAGGAATAGTCTAATGTACCAATCATAAAGCGATAGGAAAGAAGAAAGGAAAAAAAAAAAAAAAAAAAAGTACGCAAGGGGGTGTAGTAAATAGGTTGGAGCAGAACACGAGCATAAAGAAAGAGAAACAAAAATAAAAAGGAAAAAAGTATAATGTTTCTTCACTTTCCTTTGGCTCTTTTTGCTTTTGGCTTTGGCTTTGGCTTTGGCTCTGCTTTGGCTTTGGCTTTGGCTCTGCTTTGGCTCTGGCTTCGGCTCTGGCTTTGGCTCTGGCTTCGGCTCTGTGGCATGCTGTACGTTTGTACTTCGTTCCTCAAGTTCATTCTTTGAGAGTGGGAGATTTACAGATTAGAGCATGGACCACATCAAGATTCCTTTCCCTCCCCCAGTCCTCCAACGCTCATTTTTTCACACAAGTCAACAATCAACAAGTACGACTGTCCTACATGTACATTTCACACGGACGCACATTTTGCAATATAATATATATATATATATATTATCAATCCTTTTTTTTTTTTTTTTTTTTTTTTTTTTTTTTTTTTTTTTTAAAAAAAAAATGCACATCAATCTTCATCTTCAACAATGCTTAAACAAGGAGAAAGATTGAGAAAAAGAAAAAAAAAGAGATTGGGGTAAAGGAAGGGGAGGAGATGCATATGATTTTTTTTTTTTTTTTTTTTTTTTGTAATGGCATGCATCATTTTCATGTTTGTAGACTGCGTCGTATAAAAGAGGACATTTCCTTGGTAACATGAACATGTACACATGCAAAGTATAGAAATAAAAATACTATTTTCCTTTGATTTGAAAAGGAGATCCGAGCGTCCAAAAAAATAAAAGGATTAGAAAGACTACTAGGCTTTTTTTTTTTTTTTTTTTTTTTGAAAGGAGAAAAGAGGAGGACAATGATTGGAAGAGAAAGATGGATGAAGAAGACGATGGAGGAGGGAGAAAGACAGTTCAAAGATGTAGTCGCATGACGTCCCTTTTTTTATTTTTATTTTTCATCATTCTTATCATTATCATTATCATTATCATTATCATTATCATTATCGTTGTTTTTTAACGCATTCAATGTGGTTGCCTTGTTAGACATGTGTTGTTTGTCCATAAAAAAAAAAAACGGAAAAAAAAAACTGGGTCCTAGAAAAAAAAAACCCTTTTTTTTTGAATTTCCTCCGCATTCGTTTAGTTCGTGCTTTTTTTTTTTTTTTTTTTTTTGTGCATGTGTGTGTAGTGCGAGAAAAGTACATAAACAATCGCATGTCAAGGGGAGAAGGTGGTTTTTTTCTTTCTTTCTTTAACGTTCCACAGTTATAATACTGTTTGTAAGACATTGAGGGGGCATGCATGTCCAGGTAAGCTGAAGAAGCGCGTCATCCTTTTTTTTTTTTTTTTTTTTTTTTTTTTTGGCATGATGCCACAACTGCTCAAAAGAAGAAAATGCAATGTTTGCAAAAAATATAAAAAAAAATAAAAAAATAAAAAAAAAAAGGGCGAAGCAAGCAAACTCTTTTTTAAACTTTTTTGTTTTAGAAAATTACCCGTAGTACGTATCAAAATTATCATACTTGCTGAGGAAGAGATGAGAATAAAAGCAGTAGTAGTTGTAGTGCTTGTATTATTATAATGACCAATGACCAAGGTTGAAGCTTTTTCTTTTTGCAAGTTATTATTAAAGAAAAAAAAAAAAAGGGGGAAAGGAGGAGGGGAGAAGACAAAGTTGCCATCATCAATAAAGATCTCCGCAGTATTTCTGTATCAGTTGTTGTTGCAACTAACCTTGACTCTGTGGATCTTGCTCCACCACCTTGTATATGGTATCAGAATGATTCCTTGAGCTTATTGTTAACTACTACTGCTATTACTACGACTACTACGACTACTACGGCTACTACGGCTCTTATTGTTATCATAGTTATCGTTGTTATTATCATCACCGCACCACCGTCATCATAATCTTCCTTTTACATCTTGTCCATACCCTTTTTTTTCTGAAAGTACAAGGTTGAAAGTTGCAGAGTTATAGTTCACCCGTCATTTTTCATTTATAGGTTTATAGGTTTATAGGTTTACAGGTTTATAGGTATCATGATAAGATGCTCTCCTTTCCTACTCCTACGTTTCTACAGCTTCTACCTCTGCTCTTTGCTATTACTCCCGCTACCCTTACCCTTACCCTTACCCTTACCCTTACCTGAGCCGTCTTAGAGACAATTCCTTCTAATCGAAAGAGGAGGGGGGGGGGGGTTATGTTCTTGCGGAGGAAAATATTTTACCAAGAAAATAAAGATGAATAAAGGAACAGAAGCGAAAGTCAGGTTAAAAAAAAATAAACTCATAACCACTATAGATCTACATGTACATGTACATGTACCACAATTTAAAAGTCGTAGGAAAACGCCCATTCAACCGTCCGTCTTCATTTACTCAGCCGGAGCCAGACCTGAACAGATCAAACTTCCCTTTGGAATGAACACCCATTGCCGGGTTCCTGTCCATCCTAAGAGTGAGCCGAAAATACAGGGCAAGGCGTGGTTCCTATAAAGAACATTGGCTTCCATCTCTCATAAAAGACCAGCATCAGGTGACAACACTTCACATCTGATCACGAAAAAAGAGAGCGAGATCGATGCCTACACCTTCCACCGCATGATATTATTGTGATAGAATTATTCATCCTTAATTCATTCTTACATGGATACATACACATGCAATTTTGAAAGAAGTCTTTGTGATCGAGTTCAGCCAATCAGTTGTGGAAAGATAGCCAAGTCAACTCTCCAATTTTCTAGAACTGCGTCTAAAAAAAAAAAAAAAAAAAAAAAATTCAGATCTACAGGCCTACAGCATCTTGTACAATCTCATTCGAACAATCAACACAGCCTCCCATCATCGTATGTACAAATTTATGGACAAGTGAGCTTAAGCGACAAAAATTTTAATGTTACAAGAAATGGGATAGACAATATGCAATTGGAGGGGGGTTTTTTTGATCAAGTCTTTTGGTCTGGTATCTGAACTTCAGCAAAAGCGAATATTGTAGTTGACATTGCTGAAGCTAGCAGCACACACTCTAGCCGCTTTCTTTCTTTCTTTCTTTCTTTCTTTCTTTTTTCTTTCTTTCTTTTTTTTTTTTTATACATGCGCGAGGATGGAGATCATGGTCATAGTTATAGTTCCTTTTTTTTTTTTTTTTTTTTTTTTTTAGCTTCGTGTGTACACCTTCACAATTGAATCTGCTCCTCCTGTGGCTAGAAGGTTGGGTAGTGTTGGATGGTACTGGACTGCGCACACCCCTTCGTCACCCTTGCGACGATGGCCCGTGAATTCTTGAACACATGGCCGTGTTGATGATGCAATATCCCAGAGTCGAACTGATGAATCATGACCGCCCGAACAAAGAACTAGTCCTGCAGGGTCAATATCTAATGAAGAAACTGCGTCCAAATGCGACAACATTGAAAATGTGCATGCTCCTAGACAGGATTGCATAAAAATAATAGTCATAATAAATTATTTTTAGTAAAGGAACAATGTTGGTTTGAAGAAAGGAAGGAAAAAAAAAAAAAAAAAAAAAAAAGATCGTGAGCTCCTTACCACTGTTGAGATCAAAGAAGCGAATATACCGATCCTCGTGACCAGAAACTACAATCGGTAGCGTAGGATGGCAGATCACTTTGTTGATCTGTGTCGCTGGAGTACCATCTAGATAAAGAACCAAAGACATCGAGCATGGACGTTAAACAACGAATCATTCTTTTCATCATTTTTTTTTTTAAAGATTATAGTTCTTGAGAGTCGAAATGAAAAAAGGAAAAAAAAACTTTGCAAACATTACCATAGGACTCATCGCTCTTGAATGTCAGGATGACTTTTCCGGTCTCAATATCAAAGAGCTTAATCACAGAGTTTGTATAACTGACTACCATCTTCTTCAAGTCGGTTGGGCAGAAATCCAGGCTGGTTGGCACTGGTAGTTGTGACAACGCATTCGTCGTAGCAGACTTGGATTCAACGCCGTTGTATCCCCATGACGATTTCAGTGGCGAGCCCTTTGTCTCCGTATCCCAGATCTTGAGTGATCCATCAGCAGATATGGATCCTAATAACTGTGAAGATGAGATTGACAGAGGGAACAGTCGAATGTCCCACACTGCATCTGTATGACCAATATATGTTGATAATGTCATCGATGGGTCTATAAGGATATGAAACAAAAAGCATAAAGTCATATTGAGTGAGTATTAAAAAAAAAATAAAATAAAATAAAAAAAAAAAAAGCCTTTTTGTAGTATTGGTACACAACACTTTTGACAGTTACAGGGATTCAGAAACAAAAAGGCTTACCGAGAGGAGCATATGTTTCCTTGTTCATAGGGGCTAGCTTGTAGGATCGCACTGTCGAGTCCAAGCTGGCAGAGAAACATTTGTTTTGATCAGCCGAGATGACGACTGCGGTAACAGCCTTAGTATGTCCTCGATACGTATGAATAGGATCAACCTCCCCATTGAGGGGCCGCTTCCCTTCCTTCAGCGACGACTCCAAGTTCCAATATTTCATAGTGCCATCATCTGATCCTGATAGTATTGATTTGTTGGTGGGGTGGAATGCAATCGAGCGCACAGTGTCCATGTGTCTTCTCAAAGTGATCTTAGGGCGCCAGCGAGGCGGCTCATCAGATAAAGGTTCTCCATCTTTACTTCCAACATCAGCGACATCATCTTCAGTTACGCTCAAGCTGGCAAGCTCATCCAGCATTGCTAAAGGAAGTATGAGAGTAATAAAATCGTTAGCAATCTTTGTAATGCTCATATGCTCAATATATATGGCATAGAGTACCAAGTATTAAGCTATTGGTTATCACCATACCTGAATCCTTGCCCTTCTTCTTTCGGATCGATTTTTGTCCAACTACTCCTCCATCTTGTTTAGACTTGTCCCAGTCCTTGACCATCTTATTTAACCTTTCGGACGAAATGTTGAACTTGTCCTGGACATCCTTGCTCTATGGAGTGTCGTTACATAGAGTGTTAGAATCAATCAAAGAGCATATATATGTATATGTATTTTTTTTTTTTTTTTTTTTTTTTTTTTTTTTTGTAGCTCGCATGAGTATTACCAATTGAACCTCATCCTCAACCTTGGTACCTGTCTTCTTGGATTTGGACTGCTGAGACAATTGCTGGCCTGCCTTTTGAAGTTGAGCATGCCATTGTTCTCCGGAAAGTGGCGAGTGCATGACGGTTATAGGCTCCTCGTCGACATTGTCCGATTCATCAGAGGCAGCCTTCTCTTGTTCCTGTTTTGCGCCATTTGAAGGGGGAGTGACCAAAGGGGCAGGAGCAGACTTCGAAGCTGTCTTGGCTGCTATTGTGGTATTTGTCAATCCCTCGGCGACTATTGAGCGTGGCTTGGATGGAAACTGTCGCAGAGTGGCGTCCTCGATCTTATCCTCAACTGGGGCGCCAGCGATTCCCACATCTGCTGGGTCCAGAGGCTGGGTAAGAGCAGAGGGCTTTGGTGCAGAAAATGACTGTAGAGTGGAGACAGGGACTGAATTTGCTCTGTTCAAAGGTGGTGGGGCTACGGCCGACTGGTTGGCAGGGAAAAAGTCGCTCCTTCTATTTCTAGCTCCTACAGCAGCCGAACGCCTATCGGCTTCATTTCGAGCAAGTCGACTTGGTGCTGGCGGCATGGTTACTGCAATGGACTGAGGCACAGAAGAGGTCAAATAGCTGATTTCTTGAAGACATCTAGAGGGTTTTCATGAGAAAAACTGGTGTGTCAGGAGACATATGAACCAACACTACACATGAGAATAGGAAGATGAGCACAGAGCACAGAGCAAGAGAGCAATGCTTACATTCTCAGGAACTCCCTGCTCTTTGCGCGTCCTATTGGATCAAATGCAGGGGTTGAGGAAGTTGGGCTGACTTGACTCATGTTCTGTCCTGGATTGCTATAAGTCGACAACCTGTTCATGCCCTTGTTGTTTACTTGTCCAGTAACACCGTTTGCACTTGACGCTATATTAATTTTGATTAATTACGGAGCGTAATCAATTAGCTTTTTTTTTTTTTTTTTTTTTTTCAGGTGTGTATGACCATGTGGTCATCATTTGCATCGCCCTATCCATGTACACATGGGAATGTGAAGTTTCTGAGATAAGATCTCAACGCCTAGCCGAGAGAATAATATAATCTGTGTTTTGACAAGTATCACGAGTCTTTTCTTTTTGTTTGTTATAGTTATCATTTAAAATACTTACGAGTTACACCACCGGATGGGGATTGTGATGGGGCACTGACCGCATTGCTATCCTTGCTTTCGACGTATTTACTCCTAAATCATATTTCGTTTACATCATGAGAACAAACAAATAAAAAGTATCAGTAACAAGCTCAATCCCAATATTAATACTCAACCCTGTTATTCACTCTCACTGCAGCTGATCTTTTTTTTTTTTTTTTTTTTTTTAAGATGCTGGAAAGGGATGGGAACATTATTGGTAGAGCCAGAAGGCTCGAGTATAAACAAGCTTTCATAAAATACACACACCCCTTGTTTGGCAGATTTTCAACGTGGAAAATAAAATTGATTGAATGGAGGTCGAGGAGGATAGCATATGAAAATGCATGTGTGGATAATACAATCAAGCATATGAATATGAAATATGAATAAATGAAGCAGCAGACCAACCAACTCTCATCAGATGTTTTTTTTTTTTTTTTTTTTTTACCTCTCCTGTCTCAGGGCATATTCTAGCATCTTGACACGCTTCATAAGATCAATCTTGATGTTATCAACACCACGCTTCTCGCCTTCTAGAAAGGCAATGCGTGCCTTGATGATGATTATATTTAGAAGCATTTAAATTGTTTTTTTTTTTTTTTTTTTTTTTTTTTTTTTTTTTAATAAAAAGCAGTTTTTTTTAGTCTTTGAGCTTATAAAAGATCAGCTTGTAAGTTGGTAATTGTGATTGCAGTTCAGCATTACCTTCATTTCAGCCTTTTCAATATCCCATTCATTCCTATCACGCTCGAATCGACGCCATTCGGACTGAAGGAACTGCAGAACTCCTGGAAAAGCATATTCTGACACGGGCAGTGGCTGGGGCTGAGAGAAGGATTGGAATTGATTCATGATTTTTGTTCTTCTGACTTCACTTTTAGCTATGATGTATCAATGCGAGGTGTGGCTGCTCAATAAGAGCAAGGTGGATCAAAGAAAAAGAGGAGATAATAATAATAATAATAATATTAATAATAATAAAAAAAGAACTGGTCATGAATAGAGAAAAGAGCGAACAAGATATATTGGATTGGTTAGAATATGAATGATGATATGGGTAATGGATTGTTATGGCGCTCGTATTTTAGAAACACATATGCATATAAAGAAAGGAAGAAGAAAAAAAAAAAAAAGAGGAAGGATATCGTCCAAGATGTCTAAGAGATGATTGCAATGAATGCTTATGATACACACATCTCTCGAAAATAGACACAATGAGAATGACTGGCTTACATCGTCACTTTTTTTTTTTTTTTTTTTTTTTTTTGGGCTTAAAAATAAACCAGAAATAAAGCTCCTAAATGTCAACAGGATCCTTATTTATCTTTTCCCCTTCGTTTTAAATAACAGAAACGCGATTTGTCCGAAAAAGAAAAGATAAAAACTAGGATTAAGTCAAGAAAAAAAAAAAACAAAAAAAAGGATAATTGTCATTGGAAAGGGGGTTCCTAGGTTGATGAGTAGCAAGCGAATATCATGTATCTGTTCAAGAGAAAGGGAAAAAAAAAAAAAGCATTTACAGTTGTTTTTTCTGTTTTCTTCTGTTCCGGCGTGAGTGGGTGGGTTTGTGTTTTAATAAAAATTACAGGGTGGATGTAATGATGCCAGAAACTAGAGGAGAGGAGAGTGAGGAATGAGAAGGAAATGAAATGAGGTAGAATGAGAGGGAGGATTTGAAAGGAGTGAGAGCGGAAGGATGAAGAGACAGAGAGAAAAGAAAAGAAAAAAAAAAAAAAAAAAAAAAAGAGAGAGAAGCAGAAGCAAGAATGTTGGAAGTAGCGGGATAAAAAAAAAAAAAAAAAAAAAATGAATCAATGAATAACATTTCCGTGTTCTGTGTAATGAAAATAAAGTAATAGAGTAATAGAGTAGAATGTACGACCGAGACATTCGCAGGTCTGCCATGTTTAAATGTATTTTTATTCTAACGAGGTATAGGGAACAAACACATGGCTATCTCTGTAAAAGACAGCAACTACTATCGTTAATAAAACAGAGTGAAATGTGCTCGATCCAGATCACCATGACATGCATTCTCCCTTCAGCATTCATCGCCAAAGAAAACGAAATCTAGCCAGTTTCATTGACACGCTTTAAAAGAAAAAATAAAATAAAATAAAATAAATGCGTTGCACTTTCCTTTGGATTTTTTTTTTCTTTTAAAGAAAAACGCTTGCCCAAAGAGCACGGCACGGCATAAAATTATTTAAATATGAAGGTGTAATTCATTTTCATTCCATTTTTGCTTTTCCTCATTTCTCTTTTTTTCCATTCTCTCAGTCAAAACAAGCCAATTTCTTTTTTCGATCTCTTACATTCATACAAACATACAACATACACACACAGCAACTTTCTTTGTCATCATGTCCATCCTCAATGTCTATGTCACAAGTGAAAACAACTCAACAGAACTTAGACTGTCCAAAGCATTGACAATCGATAACCTCAAGGTAAACAAATCAAAAAACAAATAACAATAGTATATAATTGCAGTTATAAAATACTATTACTATTATTATTGTTACTATTATAATAATAATAATAATAATATTTTATAATAATGGTAAATAAACAGAGCACATGATATCTAAAAAAGTTATTAGATCCACAGCGGATCAATTGAACCCTGGGAAAAGTGATCAAAAAAAAAAAAAAAAAAAAAAAGTTTACTTCTTTTTATCCTTTCATCACTCACTGCCCCTTGCTATGCATCGTATGCATTGACTGAAACAATCAAAAAAAAAAAAACGAGGGAGTGGGGGGATGGAGGGAAAGGAGAATGGTGGCCGGTAACGATGAAATGTAACTTGTAACTGAAAGGGAAGATCTACTAGATTTACATAAAAACACGACGGAATAAACTCTGCTTCCTGACCTCTCCACATGATGTATCACCATCGTTGTTTATCTGGGAAAGAAGGATACTTTTTTTTTTTTTTTTTTTTTTTTACTTTCAACTCCACATTGCGGGACATTGGCGGGGCGCGGGAAGTCATCTCTACCACAAACTCTTCAATCCCATCTCCCCTGCAGTTTACAAGCTTTTTTTTTTTTTTTTTGTTGACAAAGTGGGTGAATGAGCTCATGATCGTTGTGTGTTCATGATAGTTTATGTTTATGAAAGTCTTATTCAAGATGGCTCTCTTTCTCTTTTTTTTTCAAAAAAATCTCTAGGTCAAGCTCGAGCCCATTACTGGAATCAGTCCTTCGTTCCAACAGTTGCAGCTGTACCACAATGATACATTCGTCACATCGCTCGAGGGACACCCCGAAGGAACCATGCTCGGAGCCTTTCCTATTGAGAACTATTGGAGAATCAATGTAAGCTTTTTTTTTTTTTTTTTTTTTTTTGCATCTTTTTTTAACTCTAAAAAAAAAAAAAAAAGCATGCAATGTGTGATCAGCGATCCGATTTTTGTCGATCTAGAACATGATGTTAAAAAAACGCGAATCTCCTCGTTGCACCGTTACTTTTTTTTTTTTTTTTTTTAAACCCTTTTACTTTCTTTACTTTCTTTACTTTCTTTACTTTCTTTACTTTCTTTACTTTCTTTACTTTCTTTACTTTCTTTACTTCCTTTACTTCCTTTACTTCCTTTACTTCCTTTACTTCCTTTACTTCCTTTACTTCCTTTACTTTTACAGGTGATCGATACTAATCCCTCACGCGTCAAGGGACGATTCAATGATGTATCACTCGTGGAAAAGTATGAACTTCCCGATGAAGAGTATGAAAAGAGAACAGGTAAAAATAAAAAAAAATGAAATACTCGAATCCCGCCACTTTTTCATTACTGACCTAACTAGGATCTTTGGATAAAACTGTTGTAACAAAAAAAAAAAAAAAAAAAAAAAAATCACATGAAGCCCATCTTTTATTTGATGAAAGTGGGTGTAAAAGCAGGTGGAATGTGCGTGCGCAAAAACGTATTTTAATCAACTTTGTTTTCCTTTTGGTGTCACGATGGACAATGGTCATGAAGCGTGATCTCTCTTTATGATGCAACCGCACTTTTGTTGTACAATCAAATCAATGTACACATGTGACCCCGTTTGGTTACATCTTCCTTAATCACCTTACTCGTCTTGCTACCAACAACAACAGCAACAGCAACAAAAAAAATTATATTGGTCATCTCATAAAGCTCGTTAAGCCGTTCTGACGATTGTCTTTTGTTTGTTTACATAATGGTGTGGTGGTGTTTGGTTCACATTTGTAATCCTTTCATTGAATATGAACCCCCATCTATGCTTCTTACATTTAATGCCCGCGCTTTTTGTTTACGTGTGTGGTTTTTTTTATTTTTTACAATACCAAGAATGAGGAGCCAAATCTCTTTACTCTCCCATTAAAGTACATAGACATGGTCTTCTGATTCTTGTTACACACTTTTCTCTTCTTTCTTTTTTATTCTTTATTTTTATTTTTCTGATCTGTCATCAATAATTAGATACGGTTCTAGCTTTCAAGAAGCGGAATAACCTTGGACGATTCAATGATGCTGCTTCGGATTCTTCATCCGCTTCGGCTCAGAATCGAGCCTATGAAGAAGCTGCCAAGAATATTAAGCTCGGTGATCGGTGTGAAGTCAACATTGGTGGTGAAATGAAACGTCGAGGCACTGTCAAGTTCATTGGTAAGTTTAGAACATGAAACGAAAATGTTCGTTCGTTTCGTTCGTTAGAGATTTATTTAATTACTTATATTTTTATTTATTTATTTATTTATTTATTTATTTATTTATTTATTTATTTATTATTAAATTCATTGATTGTTACTGTCAAATAGGTCCAACTGAGTTCCAGACCGGACTCTGGGTTGGTGTGCACTATGACGAGCCTTTAGGAAAGAACGATGGCAGTGTGCAGGGTGTACGTTACTTTACGTGCCCTCCCAACCATGGTTCCTTTGTCCGACCTGACAAGGTCCAAACCGGAGATTTTCCAGAAGAGGACCTCTTCTCAGACGAAGACATGTAGAAGCTCATCTAGAAACAAGGAAATAAAAATGCTTTTTCTTTCTTATCTATTTCTATCTAGTTCTCTATCAGTTTTTCTAAGAAGTCTTTGTTTTTAACATAGGACTGATTCTTTTTTTTTTTTTTTTTTTTTTTTTATTTTTTTTATTTTGTTCTTTCAAAAGATCAAAAAAGCTTGTCGTTACATCAAATCATGGAATAAAAAAAATAAACCCCATTACGAAAAAAAAAAAAAAGGTAAAGATCATAGGAATATATTTATTGGATATCCATGTCATCGTCAGAACGTTCTTCTAATTGTTCTAGTTGTTCTTCTTCTTCTTCTTCTTCTTCTTCTTCTTCTAGTTCTTCTTCAGCTTCACTCCGTATCTCTTTAAATCCTCTCCGCGTCCTTCTTCGTGTTATTGCTGTCGATGGTTCTGATAAATCTATTAGGGATCCCTTTCGTTTTACTCTCTCTATTCCTGTCATCATTCTTGATAATCCTGCTGCTGTTCCTGGTGTTGTTGATGCTGGTGCTGCCGTTGTCGGTGGTGCTGGTGATGTTCCTCTCCGACGACCATTTTGACCTTGCTCCCTTAGCCTATCCAAAATTTTATTCTCTTGCTCGATCTTTTCTGCCAATGGGACCCCTCGAAGCTGTAAGGGCAAAGTCTCATTCATCCATTCCATTTGTGACAAGTAAACCTTGTCCTCTAACACCTTCCTGAGCATTTCAGAAACAATTTGATCTCCTGGTCGGATCGCCAGCACCTTGTGATAACATTCAATAGCCTCAGATGATCGATTCATAATCTGGTAGATAAACCCGAGTCCTGTTTGTGCAGATGCTTTGGCCGGACCCGTCATCGAAATCGCGTCTACTTTCAAGAAATATGTCTCCGCATCCGTGTAGTTCCTATCACCACAAACGGATAAGGAGAAGAATAAAAAATAAAAAAATAAAAAAATAAAAAAATAAAAAAATAAAAAATAAATAAATAATAGGTTAATTATCAAACCTTTAACTCCTTCATTCTGTAGCACCATTGCCCGTATATATCAATCAAGATCAGAAACGTACCCAAGCTTCCGATACGAGTGTGCCAGGTTGAGCCACGTTGTCTCCCAAATGACGTTTTTCCGTTGAGACCCCTTCAACTTCTCAATCACTTTAAGGAATGATTCAACAGCAGCGTCATACTGTCCCAAGTTGTACTGAACCACGCCAATCTCGCTTAGTAACAACGGATCCGAATCACAGATCGTCAAGCAAAATGTCAAGTATTTTTGCGCTAAAAGAACATTGTTCTGTTGAAGGTGTTGCATCCCAATGTACATAGGCCCTAGATGTGATCTTGACGTTCAAGTGTAATAAAAAAATAAAATAAAATAAACAGATAAATAAACAAAGGGATAGAAAATAGAGGTATCAGATCATGACGATGGTATCTTTTTTTTTTTTTTTTTTTTTTTTTTTTCCTTAATCCTTCTAATTCATTATTACCCTTGAAACAGTTTAGCGCTTGTTGCATATGCAGAAATTGCTTGATCATGCTCACCCTCCAACGCAAATGAGTGCCCAAATCCAATCCAGGCAGGTCCATAATGTCCATCAATAGTCGACGCTTTCCCAAAATATCGCCGAGCCTCGGCCATGTTTCCGATCAAGTAGTAATATACACCCACAGCGAACCATGAGACTGAATGCTTTGGATGCTGATCAACCAGTTCGTGTGCTAAATAGAATAGCTCGTTTTTATGGTTGAGTTCATAAAGCGAGACCAGATGCATCGGAATACAGGCCAAGTTGAACTTGTCCATTTCCAAGACTCTGTGAGTTAAAATTTTTTTTTAAAAAAAAAAAAAAAAAAAAAAAAAAAAAAAGCCAGTAAAATATAAAAGATAAGTTTGTTAGGATGTATGTATATAAACAAATGTAAATAAACAATATGAGGCGCTTCATACTTTTTAGTGCATTCAAGGCACTTGTCGAACGAGCATTGTGTAAAATACATCTCTGCCTTGGAGTACAACAGATCTGTGTTTTCGGTTTTGAACTTCGCGCTGAGGGACTGGTAAATCTCGTCCTGTTCGTCAAGGTGGTCATACTAGATATGAATGCATAAATTTACAATTGTCAGTCTCCTCTTTTTCATAGCTGTATTCTATTGCCTAATTTCTTTCTTTTTTGAATCTTGGCTTCTCTCCTGTTCATGTTGCTTACCTTTTTCAGCTTGGATTGATAGAGCATCTTGACGAATTCCGAGTCTGGGCCATGTAACTGATTGTCAAAATCAAGGCTTTCGATCAGTTCACGTTCTATTTACCATGAAAAATTAAAAAATAAATAAAATAAAATAAAAATAAAATAAAAGACAAAGACTTTTTTTGGTTTAAAGATCAAACCCATTATGTAGGATGGGATGTAGTATTGTATTAACACACCTTCTTTGCTTGTCAACATGTTATTAGAAATGAGACTATCCAATGCATCGTAGCACTTGACATCAATCTGAAGCGCTTCCTTAAAACATTCCTTGGCTTTGTCAATATTATGCATGCTCTTGAACACAACCCCTCGAAGATAGCACATTGATGCCTCGAGCTTTAATGAGAAAAAAAAAAAAAAAAAAAAAAAAAAAAAAAAGCCCAACGGGTGAATGAGTAAATGAGTAAACGATACTTTTACATTGAGTGGTTGCTTCAATATTATGACAATATAGACCCATTGGGTCACCAAAAAACATCTTTGTTTCTCATTACCTTGATCCCCCCATCAGCGGGGTTCATACTGCTTTCGGATAAACTATCGTGCGCATACTGGTTTTCCTCCCCTAAATACTCCAATGCCTCTGACCACCTCTCTGTCCGTATCTATCAATGCATTGGAACCCAATGAAAAGAAAATAAAGAGATTGACTTGATTAGCGATTCGGACGAAATAAAAAAAGCCATGACTTTATCTATTTTTGAAACTACTTACCATACACTGGATTGCCAAAAATCGACATGCCACTGAAGACTCTAACAAATCTTTCTTTTGCAGTAAATTGATGGCTCGCCCATATTCCCCCATTAGATAATATACTTGTGAAAGCCAAAAGACGTCATTCGAATCATCTATTAACAATTATAGTAATAGCAATAACAATAACGAATTAGCGGAACAAAACTTTGTATTTGACGTAAATAGGCATAGGTTTAGAATATATTTACAAAAAAAAAAAAAAAAAACAAAAAAACAAAAAAAAAAAAGAGAGAATGGTTTACCAGTGATGCTGAGGACTTTATCGCCCCAAAACGCAGCTGTCCGATACATGTGTTGATGCATCGCATCCGTACGCCATGCTCGCATACCATCCACAGTCCCCTTATCGCGCTGTGTTTCTGCTGGTGTAAAAAAATCTATTGCAGAAGAATAACTGCCGTCGTATCCACCAATCATATCCCCTTGACTATCTCCTCTTGTGAGTAGCCTACTATCAAGAGAATTAGGGATCGAATCGATCTCGAATATAGAGGCTGATCCTTGTTGCAATCCTGAGCCTCCTGACATCAAAGCACCACTGCTGCCAATACCGCCACTAACCAGCGGGAAAGGCGATGGTGTCGATCCAGTAGGGATAACGAAGTTCTTGATTGGTGATGACAAATTGGTGTTCTCCAATAAACTCGCTGGATAATTCGCAAATGGTGATGGAAGTACTCGCATATTTTGACTAGATGTAGACATTTGTGATCTCCGTGCAGAGTTGCTTGGGGTCCTTGATCCGGCTCCTACTGCACCTGCACCGCCACTAGGCGAGAGTTCAGTAAGAGACGCTAATGTGTTGCTAAAGCTATTATTCACTGAACCCGTCATACTTCCAGAAGATGCTGTTGAACGCTTCAATAAAACATGTGGGTTTGGTAATGGTGGTCCGCGAAGGCGACGAGATGTTGGGTTTGTAGTAGGTGTGACTGGAGTGGTCGAGGATGCTGATCCTGATCCAGGCCCACTACCACCTCCTCCGGAAATACCGACCCCTCCTCCTCCCATTACTAAAGAATTCCATTCCCCACTTCCGACGCCACCTCCGCCACTAGGGACGCTAGAGAGTCGACGCGAAGGCCTAGTTGGGGTTGTAAAACTATTGTTTGGGGACGTGGTTGCGCCCCAGGTTTCTGATGCATTATTACTGTTGTTGTGACCGCCGCTATCTCCTATACCGGTAATAGGCGTATTGCCTGACGGCGAGGCTATCGCAGTAGCAGATCTTGTTGAAGACCGCAAACGTGGTGTCTGTACATTGTTATTACTATTATTGACATTATTGTTGTTGTTGTTGTTGTTGTTGCTATTGCGATTATTGACTGGTGTTTGAAGACCCTGTGGGGTCGTTCTTCCTCTTTGTCCTTGTCCTTGCCTTTGTCCTTGTCCCTGGTGCTCACTTGTTCCTACAGGATTATTGTTAGTCTGTCTCGGCCGTCTAGGTGTAGTTGGCATTGTGAAGAATGATGGCAGACAATGGGCGGAGCCGCAGTCATGTAGCCACCTTCCCTTACTGCGAATGAATTTAGGCGCGCGTTGTAAGTCACGTTTTCTTTGGATCATTTGTTATTGGATCAAAGCTGAGCTGGCGCTTTGCATTGTTATCGTGCAAATGTATATATAATAAGCGTGATGAGTCTTCTGGTATCAGCGCTGGGCACTAGGTACTGGGCACTGGGCACTGGGCACTTAGGCGCGGGTTGCCGAGGAATTTTCCAAATGTAAACATTCAATGTTAGTCGCCTTGTATACAGCATATATATACATATATATATATATATAATATATATTTATATTCTTTGACAGTCAATATTTTAATTCATTTATATTCTTTGGCTATGCAGATGGCACCATCGATCTTGATAACAGAATCAGGTCCGGCAATAAAGGTCCCACTCTTTCTTCTTTTAAACTTGGCTCTTTCTTTCTCTTCATTCACATTCATTCTCTCTTCACTTTGCTTTCTTTATTTTGTCTCCTTAACCCTTATAAACACTTTCTTCATTCCTCTACATTCAATTTTTTTTTATTTTTTTTTATTTTTTATTTTTTTATTTTTTTTTTTTTTAGTTCGTCATGACTTTAGAACCTCCTCAAAAAGTTCCTGCTCTCAAGACTGCTATGCACCCCATTCTTCAAAAGTTGGTCCACAAACCCGACACATTCACCACTCAAGATGCTACCATTGCAACAAAAGAGATTATGGAGGGTCGTGCCACTCAAGCTCAGATTGGTGCCTACCTTGTTGGTCTCAAACTCACAAAACTCGATTCAGACCCGGCCATCGTAGCTGCCTGTGCTGTTGAAATGAGTAACCATGGCCTTCCCATCTCCTTTGAACAACACCCAACTCTTCAGGAACAACTTGTCGATATCGTCGGCACCGGCGGCGATGGTCATGATACCTTCAATGTCAGCACAACTGCTGCAATTGTCGCTGCAGGCGCAGGATGCAAAGTTGCCAAGGTAAAAAAAAAAAAAAGTAATAAATACAATACTCATTAGATTCATGCAATCAATGCAGACAAAGTTCGTACCACCCATAAAAAGAGCATGATTCTTTTCTTCACACTAAATTACTCAGCCCGCCCACTGACTCATTTATCTTTTTACTATCTTTTACTATCTTTAAAAAAAAAAAAAAAAAAAAAAAAAATGTACAATATATATATTTATATATTCATCTTAGCATGGGAACAGAGCTGCTTCATCCGCATGTGGATCTGCTGATATTTTAGAAAAGATTGGATGCAGGATCGATAATGTCCAACCGGACGATGTAGCTCCATTGCTTGATGATCATGGATTCTGTTTTCTCTTCGCCCAAACTTATCACCCGGCTATGAAGAACACGAGTCTTCCTAGGAAAGAATTAGGTGTTCCCTCCATCTTCAACTTGATGGGACCCTTGAGTAATCCGGTAAAACCTAAACGAGTCGTCGTCGGCGTTCACTCTAGAAGTCTGGGTGCTCTTATGATCGAAAGCCTAAAACTCATGGGTCTCATCTCAGGAATGGTCGTTTGTGGCGCCAATGGATTGGATGAGATCAGCCCTGAATCAGAGACACATGTAAGCAAAGCCCCTTCTCTCTCTCTCTCTCTCTCTCTCTCTCTGCGCATGTGCATGTCTCACCACCAAGCCCGTTTCCTTCTAACTTTCTAATTTTTTTTTTTTTTTTTTTTTTTGGATAAAAAGGTCTGGAAGCTGGTAGATGGTAAAGTCATTGAGGAGGATATCACGCCCGCACAATTTGGACTTCCTTCACACCCATTGTCATCTGTTCGCGGAGGTGGTCCCGTAGAGAATGCAGCCATTTTGGATGATCTACTCAACAACAAGTTCAAGTCTCCCGGACATCCAATTTTGGACTTTGTCCTGCTGAACGCTGCTGCTCTTTTGGTAGTTGCAGGCAAGACTGACAATTTTGAGGATGCTGTTATCCTTGCAAGACAAAGTGTTGAAAGTGGCAGGGCTCGCGCAGTCCTGGAAGGGTTCAGGCGCGACATCCAATAAGATCTCTTTTTTTTTTTTTTTTTTTTTTGTTCTATTCCTTTAAATGGTACTTTCTTTTGTATAATATCAATAAAGTTAAGAAATTGGCTCCCAAACATCCTATGCTCATGATGTTGTTCGCCTTGATACGTTTATTTTATTGTGTCACTTTCCCATTGGTTTCAATTGTGCTACATCTCAAATAAAAAAAAAAACAAAAAAGAACACAGCCTTAAAAGAGCACAGCCTTAAAAGATAGGAATGTAGTTGTTAATACGTTCCTTCTGACCCATAGTGATACATTCTGCAATCCAAACAATATTACGAATCTCTTGTTCCTTGAGTTTCAAAAAGGAGTAAAAGAGTCCATAGTGGAATTGCTGCTGGAACGACTTCTTGTTAAGATGAACTTCATATTCAAAAAAGCGGTCTTCAAGCGCCTTAGATGATCCTGTGGCAGAACTGTTATCAAAGAATTGACGATATTCCTGTAGGTACAATTATTTTTTTTTTTTTTTTTTTCCACAAAAATAAAAAAAAGTGTCAGTTAGATAGAATACATCAGAAGAAGCTGGGATAAGAGACAGGCAATGATATTGTAGTTCATTCATTTCGGTAATAGCATTACCAAGAAAACATCGCAGATAGCCTTCACTTGCTCGGCATCGTCTGACCTTGCAAGTTTGAGGTTGCCCTCAGGGTATAAGCGTCCAATATTAGGAAACAGCTTCGCGCGATCGTCCTTGGTCAGCTCTGTGCCAAATGAGTTGATGGTGATATTCACCGACCTGCGATCCGCTTCGAACTATTAAAAAAAAAAAAAAAAAAAAAAAAAAACAGAGAAAGTCATGCATGAGTTTACTTATTGACGGCTGTTGCAGCTATTATTGGTGCTTTTTTTTTTTTTTTTTTTTTTTTTTACCTGCAATAGTTCTCCCATAATTTCTGCTGTGGGACCTCCGAAACTCTGAGTGAAATGATAAAAGTCCTCCAAGTAAGCCTTATAGAGTGTGTTCCTGATGATTTCAATATTCATTTCATCCAGATCCTCTGCTGACAGACAATCCTTGAAATAAGGTGCCAATGGTGTCTCGACCAAGACAGAATTATATAACTCGGCCACATTTGTTGCTACACAAAGCGCAGGCATACTGTCAAAATTACCCAAAGGGTGGCATTTATTCAGGAGCTCGTGCGTGTCACGCTCATGCAATGTGCCTGTGATCAGCAAAATGACATTATCAATCATATAGGCGTACCTTTTTTTTTTTTTAAAAAAAAAAAAAAAAAAAAAAAGTCGGTTAGTTCCCTTTTTTTTTAACTCGCAACTGGATATAAAAAGAGTCCATAATCTAGAAAAAAAGGGGATAATGAACTCACGTCATAAAGTCCAAGAACTGTGAAAGAGGTGCAACAGCGTGAGCGCGAATGTACTCAAACTCCTGAATAAGCTTGTCCCTGCATTTCTCGGACAACAACGACGTCGAAATTTTGGCCTCGTTCTGTAGAAGTGAACCATAGTCGGAAGCAGTGAGTTGAAGTTTTACATCTTTTTTTTTTGTTGTTTTTGTTGCATTTGTAGTTGTAATTGTAGTTGTGGTTGTAGTTGTAGTTGTTATGATAATGAGTGAGGAAAAAAAATAGACGATAATAATGAGTATTGGTTTTTCTTTTTCACTACGATAAGAATGAAAGAGTGAGGCGGAAGAGAATGCCATATGTAGAAGATATAATTCTTCCTTGTTACCTTCAAGAGTCTCACACTGGGTTAAATTAATGTAAGCGGTGTTAGTGAGGATGCTGCTACGGTATCCGCGCACAATGCCCTCAAGGTATCCATCGTCAGCGTTGAAGAAGAGTGCCTCCATTGTTCTTTGTCGAGTTTCTTAAAAGTCTAGAAAGGCGAAGAGAATGAATGAGGAGAGGAAACACTGTACTGATGCAAAAGAGGGTATGGAGTGCGAGCGTGACGTTTATTATAGATCACGTTTTCAGTATTTCAGGGGCATTAGATGGGTGACTAAAAAATGTCTCGACAGTGCTAAACGTTGTCTTCTTTTGCATTCTAGGGGTAGCTTATCCATACATTGGACACTATGTTTCTGTTCCAGTTATCAATTAATGATGGAAGAATATACATGTTATTACATGTGGATAATAAGAAAATGTAGCTGAACGCGTTATTGAAAAGTATGCTCTAATTGCGTGTTACATGGTCACGACAGTGCTAGACTGTCCTGGGAATCTTTTAGGATCATCAGCACCATCAAAAAATGGTTGCATTTCTTTCCTCAAAAGGCAAGTACGCTGTTTCCCTCTTTTCTCACGCATCCCCGACTTTTATTCTTCCTCACTTCACTCTTCACTTCGCTCACACGTTCAACCTACCTCTTCGCTTGTTCCCCCTCTGTCTTTCAGAAATAAAATTCAGACCATGCAACAAGGACCAGGAAAAGACGACGCTCTGGAGGCCATTGACAACGCAGACGCCAGTCTCCGTCAGCTTTCCATCCAGATCCATGATCATCCTGAATTGGGATACGAGGAACATTTTGCTCACAAGACACTCACAGACTATCTGGAGCAACAAGGATTCCAAGTAACCCGACAAGCCTGCGATATCTCTACAGCCTTTATTGCAGAATATGAGAATCAAGGTTCTGGTTCTGCAGTCGATGAACCAATTCGGTCTGTTGGATTCTGCTCTGAATACGACGCTTTGCCCTCCATCGGCCATGGTTGCGGACACAATTTAATTGCAATCTCAGGTGTCGCTGCTGCCCTCGGTGTCAAGGCTGCAATGGAGAAAAATAATATCCGTGGTAAAGTTCGTCTGTTGGGTACTCCCGCTGAGGAAACACTGGGTGGGAAGCGCCCAATGTTGGAACGTGGCGCGTTCAATGGGTTGGATGCCTGTATGATGGTTCATCCTGCTCAATTTGATGTTCTTTACAGGCAGCCCTTGGGCGTTGGACGCTTTGACTTTGAGTTCCATGGAAAGGCATCTCATGCTTCAGCAAGCCCATGGGAAGGTGAGTAATTTTTTTTATGAAAATGCTGAAAGTAGATGGCGAGGAATGCTGAATCAACGTTTGAGACTGAATGCATTCATCCATTGACTTTAATGTTAGGGATCAATGCTCTTGACGCGGTCTGTATGACATATAACGCCATTGGCCTATTCCGCCAACAGACTTTACCAACTAACAGAATCCACTCAATTGTCACCAATGGTGGTCAAGCCGCTAATAGTAAGTACTCTCCGCCATTAATCATCATGATATTGGATGGATACAACAGTTTTTACAGATGTCTTATATCATTTCTTTTTTTTTTTTTTTTTTTTTTTTTTTTGTAGTCATCCCAGAACTGGCATCAATGACAACGTTGTATCGTGCCAACAAAAATGAAGACCTTCTCAAGCTGCACGATCAGATTGCAGAAATTGCAAAGTCCTCTGCCGAAGCTTCAGGTTGTACTCTCAATATTAAGGAACCAATGCAGTATTCGCCACTCAACAATAACCCACCATTAGCAGATCGTTTTGGAGAATACATGAAGTCATTTGGGGTTCGTTACAACTCGCGTGAAGTAGACGAGACCACTCCTGCAGGCTCAACCGATATGGGCAACGTCACGGTCGCCTTGCCAGGTATTCACCCAGTCTTCAACATCGCTAGCCTGGACGGTGAACGTGAACCGGGTCTGACCACTCATTCTGCCTTGTTTGCAGAGCGCGCAGGAACTGAGGTGGCTCATAAGGCCACCATCCGTGCAGCGAAGGGCCTTTCATTGACTGCTCTGGATGTTTTGTTGGATGCAGAGTTTGCCAAGTCTATTCGCGAGGAGTTTGAGCGTTCAAAACCCAAGATTCTATAAGCTAGATAGATACTTTTAACAGCACAAGAAGTTGTGAAGAAACCATTCAATTTTCAAAAAAAACATTTATGTAAATATGTATTTAATGAATGGATTCGACAGATACCAGGATCCAGCAGATCCCAATATGTGAACGGGTTGTCGGATCTTGGTAAGTCCCACATGCTAGAGAAATAAATTAATCAGACATGTCAGACATGCTGTTAATCTGGCGCGATGTCGTTCGTTTGAAACCTCATTGGCGTCATGGGCCGCTTTATTTCTGTTCCAAAGTTTGCCACTACTCCCGCCTCTTTCGGTGTCTTCTGGTACATTGACCTATCCAACACTGCTCTCTTATCAGGATACACCATTCTTTCACTAGAATACCAGCTATACATCGCACCAGCTAATCTCACTGGTCAAAAAAAAAAAAAAAAAAAAAAAAAAACTTGGCTTCGGTGTACTGGTGTAGCTTTTTTCACTCATAAACACTGCTGGTCGCACGAAAAGACTGAAACGAATTTATTGCCGATTGCGCGCGCAAAACGCAAGATGAGAGAGAAGAATAAGAAGCTTGTGGAGGAGAGGAACTGGACAAATAGCGCGCTGATATACGCATAATAGCAGCATAGCACTTGCAAGAACACCTTCAGACGATCCATTTCCAATGGTAAAGAGTGACCAGAAGAGCTAGCCGCGTATTTTTTTTTCTAGATCCGTGCATTAACATACAAAAGTAATGTGTCTTTAAAAACAAGAATGCTTTCTTTTTTTTGTCTAATCTCCTTTGCGCATTGTTTCCCAACACACCGTCTTTGGGTTGGGTTTCTAAATCGAAATATCCCTAAGCCTTCCAGAAGGAGAGCCACGAGACGTCGCTTTAATATATATTTATTAATAATATAACAAAAAGACAGGGTCTAAGATGGTATGTATAGCGCAGGTTGGTGCAATGGCCATTATTACAATTATGCGATAGCATTTGAAAGAAAGATAAATATATCTAAATGCCTTCAGGTCGATCCGCCATGGCAGACTCATTGCTATATCAAGCTATGACAGACGGTGGGAACTCTCAAAAGCCTAATGGATAATGCATCAGCTCCTTCTTCATCCTCCATATTCACTCAATCTTTTTTTGGGTATAAAGAGCAGTCTGTCCTTATTGTGGTTGACTGTGTAAAAATGGATCAAGGTAGCTTGGCACCAACAAAGGGAAATGAGTGCTACAAGTGGACGCGATAAGCGAAATGAGACATGAAACGAACTTCATAATCATCTGTCACATTTGGATGCAAATAATAAAAGGGAATAGTTATACTGCGGTCCTTGTCGCCATGGCATCCAGGAGACATTAGGCCCTGAGTGTATCATAGCTTTTAATCGGGCCAACAAGAGCATACCAGAGCTACTCTCAGCAAGGCCACCCATCCCCATTTACCGTTTGCTAATGCTTATTTGTACTATCTGTCCCTTTTGTTTGTTTTTATCAGTTAATTGTTTTGTATTCCTGGCTATTTTTGCTCATTGTCCACAATACCCTTCCATTCGTTCAGACCCCATGTCTTGATACCACCACTGCCGGTGCCACTATTACATGTATGCCATACGAGATATATAAGGAGCTCTCTGTTTCCTCTTGGCCCTCATTACCTTGACCACTCTACAACCTTCCTTGTCAAACTTTTTTCAATAGCTAACACCTCCTCTCCTACTTTCCTTCTTCCCCTTTTGTTCTTTTTTTCCTTTCTTCTTTTACTCCTTTGCGCATTGCTCCTTTCCTCTTGTCATATCAAAGCGAATACGCCTTCACATCCACTAGCTGGCTCTAAGCCATATCCTTACAACCTTCACAAACAATGAGCAAAGAGGAATACTTTGCTGAGAGGATCAACAACTGGAAGGTCGAGGACATTGTCCCTGATTATGACCTCGAGGAAGAGGATGACTCCCCTATTGAGGAAGTCCGCGTCACTATCCCTAGTATGTCCATGCTCTTTTTGCCTGCTACAACCCTCATTATTGTTGTTTGCACCAGCCATAAACAAAAATATCGATCTGGGGAACCAACGTCGATCATTTGTCTTTTTTTGTCTGTGAGCCATCATCCCCTAGGCCCCGTTTAACGTATTTTCCCTCCATTGTTCACACCTGCCATTCTAATATTGGAATTAACACATACAATGTATTCTTTAATCTACAATTCCTACAGATACGGATGATCCCTTTATGCCCTGTAATACTTTTCGCATGTGGTTCCTTGGCCTGTTCTTCACCGCTGTCATCTCCTTCATCAATCAATTCTTCTACCTCAGGCAAACTCAGATCTCGATCGGATACTCCGTTGTTGCCTTGGTCTCGCTCCCCTTAGGCCACCTCATGGCCAAAGTCCTTCCAATGGGCGAGGTCAGTCTTTTTGGCTGGAACTTCACTCTCAACCCTGGCCCTTTCTCCGTCAAGGAACACATTTTGATTGGGACTATGACTGCTGTCAACACCAGTACAGCGTATGCCGTTGATATCATTATCCTACAGAAGCTGTTTTATGGGTCTGAAAAACCATTTATTGCAGGGCTTCTCTTAGTCTTCACAACTCAGGTCACTGGGTTTTCTCTAGCTGGCGCTCTCCGCAAGTTCCTGGTCCGCCCTGCACACATGATCTGGCCCTCGACCTTGGTGACAGCCTCTCTGTTTCGTTCACTTCATGCTTCCAGTAACCTCCCTGGGGAGGATGGCCGTATGACTAGGATGAGATATTTCTTGTTAGTCACTCTTGGCTCATTTCTTTATTACTGGTTCCCCGGATTCATCTTTCCCACCATCGGCGTACTCTCCTGGATCTGCTGGATCAACCCTGACAACATTGTTCTCTCTCAGCTGACCGGCTCCAATGGTCTCGGCATAGGAACCATTGCCCTTGACTGGTCTGCCTCATACTATGTCCAACCTTTAGTCACACCTTGGTTCGCACAGGTGAATATCCTTATTGGCTTCATTTTCATTGCCTGGGTCATGGTTCCCTGGGCCTACTACACCGATCTTTGGAAGTCCAAGAGCTACCCTATTTTGTCTGCAGATCTGTTTCGTGAAGATGGAGCTATTTACAACAAATCTATGATCCTGGTCAACAATGTTCTGGATGAGGAAAAGTACAGGGCTTACGGCCCCCTCCGCATGGACTCCTTCTTTGCTTTAACCTACGGAGTCGGCTTCGCTGGCCTCACAGCCACTATTGTTCATGTCATTCTCTATAATGGTCAGGAGCTGATTGCCCGTTGGAAGTCCGCTCGTCTGGAAAACGAGGATATTCATTCGCGACTTATGCGTGTCTATCCTGAAGTCCCTGACTGGTGGTACATCTCACTCTTTGTCATTTCTCTGGGTTTGAGTTTAGTTACCTGTGTCGTGTGGGAGTTCATGCCTTGGTGGGCCGTCCTCTTGGCCATGGCTATTGCTATCTTTTTTGTCCTCCCGGTCGGCGTTGTCCAGGCCGTGACTAACCAGCAGCCTGGTTTGAACATCATTACAGAGTATGTGATCGGTTACATGCTCCCTGGGCATGCCATTGCCAACGTTACGTTCAAAACCTATGGCTACATTGTCAACGTTCAGGCTTTGACCTTCACCGCAGATTTGAAGCTCGGTCACTACATGAAGATCCCTCCCCGCGTCATGTTCATGGCTCAGATTGTCTCGACCCTCATCAGTGGCACCATCAACCTGGGTACCGTCACCTGGTTGCTTAACGCTCATCCCACTATCTGCACTAAGGACGGATATCCCTTCACATGCCGTTCCACTAACACATTCTACTCTGCTTCTGTCATCTGGGGCGCTATCGGCCCTGCCCGTGTCTTTGGTAACGTTGATGGTGCTATTTACTCCCCTGTGCAATGGGGCTTTCTGATTGGCGCAATCTTACCCATCCCCTTCTGGCTCTTGGCTCGTAAGTTCCCTAATGTGACCTGGTTGAAGTATGTGCACTGGCCCGTGTTGTTGGCAGCCACGTCCAACATGCCTCCGGCCCTTCCTTACTTCTATACCAACGGTCTCTTCCTGGGCTTCATATTTGCATTCTTACTCAGACGTTACCGTTATAACTGGTGGGCTCGTTACAATTACTTGACGTCGGCTGCTATGGATAGCGGGGTCGCGATCTGCGGTCTGGTCATATTCTTCTCTATTCAGTCCTGGAAAGTTACAATGCCTCATTGGTGGGGCAATCCTGAGGATGGCAACTTTGACCACTGCCCACTTGGTGGTGCTAATTACTATTCCGTGAGAGCTTAAAAAAAAACACACACACACACACACACATTTGTTAGACCAACTACATGCCTTGTATTTTACTCAATACTTTTTTAATATCTCATTTCATGACCAACATCTATAATAGAATACCACTTGCTATTCAGTCCTGCAAAGCTTTAATAAAAATACCCAAATTCAAATTCAAAAGAAAAAAGACAAGATCAAACAGAGGCCTAATGGCATTGTGTGCGTTTTTGTAATGAAGTTACCAGCACGAAAGAGATTATGAAGTACCTTTGGCCAAGTTGATTAAGAAAGAAGATAAAAATACAAAAAAAAAATTCTATGAGCGAGGACAGAGAAAACTTGCAGATTCAGTAGCCCTCTTTTTATTTTGTTAATGTTTTGTTTTTTTTTTAAAACTGATCCGTGTAAGTAAGCCTTTCGTTTATCACGCTATATCTACTCGGCTGCTTCAAAAATGAACATTGAACTCGTACGCGGGGCGGAGAGATTAGGTAAATATGCTATTATTATTTTTTTTCCCTAGTAAATATACCTTCTACTTCAGTTATTGGAAATCCTTTTTGTCAGATGGGGATTGAAAATGATTGTATATCTCAAACAGCCCCCTGCTTGGCTACCTGGCAGCGCCTACGACCCAGTTTCACCCAGAAGGGTAAATCCCTCTTACGTGTGCGTCAGCATAACATACTGACTATCAGGGCGATGCGCTGCCAGGGAGTTGCTCATCTACTCCAAGTTTGAGTAAGTTGATATAATATCGCTCTCGTCTCGCTATCAGTTATATGACTTAGCCTTTGGACGCACTTATTCTACTGTCTAGCCCTCTACAGGTATGCATGAAGGCCACCATCAAAAAATATATCGAGTGTGCCCGCCAGTGATAGGCAGCATCAATGAAGGACAACAATGGCTCTTAACTAGATCTACTTTTTAGTTTTCATAGCACGATTCTCAGGAAAAGTATAAATGAGCGCTTTCGATTTCCATTAAGTACGTCACGTGTAATGAGTTTGTTGGGCAAGTCGAGCTTTGAGGACTTTACCACGCGGTATGCAAGTCATTGCAGTTTTCTGTGCCATTAAAAAAGTATTACCAACTTGTTAAAAGGAGGCATATCCTTGGATGAAATCAAAGCATGATCGTACAGATATAAAAGGCTTTAACAGCTCTGACAGTAATGACCCTCAAAAGGGGCGTAAGCGAAGTACTTCAGACTTGCAAACAAGCTCTAGTAAAAACGAAGCAGGGATGGAGTTTGTGGTGGGACACGCATCAAGGCAACAAGTTCACGTGGTGAGATCAGGGCGTGACGTGATTTTAGCGATATCTCTGGAGCGCGAACCTCACAGCTCCAACCTTCATTTTCAAGTTCAGAATACCATTCTTACACCATGGGAGATGACACAGGAAATTGGTGCCTAATTGAAAGCGATCCTGGTAATTTATAGCGAAGGCTCATTGAACAATGAGGAAACAAAAAAAAAAAAAAAAAAAAAAAGATTGTGTGTGAGACCAGCTTGCGGTCCACATTTTTTTTATGATATGATATTGAACAAACTATTTATTAATTCATTGATAAATATGTACAATTATAGGTGTATTTACCGGACTCATTAAAGGAATCGGTGTTAATGGAGTTCAAGTTGAGGAGATTTATTCTATCGATAAGGAAACATTGGAGGATTTGAGGTATATATAATATATACGGATCCTTTTTCTGTTTTGCTTTTCCTCAGTGGTTTTTTTTTTTTTTTTTTTTTATCTTATTGGATTGGACAAGCGCTAAGAGAAAGAAAATTGAATTTTTCTAGACCTGTACATGGCCTAATCTTCTTATTCAAGTGGGAAGGTCGTAATCCAGCATCCACACCCGGATCACAGGCACCAATTGAATATGATAATGACAAGGTCTTTTTTGCACAACAAGTAAGTTTACCTAATAATTAAAACTGTCATTTTTATTTTATTTTATTTTATTTTTTCATTTTCTTCTCGTTTCTTTTCTTTTTGAGTATCATATTTAAAAAAAGGCGCTTTTACCTCGCTTTCTTTTTTTTTTTTACTTTTTTTTAGGTCATTACCAATGCCTGTGCTACGCAGGCGATTTTATCGGTCCTTCTTAATTCACCATCAATTGATCTAGGAGAAGAACTCACCAATTTCAAATCATTTGTATCCGATTTTCCAGCAGAGGTACTGTATCTCTTTTATTATACCTGTTATTATCTATTCATTTAAAGCATCTAACATTTTCTCCGCTTTTTTTTTTTTTTTTTTTTTTTTTTTTAATTGGATGTTACTACCAACCATTTATCTAGTTGAAAGGTGTCGCGATCACCAATTCGGATTTGATCCGCACAGTTCACAACTCATTTGCGCGTTCAGATCCATTTATCAATGAAATGAATGATCCTGGTTCTAAGGAGAAAGAAGACCTCTTTCACTTTATCGCCTATACTCCCATCAATGGTCAACTATATGAACTGGACGGGTTACAGGAAGGGCCTCGGAATCATGGTCCGTGCCCTGGCGATTCATGGCTTGAAAAAGTAGGACCTATTATTCAAGCACGAATGGCACAATATGCAGGAGGGGAGATCCGATTCAATTTGATGGCAGTGGTGGATGATCGGATCAAGGTCTATGAGGAAAAGAAGGCATCGTATGAGGCACAACTTGCGGCGTTACAACAAAGAGAAGGTCCTGAAGCAGGTGGATGGTTGAAGGGCGAGATTGAGAACTTGAAACAAGACATTGTTAAGGAAGAAGAGAAGCGGATGAAACAACAGAGAGAGAATAAGTTACGGAGACATAATTTTGTACCGTTAGTATATGAACTCTTGAAGGGACTAGCTCAGGAAGGAAAACTTGAAGGGCTAGTGGAAGAAGGCAGAATAAGAGCTAAAGCAGAATTGGAAAGTGCAAGGCAAAGGAAGACGGCGGCGGCTGCGTCAGCTGGGCAAGGGGGATCGACTGGTGACAACTTTGGAGAAGATGTTGACATGTATGAATAGGCAAATTGGCGAAGAGGAAATGATAGAGCGAGCGATTCCTTCTGGAAGTCGGAATAAATTAAAATAAAATAAAATAAAATAAAATAAAATAAGAATGCTGATCAGATGAAGTGTGTTAATATTTATTCAAGTATATTTATAACAAATATATATTATATCTATATACAACCGTATTTTCAATTGTGTTATATAATTGAAATCAACTTTATAAATAAACATCAAATTTGAGTAAAATGACGTTTAGACTAGACAGCTATATTCGTTAGTGGGAATAATTATCGATTTCTTTTATTTTAATGTGTTCTCAAAGTGGCAGCCTTCTCCACTTTGTTTTTTTAAAAAGCTTGTGGGGAGAGACAGGGACGTGCAGGCAAAAGAAAAAAAAAAAAAAAAAAAAAAAAGAGCCTTAAAACATTCAGAGCACAAATAAAACTAAGCTGCAGCACTCACCCTAATTGTGTAAGTGTACATGTACATGAACAAATTAACTTTGATCACTCGCACATTTTCTTCAAAGTGACAAAAGTGAATGAGACAGATGGCTAGACCTTTGACGAGGATGAGGATGCTGATTACTATTATGTATTATATATACTATATACTAGTATTATTATATGTATTATGACTATGATTATGATTAATAATTATGTCTACTGTATTAATGCATTTAAAGATCATAGTGATCCTACATTAAAAGTCGCAAGTGCTGAAATACTTTTTATCGACTCCAAAAAAAAAAAAAAAAAAAAAAAAAAAAGCCTCGGTGGCAATGCGCTATTGTCGTTTTGACATGTGTCCAAACAAAAACATTTTAACCATGGGTTTGCATAGCAGTATTAATTAATTAATAAAAATATTCCTGTATTTTCAACTTGAGGCGAAGCCTAAATTTCCCATGTATTTGCCTCATTCAATATTTTGCTAATGTAAAAGCGCACGAGCGTTTAATGGGATGGAAAACAAAGAGACAAATGTGCATCTTATGGTTATATACACATCTATATTATTACATTTACCTTTTTTTCGTAAAAGTCGATCTCTTTTACTAATAGACATCAGGCATGTAATAAAACGTATCATCTCACATGATGCTTGCTTTCCGGAATTGTTTCAACAAGATGTTTACGTTCCCTTGCTTGTTGATGAATTCCTAGGAACGCGTATCGTCCATCCATAAATCCCAACAAAATTCTCTGCAGGAAAAAAAAAAAAAAAAAAAAAAAAAAGAATATCCTTGCTCTCAAACAAGAGCGAAAGATCAAAGTCTGTGCTTCAACAAGCAAGATTAATGTAAAAGGAATGAAAAACTACAGGTTATGCTACACTATACAACCATCCTTGATATTAATGCTGTTCATATGTCTACTATACTTGACATATGCAAATCTGAGAAACGTTAGGATGAATGATGATGGCAACTAATGGTCAAAGACTCCAGTACAAATATCCATAAACTATTGTGTAAGCGCGCAGCTTTCTATTTTATAAAAAAAAATATAAAAAAAAAAAAAAAAAAAAAAAAACTATAATACATTTAATAATTATTATGGCGCCAGTCGGTCCCCATTAGATCCAACCTATACGATATGTCTACAAAGGTTTTTTTTTTTTAAGCACGAGCAAAGAGAGCCTTTCCTCCACTGGAGGAAAAGCACAGGACATAGTAGAAGATAAAAAAAAAAGAGCCCCGAACCGAGAGAGATTCGTGGACTGAACCGAATGTGGCAGTCATATGAAAAGGCTTTTTGTGCGAAAGAAAAAAAAAAAAAAATGTGAGCAGAGAAATTCCATGTTAGTTTTGTTTATCAGGGACTTTGACGCACAGCCAAAGTGAATGTGTTTCAAAGTACGCAATACTCAGTACATGCATGATAATGTGCCCAACAAAGGCTAAAAGTCTGAGAGGAAAAAGAGGAGCCAGGATAGTGAAGGTTCATAAATGCATAATATCCATGGTACAGTAAAAATATGCATCACGACATACATGTATTCATATAATATTTTAATACTTTAAACAAATATACTGTTCACATAGCATCACAGCATGCTTTTTACAGGTGAAAGTGGTTCTTTTCTTATCTCTGTCTATAGACAAGTTAGTTGTTGCACAGAGAATTGTTTAGCGCAGCAATATGATGATGAACAAGAAGAGAGAGAGAACAGAGAGGGAAAAGAAGCTCATGCTTCGTAACAATCATCTTCCAACTTCTCCTTTCTCGGATCTTCTGTGACAATAGCAACAGTAACAACAGAGAAAGTACGCGAACATACATTTGATTCTTCATAATTGTGCCTCGAACGAACAAAAAAAAAAAAAAAAAAAAAAAAAAAAAGTTACAGCATTGCATACACTTGCTTAGATCATAGTACTGTTTTTGCTAATATTATTTACATCCAGATGGTCTTTTTTATGCAGCCAACGCTTCATTGTCAATAGATGAGGAAAGATAGAAGGAGAAGGGGATAATCATATGTAGTCCCATTTGTACAGGACGAATGACAATGTTAAAAAAAGGGGGATCATGGATTGGCATATCAGAGTGTAATGCAGTGGGTGTTTGTCTCTCCCATTTTTTGTTAAGCAGACTACAAGGTCTTCTTTTGCACGCGTACTTGTACATTCTTGCTTTGATCGACTAATCAACAATAATGTTTGAGCATGAGTGTCACTCTACCCAAAAGATGCTCAATTTTTATTAGATTTTTTTTTTCCTACAATGGTACAGAACTACAGAATGATAGTGTGTTGCAATGTTATGATACTAGGAAAGTGAAAGTTAATGCTATGTATGAATATTAATAAATATTTATCTATGTTTGTATGACACATAAATACTTCCATTAGTTTAAACATGAGAGCATTGAGTGGGCAAAGAGAACCATAAATAAAGAAAAATAAAATAAAAACGAGCATTTCAACATTAGACCATTAGACACTTGCATGTGGGTTCAATGTGGAGTGAACAAATTATTCTGAGCTACTTTTCAACTTCTCTCCCTTCTATTTTTTCTCCATTGTAACCATAAAGGAATATGTGGGGAGGTAAAGCATCGCTCTTTGAAAATCACTGCATTGTCTCTCTCTTGTCACTTTTGCCTTTGCCAAAAAGCACAATACATGATGATAGGAATTTGGGCAAAAAGAGCGATGGTTTTTGAATGAATGTCTCTCTTTTTCCCAAACAACGACCTTGCAGCATACACCATCTGAGAGACCTTGCATGTGTGCGCATTGCGGGTTGCACACGGATGTGATCCAAGAAGGCACGAGAAAAAGCAAGCGACACTTGTGTCTGGAGCCCACTGAACAAAAAAGAATCGGCCATTTGATTCAGAGGAATAGACATCTACACAAAGTAGTAATTGTCCATTCCCAAGAACTGTACAAGACTAAATATCTCTGATGATATAGAATGTAGAAGTGACAGTTGCTCTCCTAGAGATTGAGAAATGTGGGGGATGAATGACTCGATAACAAGTATGGATATGTGATTACGAGAATGAAAGACTTGAGGGATCGGAAATGAGATGATAGGTGAGATCACATTCACCTTTGTGTATGGATGTCCGTGTTCACTTTGGAGAAAGTATACAAACCGCTGACTGATAATAAACATTCAGCTGCAACTGTGGGCGTGCCACCTGGAGACAGACCAAACAATTACCTGCAACCAACGATGCAAGAGAATGCAAACCATTGCAAAACACAAAACTATCGCATTCATTTCTGCCTTTAGATTTTTCAGACTTCCTTACAAAACCTCTTTGATACTTGTCAAAAGGGTAGCATACATTAAGGAAACATGAACAATGAGGAGGAGAGGAAAAAGTGTATAGTGGTTAGTGTGTAAAGTAAAAAAAAAAAAAAAAAAAAAAAGCCCTTGTGTGAATTGAATGCAAGTGAATGCTTTTCTTTTTTATAATAATAACAAGGTTGCAACCATCCAGATGCGCCTTCGAAGCTTCTTTGTTTAATTTTATTCTATTGAAATGAAATGAATGCCCGTGTGTTTGACTCCTTTGGCATAGATTATGGATCTGCTATCTGTTCGCTTTGTTCGACCTCTTCATCCCAATTCATATAAAAGCCTACCATCCTCTCCTTTTCTTTTTTTTTTTTTTTTTTTTTCTCTTCAGCATTTTGCCTCCATCTTCGCTTTCACATCCTTTCTTACATCCTCTCCTTGAGTAATTACAGCCTCAGCCACGCTATACTTCCTTTAAAAACGACTCGTCATCCTCCTTTTGCTTTAATCTTTTATCCATACTATCATGTCCACCTACGTTCAGCCCGTTGCCCCTACTGAAGGCCGTCTCGGCCACCTGACCCCTGAGCAGACTGAGAAGCTCCAGCAATTCTGGGTTCGTATCTTTGACATCATTGATGGCAAGGTCCAATTCGATCAAACTGCCCCTTCCTCCTTCAAGGGTCAGGCTCGCGATGAGGATGCTGCCGCCCCTGCCCCTGAGAAGAAGTCTGGCTGGTTCGGCCGCGGCAAGAGTGCTGCTCCCGCTGCTGAGGCCGCCAAGGAGGCTCCCGCTCCTCGCTTCACTGGTGAAGACATCAGGACGGCCCTCTGGAAGGTAGTCATGATGGACCACCCTGACTTGCTCATCTTGAAGGTAAAAAAAAAAAAAAAAAAAAAAAAAAAACAGTTTATGCAGATTATCATTTTAAAGTTTATGAGAGCCTTTTGTTAAACGTAAACTCTCCTTTGTCATTTTTTTTACATATTTCATTTTTTTTTCCTCCTGTGCATAAATAATTTCGGCGACTTTATTTATTACACAAACGTCTTCAACAACAATTGGACATTGCGCCTCCGACTTCAATTTCACGTTTCAATAGTTCATTCGCGCTCGCAAGTGGAACTTGGATGATGCCTTGAAGATGATGTTGAATGCTTTGAAGTGGCGCATTGCTGAGCGCATCGATGAGTTGATCGAGCTCTCTGACGAGGAGTTGGACCAGAAGTACCCCAAGTTCATTGAGCAGATGCGTCTCGGAAAGGGCTACCTCCGTGGTGCTGATCCCCTCAACCGCCCCATGTCTGTCGTTAACACTCGTCTCCACCACAAGAACGATCAGCCCGCAGAGACCATCCATCGCTTCACTCTCTACGTAAGTTTACGAAATTGACTCTTTTTATTTTTTTCTTTACATCCGAAGAATAAGTTCTAAACAGCTCTTTGTATTACTTGCTCTTAAAAATAGACCATGGAGTGCGGTCGTCTGCTCCTTGGACCCAGTGCAGAGACTGTCATTGTCATTTTCGATCTCTCCAACTTTGGTCTTGACAACATGGACTGGGGTTTCGTCCGCCTGTTTGTTCAGTGCTTCGAATCTTACTATCCCGAGACCTTGGGAGTCTGCGTTGTCCACCGCGCTCCTTTCGTCTTCTGGGGTCTCTGGAAGTTGATCCAGCCCTTGCTCGACCCCGTTGTCGCCTCCAAGTTCGTCTTCACCCGTAACAATGCAGAGTTGCACAAGGTCATTCCTCGTGAGCGTCTTCCCATCACTCACTACGACGGTCTCGATGACTGGACTTACCAATACGTCCCTGCCGCCCCTGGCGAGAACGCCCCAATGAAGGATGAGGTCAAGAAGGCTGAGTTGCTCAAGGAGCGTCATGACTTGGAGGCCAGATTCGAGGCCGTTACACGTGCCTGGGTCAGCAACATCAATGGCCAGAACTCTCCTGAGCGTGACGAGATTGCTCGCCAGTTGAGGGAACAGTACACTCGCTTGACTCCCTATGTTCGTGCCAAGAACTTGTACCAGCGCTGGGGTGTTGCCCACGATGGTCAGGTCAACTGGACCTACAATGTCAAGGCTTAAAAGAGAGGAAAGAAGAGAGGAAGAAAAAAAGCCGACATCAGGAATGCAGGACGTTCCAAGCAGAGGATAGAAAAAAAAAAAAAAAAAAAAAAAAAAAAAGTATCGAATTATATATACCCTTGCAAAGCTGGATCGACATACATAGGATACATCCCCTCACTTATAGAGAGAGAGCATCAAAGAAGGAAAAAGAATAGCAAGGGTGGAGAGTGGGGGTTTAAAGCACTTGTAAAGTAAATAAACAATCTTTTAATTTAAAAAAATCCCTCTCACATTAGAAAAATGGGTAAACCCAACCCGTGCTCTCTCCGAGAACGAGTCAAGTTGATCAAAATTAACATTCAATTTTAGTTGATCATTTCTCCAGGATATGGGAATTCCATAAACTGAATTAAGGATTAACTGATTACTAAAATGACAAGGGAATGTCCCTTTTTCAGAGTCTAGAATAGCCCTTGTAGAGATTTATTCTGTAGTGTAGAATCTAAAGCTTTGATCCTCCTCCAATTCTAGAGTCAGTGTTGAACTTGGTGTGTGTAGCAGTGGCTATGATTCTGCCTGAATCCTTTTCCCTCAAAACAGCGGTTGTATTGGCCAAGGCAGAGCCGACCTTGTTGACTTTACATTCGACCAAGACAGTAGTACCGAGTGGTGCGGCCGAGACGTAGGTGACATGTAGATCGGTTGAGACGCCTGCAAGTTGGAAATACTTGCCTGTTATGAGATATTTTATTATTTTATTTTATTGTTTTTATGGAATGTACAATAGCCATTTGATAAGAAATATGTTTCTGTATGCTATCAGTCACTAAAGAAATAAAAAAGAAAAAAGCTGGATAGTTGATCTTACGCTCTCTAGTAAACATGACAGCACTGGTCAGATTATCGACCAGGGCGGCGATCGCTCCACCATGAAAGTTGTTGGATATGTTGCAATCAGATTTCTGAACAGTGTATTCGAATACAGCTGAATCCTCGTCAGCATCAACGACTTTACTACGACTAAAACACTCCTGCAAGAAGTAAGGACCATCCTCGTCTGTGCGATTTGAAATCGCATTCATTTGAGACATCCAGTCATTAAGATGTTCAATGTGATGTGGGGCCATTTGACAGAAAAAAATTCAGGTGAAAAAGGGTGGGTGGTAGAATGGAATGTGAAAGGGACAAGGAGTAGAAAGTGAAAGGAAAGAAGTAAAAAACAAGTTATAAACCAATTGAACTTCGGTTCGATCAAAACCTTATTTCTACTCTTTTTACGCATCTCCTTTTGAGAGAAAAGACCTTTGGATCAGCAAGCTAAAGAAGGACTTGAATTGAAAGAGATGATGGCTTGGGCACCGTTCACATGATAGCAGATTGTATCTTTCATTTAGAGAGGCCATCTGGTGCGATATGTTCAAGCTTTGCACTGCTGTCTCGGCCCGAGCAGAGTATGAACGCGAATTGTGTCAAAACATTGGGCTAAAAGTATTGTCACCTTAAGAGACTTTTTTTTGAGCCTCCTACTGTTAGCACGGACATTGATTGGCCTTGGCATTGAATACGTTAGCCTCGTAAATCCAAGGTCGTAGAGCCTACAAACCGGTTGCTATTCTACAAATGCTCCGCAGCACCAAAGGCGGTGTCAAACACTAGACAATTTGGACTGCAAAAAAAAAGTCATGATGAACTGTCGATTAATCCTGATAGGCACTTCATTATCTTGGGATGTAACATGCTGTTGCTCTTCCCTTACGCGATATCTTTTTCTATGTCTAATAAGGGCACCTTCCCTCCTCACCAGTTTTGATAACAGTTCCAGACAGATCAACCCGACGCACAGTTGGTGGCGTATATGCTTGTCTTACATCACATGACGCTGTAAGCCACCTCATGCGTGTGCGACCAAGGGGGAATGGAGGGCGAAGCGAAATCTATTTTCAAACACCAACAATCAGCACATCAGGAGAAGCACCATGCCGCGCGAAACTCATCTGGAGGCAACCATTGGAAGGCCCCTTGCCAGCACCATTTCAAAAGCTAAAGTGCTGATGGTTGGCGCTGGAGGTATTGGATGCGAATTATTAAAAAACCTCGTTATGAGTGGATTTAAGGAGATTGAAGTGGTAACAACACAATACAACTTTCACCAACAGGGCGGACGGAAAATAATAATGTCATCTTTCGGAAAATCGGATGTTAATGACGGTAGGATATATATTTCCATGCCTTTTTCTTTTTAGGTTGACTTGGATACTATCGATCTCTCAAATTTGAACAGACAGTTTCTCTTTCAAAAACAGCATATCAAGAAGTCAAAGGCACATGTAAGTTAGGATTCAAAAAGGAAAAGTGTATTAAGCACTTACCTCAAACGATAGCTTGGGACATTGATCGCAGAAAACAAAACTTTTTTTAATACTAGATCGCAAGAGCATCAGCCTTAACATTCAACCCAAACGTTAATATTGTCTCGCGTCATCAAAACATTAAAGACCAGGAGTTTTCTGTGGACTGGTTCAAGAGCTTTGACTTGGTTATGAACGCACTGGACAATCTGGGTAATATGGAATGACGGGATTTTGTTCCTTTACAGTAAGACCATGATTGAAATACTAGAAACTCATATGTAAAAAAAAAAAAAAAAAAAAAAAAAAATAGATGCACGGAGACATGTCAATAAAATGTGCTTGGCGGCCAATGTACCACTAGTCGAGTCAGGAACAGCAGGATATCTTGGTCAGGTCACTGTTATTCAGAAGGATGAGACAGAATGCTTTGATTGCCAGCCAAAAGAGACTCCAAAAACATTCCCTGTATGTACGATCAGAAGCACACCAAGTACGCCTATTCATTGTATTGTCTGGGCAAAGAGCTATCTCTTCAACTTGCTCTTTGGAAATGCTGAGGATGATGATGATGAAGTGCTTTCAAAAGAAGATAGCAATGATGATGAAACAGGTGAGTATATTTAAGATTTGCATGAAATCGTGGAATTCTTTTTTTTTTTTTTAAAAAAAAAAAAAAAAAAAAAAAAAAAAAAGCTGACCCATACTTTGCCACTTAACCATCTAGCAAAGGAGCTTGCAGCATTGGCCGCAGAGTCGCAGGCGCTCAAAGCTATTCTAGAGTCTGCTGGTACAGAAGGGTTCGCCCAACGTGTGTTTGATAAAGTTTTTTATACTGATATCCAACGCCTCAGGGGTATGGAAGACATGTGGAAGAACAGGAAGCCACCAATCCCTTTAAAGTACGATGATGTTGTAAGTCAATCCGATAACCAGCCGACTCCCATGGACATAGAAACAGAGACAACCACATTGAAGGACCAACGTGTATGGACTCTTGCGGAAACAGCTCAAGTCTTCAGTGATAGGTAATACCCAAATCATTTTTTCTCCAACAGGAAATAGCACTCTATGCTGATAGCCATGTTGCATATATTCATCTGAATACTGATGCCTTTCAACATGTGGCACATTATTTGGCCCCATAGCTTGAATAAACTGACTGCTAGATTAAAGGAAATGAGGGCGACAGATCCGGAGGCAAGCGTGCACTTTGATAAGGATGATCCAGAGGCCCTAGACTTTGTTACGGCGACATCTAACCTTCGCGCGCATGTCTATGGAATTGAAGAGAAGAGTCGGTTTCAAGTCAAAGGTAATAATATATACCCTATCCGCATCTAAATCTGTTGAAAAACAATGATCTTTTGGAATGAGTTTTCTCATACCCGATTATCTTCATTATATTATTAAAGCTATGGCCGGAAACATCATCCCGGCTATTGCTACTACGAACGCGATCATTGCAGGCATGATGGTAATGTTAGCCTTCAAGATCCTTAACAAGCGACTGGCTGATTGCAAAACAGTAAGGACCTGCCACCTTTTATGACGGAACCATAATAGCATACAAGACAACTGGGTACTGATAGTAGAGTTTTCTATTGATTTTCTACTTCTTTATAGAGCTACTTGGTATATGGGCGCCATCGGCCACAGTTGATTGTGTCTGAACCTTTAGCGAAGCCCAATCCTAAATGCTACATTTGTAGAAATTCTTATATTGTACTCAAGATCGATACTAGTAAGAGTACAGTTCAGGATTTAATTGATCTCCTCGAATCAAACTCTTTGGTAGAACTTGAGATCCAAGAGAATGGACGGTGAGTAATAACAGAGGTTTCTTGCTATGTTGACTATCAGCAATGGACACTGAGGATGAATTTCTTTCGTTCTAATACAATATATGTTATCAAAACAAATACAGGGTTATCTACGATCCTGATTTTGATGACAATGTGGCAAAGACACTAGAGAGCTTGCAAATTACGGATGGCAAGTTTGTGGATATCGTGGATGAAGAAGACCGCAAAATTATTGTTTATCTGAAGCATATGTAAGTTAAAATATCAATTTTCATGTCATAAAACTAAGAACTTTTCATAGGATGTAATTTTGACCAACAACGTGTCTTTCTTAAATAACCATAGGGATGCAACGGATCTGGGTGAGAAGAGCTATGAGATTGAAGGAGATGTTGAGGAAGCACTAAAGCAGCAAAGTCTCATCAGGCAACAGCGAAAAGAATTGGAGGCTTCGGAAGCAGCAGCAGCAGCACATGAGCATCAGCAAGACCCTGATGTGCTAATGACAGATGACAATAAGAAGAGGAAATACGATGAGATTGTAGGCTCTATTAATGTCTCGGATGCACCGTTGAAGAAGTTGTCCCTGGAAGCAACTGCTCACCCCTCAACAGATGGCGTTGGTGATGGTACTTCACAAGCCCAAGCTGTAGATTTGGATGAAACTATTGTAGTGGATGGTGAAACATTTGATGTCGTCATTCTAGATTAATAAAGCAATGGCTCCTCTTAAGTTTGCTTCTGAGCAAGAAAAGCATAGAAACAGAAGAGAGAAGGAGCTGGTCAAAACAGATCTACAGACCCCATTTTTTACTTCAATGTTTAACTTGTAAAAAGTAGAAACAATTTATGTACATCATGTACATGTACGTGTTTGTACATGAGCTTTTGTTGAAGTAATGCATAAATGGAATAAATGAGAGGGTCTAAAACAACTGGGGTCACACAATAAAAAACTTTTTCCTTCTCCTTCTCTTTCTCCCTTCTCTTTCTCCTTTTCTCCCTTCTCTCTTTCCCTCGATCAATTTTTCACTCAGTCACGTCACATTTTATGATTCTCCGTCCAGACCCTAGATACCATGCCTCTCCCAACTCATGCTAGTCAACAGCCACTACAAAATCACAAGGTAATCAAATTAAGAATATGGGTATAAGATTCGATTCGTAAACGGTCAATTTTCTCATGTTTTCATCCGACTTCAATATCGGAATATCGGATCTTCGTAACACTACAACATAGCTTGAAGAGTCAGCTTCGCGTATCCCGACTGACCGTCACCATCACCGCTCCGTTGACCGGATTTGGCCTCCAGCGCTAGACATCAAGCTAGCTCAATGGAATCTGGAAGATATGCATAAAACTGATGAGAGCTCCAACTGTCACCAGCTGGGTGAGCACCATGGAGTTGGGTCTCAGTCCATCTCTCACATTATCCCTATCCCTCCACCTAATAATCTGGATACGAATCAACAGGTTTATCTTTCGGGCAATGACGAGAGAATTAAGTGTATGAGCAATCGAAAGGAGGGCAGCGACAGTCCTCGGCTTTGTGAGCATGATAGGCCTCATCAAGCACCCAGCACTACTCCCTTAACACCTTATCCACCATCAACTGGCTCAAAAGGCACCACCATTGATGTTCAGTACAAAAAAGGGCACAAGCCTTCTAAAAAATGTCACTCTAGTACTGTCGATACACCTGATACTACCGAGGCTACTACAGCAGTTACCCGTACAGATACGACTCATTCATTAAATGGTGACGATGGCGGTAATAACCATGATAGCGATAACGGCGATAAGGATAATAACAATAATACAAAAACAAAAGACACATTAAGTACATATACCTCAGTCTCGGGATCACAAACCTCCCCTTATTACTTCATTCAAAACTCCTCCTCTTCTTCTTATTCCTCCTCTTCCTCTTCCTGCTCTTACTCTACAGCTCCCTCCCCAACAGGATCGAAAGGCGGTTTCTCGATTTTTAATGTAACCTCTCCACAAACACATGTGCTCCATGATATTTTGGCTCGTCATTCTAACGGCCACATCATGTTTCCCAAGCCTAAATATTGTACCTCACAATGCTCGGATACATCACGATCCTTATCAAGTGATGATGATGATGGTGGGGCTAGTGCACAAGGTGGTGGTGTCATACCAAAGACAGAGACATTAATAGGCGGCGTGGTCAAAGACAAAGAAACAGTAAAGGCAGAAATGGAGCATGATGAGGATGGTGACGACGATAGCAGTGATGGTGACGAGTATGAGCAAGACGACAGGTTTCTACTTTTGGCACAAAGTCCCAATCCTAGTGAGTTTGAAATTGGAGAGTTTTTCATGAGTGAGGCCCAAAAGAACACGAGTAGACACCAAGCCGATAGCCCTGTATTCTTTAATGGATTTCCACTCCTTAGAATGACCCCTTTGGACTAAGAAGAAAAATGTTCTCGTGCATGTATTGTTTTACATGTAGCAAGATTTTGTGGATATAGCTAGCTCAATGGTTGAATATATTATTATAGACATACTCATTGTGAAGTAACGAAGGTTTCGTAAGAGCTTTGGCGGCTTCCATGTGGGAAAACGTAATCTATCAGGTGTAGTTCAGATATCAAAGGTTCATTACAAAAGATTCAAATGAAAGACTTGCTATTTCACCATCTCGAAAAAGGGGGTTATTTTTTTTTTTTACCTCAGTATTGGTGATGTCCTGTCGAAGGCAGATCAAAGCAGCTTCACGACAAAGGTTCTCTAAATCGGCGCCTGAATAACCTTCAGTTGTTTTGGCAAGAGACTGCATGTCTTTCTCATTCAGCTTGATAGGCATTTTAGAGGTGTATCCTTCAAGGATCATCTTTCGTGTCTAGAACAGAGTGAGGATATTATGTGAATTAACGAGGTAGGCTGGGTTACAGTAGATAAAGCGAGGAACTTTTTTTTTTTGTTGACAATGATTCTCAAGTTTGTACCTCCTCGTTTGGGCCAGGAATGAAAATAATTTGATCTAGACGACCAGGCCTCAATATCGCGGAATCAATCACTTCAGGACGGTTGGTGGCTAAGAGGACAGAGTCCGGGATAATGCCATTTCTTCTGTAAGCTTCCCTTTGTTTTAGGGTAAACAAATGTTCACATAATTGCATTATAATTACCTGCAAGCACTAGAACATCCACTTCAGCCCTGGATCCTGCGTCCTTGGAGAAGAAACCATCCATTTCTAGACAAAATATTCCAACATATTTTAGGCACAATCACTTTATCTTTTTACATGAATAGCTGGCTACATTATTTCAAGAAAGGAGTTTTTTTTTTTTTTTACCTGTCAGTAGCCCCGTAACAATGCGATCGTTGCTATTTTCGCTCGTATGTGTAGATCCTCTTGAAGGAGCTAACACATCAATCTTATAGAAAAACGAAAACAAAATGCCTACTTTTAGATTGACAGATTTTAAAATAAAAGTAAAAAAAGTATAGCCAAGGACGTACTATACCTGATCGATGAAGAGTATGCACGGTGCATTTGCCTTGGCCTGCGCGAACATTTTGGCAATGTTCTGTTCAGACTCGCCTACAACTTTGGATCGAATTTGGGAACTCTGAAAAGATTTTTTAATTGTGTTAAAAAAATGGCTTCCAAATGCTATCCTTTTATCGCAACAGTTTTTTTTTTTGTTACCTCAACAAGCATAAAGTTGATACCAAGCTCTTGAGACAGGGCACAGCATAGCCTCGTCTTTCCAACGCCTGGTGGGCCATGCACAAGAAGACCACGAGGTGGAGCAATCCCCATTTTGATGTATTTTCCAGGATCATGAAACGGCTCAATAATAGAGACTTTAATATCCGCAATAGCATCCTGCATCCCAAAGAGATCGCTGAAATTGATTTTGGGTATCTAATAGGAAAAAAAAAAAAAAAAAAAAAAGTTTATGTCTTCTATTTTGCAGGCAGAGAACATGTATGTTATGTGGTGAGGTTCAGTTTTTGGAACACAACTTACACTTGATAAAAACTCGCCCATGCCAGATGGTCGAATTGTTCGTAGGGCTTGTTCAATATATGTGTAATCAATCATAGCATCTTTATGACCTGCTGCCATCTTTGATAACAAAAGTAATGCTGACTCTGTACACAATGATTGCAAGTCAGTGGGAACAAACCCATGAGTCGCCTTAGCAATCTTTTCGAGTATTATCGGCCTCTCTTTAGGATCCATCGGTAGATCTGGTGATGAATAGAAGGATACGAAAGTAATTCTTGTGTTAACTCGATCCTCATGTAATAACACTTTAGCTTTGAGGTGGCAAAATAGGATCGAGTCGTGAGACTAGATTTATTATACATTCTCACCTTTGGCTACAATCTCAAGAACCTGACGCCGCTGATCGGTGCCTTTTAAGTGAAGATCAAACACTTTATCTAGTCGTCCGGAGCGTACCAGTGACGATTCGAGCGCATGCAGCCTATTTGTAAGGGCTAAAAGGAAGTTTATGAAGCTTCACTTCAGTAAAATATTTATAATTGCAGTCGTAACAATTTTTTTTATTTCATAATTGTAAATATGTATGACCATTTACCGATAACAAATATTTTCGGACCAAAAGGATTCGTATTGATAGAGTCGATAAGACCTAGTAGGGTTGCAAATAGCTTTGCTTCCACTCCTTTTTATTATTATTGTTATTGTTATTGTTATTGTTATTGTTATTATTATAATTATTATAATTATTATTATTATTATTATTTTACGCCAGACGAAGGGATAAGTTATCTGCATCGGTGCAAACAACATAATCACTGATTACACGATTGGCATGCAACTAACCTTTTCGTGATGCTCTGTCGCCTGCGATTATGTCGACTTCATCTAGAATCAATATTGATGCCTTATTGTGCAAAGCAAGGGATGTGAAAGCTTCGCGGAGATAGTTCTCACTAGCACCCGCATCTAAAAGTTTCTATCAGTGATTTTCTTTTCTTTCCTTTCTTATCCATATGCAAACACCCTCATATCCCTGATTCATCCTTAGTGTCTGCTTGATCGACAGGAAACAGGAAAAAAAAAAAAAAAAAAAAAAAAAAAACATAAAAATAAGCTAATGAGTCTATTCACACCTTTTTGGAAAACATCCGGACAGTTCACAATGGTATATGGAAGCCCTGAACACCTTGCTAGATGAGATGCTAAGGCACTCTTGCCAGTCCCAGGGCGCCCCGAGATAAGAAACCCCTTAAAAGGTACTCGGAAACATGGCTTCGATTTTGATTTTGTTGTCGTGAGATTCAATTCCCGTTTAGTGTCATGGATTGCTTCTTGGATAAAGCCATAGAGGTAACCAACAATTTCCACTAGCATATCGTCGTATCCACCAACATGAGCTTTTATAGCCGAGATCCAGTCCTCTTGCGATAAAAGCCCATCCGATCCTTGAGATGATGAATGCGAGAATACTTTTAAATCCCTGACAAGTTTTTCCATTGGCGATACATATTTTACCACAGTAGTACTGGAGATTAATCCAACATCAGGATGATCACTGTTGGTTGTTTTGATATCTATAATCCTGAAACTTTGGATTCCATAAGGGGATTTGAACTCGAAACAGCTATTTAACGAGGCGACAAATCCCGATAATGATCGCGCGATAGCTGTAGACATTGAACCCAATTGATCATAAGTATTGGTCTCTATGGCATTTACTGTAATCTCCAGAACGTTTCCCAAATTGTTGATCTTGTGGAGAAACAAAAAAGAGAGAGGAAAAAAAAAAGAAAAGAAACCCTTCTCGTATGTGAGTGTCGCCAAACCTGATTGTGTGAATCGATATAGTCCTATTAGGGATCAAGCGCTGAACGAAAACGTGCTACAGGTCTTACAATATTAGCATCAACTGAAATAGGATCCTGATCGGCTGGCATTGAGATATCGTCGTGAAAGTCTCCTTTTACTCTCAATTGCTCGGTCATCAGCTGAGTCCGAATTTCCCAATAGAGTAAGTTGCTTACAACCACTGGCCATTCCTTTAGTGATAATTCAGCAGCACGGGGCTGTGTTAACAGCAACTTGTCCGGGAAACGGCTGTCCTTGCGAAACAGCATGCTTTCTTTCGAATATATTCTGACAGATGCATATAGAACCGTCTTGTTGTTATTGCTAGTCGATCCAGGTAAAGTAAGGGCCACAAAAGTATTCCTTAATCTGTGTTGGAGACACAATTCTCTAGGGATATAGATGATACGCTTGCGAGGCGGCCAATTGGCTTCAAGTTCTCGTATGTGCGGTTCTACCGCATTAGCGTCCATCTGCCTGCGCTCCTCCACGCTGGCAATGACGCGTAGGTGAAATGGCATAGCTTTAAACAATGGTAAAAAAAAAAAACGATGCAAGAGTTGAGCAGATCTGGCCAACAAAGGAAGAGAAGTGATAAGGAAAAGATCGCAGTCACAAAAATTGCCTTGAATAAACAATTTTTTTTTTTTTTTTTGTAGCCTGTTGAGCTTTTTGACCTCCCCTCCCTCTCTCTCTCGAATCGACAATTCTGTCAACATTATACCTTTTTTTTTAGCCTTGTTGTATTTTTGTTATAACTGCCATATATAATGTCGAAGAGAGCTCAGGACCATGATGAGGACATGCGTGAGGCAAAGTCCTCTGTTAATGTTGGAGATCGCACAACGGTCGAAGACGAGGGCATGGGTGAATTTGAAGATCCTTGGGAAGACGAGGTCGAAAGTGACCAGGAGGTCATTGTTGAGAATGATGATGACGATGACGAAGGTATAATAACCAGAACTCTACATATAGAAAAAAAATCGTCTTTATCTTTTTTTGATCATACTGAAAAAGTCCAATTGAGCTGACTGACTATCTATCAATTACAAAATCGCTTGGTGCCTAACATTTGAATATCGTTTTTTCTTTCCTGTAGGTATGGATGTAGACCAGGCAATGGAACAGGATAAAGAAGAGGATGATAAGGAAGTTCGTGTCTATTTGCCTGGCCAAACTCTTGAGAAGGATGAAGTGTTAGAGGCTGACCAATCTGCATATGAGATGTTGCACAGTATGAACGTAAAATGGCCCTGCCTGAGCTTCGACATTCTTTGGGACCAATTGGGTGATGAGCGCTGCACTTTCCCTGCTACAGCCTATGTAGTGACAGGCACGCAAGCGGATATGGCTCATAACAATGAAGTCCTGGTCATGAAGATGTCACAACTGGCGAAGACCAAGAATGATGATGGAAATCTCAGTGAGGATGACAGCGACGATGATGATGTGGATGAAGATCCTGTCTTGGAATACAAGAGCATGAAGCACATGGGTGGTGTCAACCGTATTAGAGTAAGAGGAACTTTTTTTTTTTTTTTTTTTTTTTTTTTAATGCCTCAATATGTAATGTTGGTCTTTTCTCAATGTAGAGAGTTTCCAAAGTAGATGCTGACTCAAGATGTCTTTCCTTTTTTTTCCTCTCTTTTTATAGGCCATGCCTCAGCGAGATAAACAAATTGCCTCTACTTGGGCTGATACAGGCAAGGTTCACCTCTGGGACTTGGCACCCCATATCCGCTCTTTAGACCAGCCAGGAAGCGTGATTCCCGAGTCGGCTAAAAAGCCTATTTATACCATTGAGTCCCACGGGCGATGTGAAGGTTTTGCTATGGATTGGTCGGAGACTGTTCCTGGACGTTTATTGACAGGCGACTTGAATGGAAAGATCTATATGACAACTTTGAATGCTTCTACAGGTGCTGTAACACCCGATCGCGTGCCCTTTGTTGGCCATCAAAGTTCAGTTGAGGATTTACAATGGTCCCCTTCCGAGAAGGGTGTCTTTGCATCATGCTCTGCAGATCATACTGTCAGGATTTGGGATATCCGCTCCAAGAAGCGTGCAGGAATTACGGCCAAGGTCCACAATTCGGACGTCAATGTCATCAGCTGGAACAGGTGTGTTACATACCCTGCTGTTTTACAATTCAAAACAAGAAAAATCTTGGTCATAGTATTTGAATGTTTCGTGACACTAACTGAATTATAAAATCTATATCGCTTATTCCCTCTTTAAATAGGAAATTACCTTATATGTTGGCTTCTGGATCGGATGAGGGTGTATTCAGTGTTTGGGATCTCCGTCAGTGGTCACAGGGTGCTGTGAACCCCACACCTATTGCTACATTCAAGTGGCACCAGGCTCCTATTACCTCAATCGAATGGCACCCTAGTGATGAATCGGTTCTTGGCGTTGCAGGTGCAGACGATCAGATCACATTGTGGGACTTCTCTGTAGAACACGATGCTGAAGAGACGCTTAATGGAACAAGTCAAAAGGCGATTGCCAATGAGGCCGGAATTGAGGTCCCACCTCAATTGATGTTTGTGCATCAGGGGCAGCAGGATATTAAGGAGCTGCATTGGCACAAGCAAATCTCTGGATGTGTTATCTCGACAGCAGCATCAGGGTTCAATATCTTTAAGACCATTTCGATTTAATACAAAAAAAACAAAAAACAAAAAAAAAAAAAAAAAAAAAAAAAAGCATTTTGCATCATTCTTTTTTACTGTTACGATTAAAGCAATAAGAAAATAAAACTACTTCTAGAAAAAAGAGATTCCACTTTTAGTCTCACTAGCACCCTCTAGCATTTTTATTATTATTACACATATAATATATTATTAAAGAAATACATATACATCGTATCTTTCTTATTGTGCTACAATAGCGTGGTTGATGAAGTGCAGTTTCTCTTTTTTTTCTTGAGTGCTATCAGAACTAAAGTCTTAAACTTAGCATTAATAACGATATGAAGCGATTTCAAAAAAAAAAAAAAAAAAAAAAAAAGACCTTTATTACTAACGGACATTCGCATGAAACTTGAAAGACTTGTAGCTTCGAGTTCATGTTCATAAAAGTTCTTGAGTGATCCTGGTCTTGACTCTGCTACGCTTTTCTCTTTATCTCTTTTTTATTTCGGACAACAGTTATAAAACTGTTTAATCTGGAACATACTTGATATCCGATACACAAAAATGGGCCGTAGTATAGACGGCATAAGTCTAGTTGCGCTCCCCGACGATTTTTTTTTTTTGATAACGAGGACTCATGAGGTCATGTAGGATTTATTTAGATATTAGCTCTATAAATGGGTTGCCCCCATACTGGAATCGGTATCCTGTAGCCATATCGTTGCACTGCTACAATACGATATCCTGTTCATAAACCACGTCAGTATTAAGTATCCCTCGGTTCCCTGCGGGTCTGCGGCACGGCTCTACTTCCTACTTGGCCTGTTGTGTGCGAAGGTCATCCTTTACCCGCAGTCCTCAATCAAAAATTTGCAACTTTCCAAGCGCTCCATAGCCGCCAATTCCACCTGCTGTCGGTAGCTTGCCGGCACCCGCCGGTCTGCCTCAATCCTGATCTTGCCATCGTTACTATGGCCACGGACCCACTTACTTTTTTTTTTTTTTTTTTTTTTTTGATAACAAGGACCCACGAGGTCATGTAGGATTTATTTAGATGTTAGCTCTATAAATGGGTTGCCCCATTACTGGGGTCGCAAATAAAGCGGTATCCAATAATCGACCGAAGCCGCATCGTCATACTGCCACAGTACTACATCCTGTTCATAAACCACGTCAGCATTGAGTAGACTTCCTTGGTCCCAGAGGGCCTGTGGCACGGCTCTACTCCCTACTTGGCCTGTTGTGCGCGAAGGTCATCCTTTAGCCGCTGTCCTCAATCATCAAAAATTTACAGCTTTCCAGGCGCTCCATAATCGCCAATTCCACCTGCTGCCGGTAGCTTGCCGCCACTCGCCGGTCTGCCTCAGTCCTGATCGCCTTCACATCTGCTGTTCGTCGTTGTCCCTGGTGAGAGCCAAAGAATTCACCTCTGCTACGTCTGTGCCTCCCAACACAGTTGCGTCCCCTGGCGCGTTTGCTCACAGAGGTGATACCATTTTCTCTTTCCCAGTTGACGGTGACTTTGCAGCGTCTGTTCCAGATTTCAGTCCTGCCGAGTTCCTCGATTGACTTGACAAAGCGGCAAACAATGTATCTTGAGATCGATGCTGTGGTTCTGAAGATCGTCTTCCATTTTTGTATCAGTTCCTTCGGCACCAAACCGTGGTACAAGTCTTGGACAGTCCAGTGGGCATGCTCACCCTCGTTCCTCCGTCCCATATCCACATCTTCCTCACCAAACAGAGTGCTCGCATGTCGAATCTCTCTGACGCCCTTGAACATCGCTTCCAAAGAGCCCCAAATCACGTTGTCGGCTACAGGTGTAAACGAGGGGCCTCCTTTATTCAGGTTTGGCTCCTGTGTTTTCCCTTGTTTGTCTTCCCAGAGCTTCTTCTCCTTCACTAATGCTCTTTTGCCATCCTTCGTGATGAGTTCTATGGACTGCTTCCAACCTTTCAATTGCTCGTCCAGTGTCATGGGACATCGCCAGAGGTGTTCTATGTCCTCCTGCTCCTGTTCACACATCCTGCAGATGTCAGTCTCATACAGGTCCGGTCGCCACTGCCTCATATAAGTGAGTGTAGGAAGCATACCATGGACCTTCTTTATTCTGTGCGCTCTCTTGTGACAATCTGCTGGGCTGGTGAAGAGGCCTCTAGGCGTGTTGCCATCGTGAAGAATATGCAGGCTTGCTTTCCATTCTACTTCTCGCCAGTCTGCAATATAATTCCTGACTCTGTTCTGAGACGCCCACAAGTAATGTGTTCTCACTGCTGATTGGAGTTTTAGCAGGTGTCTAAGATCATCCTCCACCACCTCGTTCTCGAAAATAGCGTGGCAGCGCAGATCGTTGTGTTCCAGTACTTTGATTGTCCACATTTCGCTAAAATGAGCATCTTTGGCGGCTTGGTCTGCCCTTATATTGCCTCTATTCCCAGCATGGCCCTTGACCCATTTCACAGTTACCTTCCCGCCCTGCTTAAAGAGCGCTCTCGAAATGGCTGCCCACCACACTGCGTACTTGGATCGCAATCGCTGCCGTTCAGTGCTTGCTTCTCGCTTTTGAGCAAGGTCCTTGAACTGAACCACTACCGCCATGTTGTCTATGTAGACAGTCGTTGGAACGTTACGGGGACTGACTAGAATGGCTGCGTACAGTCCTACTAGCTCTGCCTTGGTGGATGAAGCATACCCATCGACTCTACCTGAAACTACATTTGAGAAGCTTTCTGGGCCTATCTGAGCCTCCACCCCGAAAGCCATCCGCGCCGCCCTTCTTCCTGCCTCTTCAAGGGACCCATCGGAGTAAAGTGTTAGCTGACTCATCGTTGATAGTTTCTCTCTTTGACGCAGTATATTGTCCATGTCAACCTGTGGGATCTCTACACCTAGGCACTCAGAGGAGCCAAACCACCGATGACGACCCTCTGGGATTTTATTATTCCTTGTTCTTGAGGAGTCCATCTCTTCTTGCGCTTTCGTCCTGAGCCTCCTATCGAGAGCTTGTTCATCGAGTTCATGTCGTCCACGTATCTTGTTTCGCTCTTGTGCTCTACGTCTTGCTCGGTTGAAAGTCGCTCGTCGTCGCTGTTCTCTTCTTCCTTGTTCATCGAGCCTTTGAAACCTAGCCTGTAACCGTAGGCGTTCTTGACGGCGAGCTCTTTCGATAGCCTTCGAGTGTGCGGCTTCTTGCTTGGCTTGCACCCACTGTTCACGTCGCCACACTCTCCTTCTCTCCGCCTCTTCTTTTTTCCTCTCTTGCTCTATTTTTCTTAGCAACCATTGCTCCCTCTTCCCTCTTCCCTCTTTCCATGGCCACGGACCCACTTACTTTTTTTTTTTTTTTTTTGATAACAAGGACCCACGATGGCCACGGACCCACTTACCTCAACTGAACCTGGTCTGTCGTTGACAAGTATGTAAACTGCTGCCTAGTTTCACGTGATTGCCATATGTCTTTCCCCTTAAGTAGTCTGTTTGACAGCTGTAATATCTATTTATATATAGGTTTAAATTCTAGAATTCATGCGAGGAAAAGGACTGTGTAGTATAGTGGTCCAGTACCCAGGACTTTGAATCCTGTAACCCGAGTTCGACCCTCGGCACGGTCTTGTCTTTTGCTCTTCTTTTTAACCACTGTTTCCTGTCATTTTGCCACCACAAAATTCAACAGTGCTTTTTCTACAGTAAAACAATGGTATTTCGTTCATGTCTTTTATTTTTATCATTGATACTGATGACAGAAGGAAAGAGAATATTGCCACTTTCGACCTTAAATTGGATTCAATCTGAACGAAAATCTGCAAAGGCAAAGACTATTCAGACACGACTCATCCCATTTCTTGATTCACACGACCAGGAAAACTGCGACCCCATTAATATTTACAACCTTTCTAGTCATAAAGGCTCCTTACAAGTCGTTCAGCGACATTTTTCGTCTACGTCTGCATCTGCTACCTCTACTGGTACCCTTTCTTCCAATACCCGCTACCTCAAACAATCTCTTCTCACAAATAGCATGGCCAAAGATAAAGGCGACAGCAGCGGAGGGGATAGTTTGAGTAACCGAGATGCCACTACGAAAGTCGCCTCGAAGAGGATGACTCGAGGTAGTAGTAAAGCGAGCAATAATGAGACCAATAACAACCCAGAACCTTTAGCTGCCATCCAGCAGAAGGTGTCCAAATTCCAGCCAAAAATCGACTCTCTCCTACCACGGATGCTTAATAAAAACACTCCTCCAGCAACGTCTGTATCCGTTTCCAAGGCCAGAACCAACGAAAAGACATTACCAGAGACTTCCAAACCAGCAACCGGGTCATCTAAGGCTGCTGCTGTAGCGGCGGCAAGAGCGACCAAAGACCCACAAACGAGTTCAAAGCTCAAAAGTCCTGCTGAAGTTACAAATAAGTCCACGAATAACATTATTGGCAAAAGTACAAATCCAGCCACTCCCACACAAAAAAATAAGACCAAAAAAGCGTCCAACTCTCCAATTACCAGTATCGCTTCTCTTATCCCAAAGGGTAGTCGTGCTAAACCTCTGCCGCCACAAAAGGCGCCTGATCAACGTGATTCTACCGGCTCCGCGTCTGTTGCCACATCCGAGAAATTCACCTCACCAGCGAGGTCAACTAGATCAAGGATTAAAGATCAGCCTGAGCAAGTCATCATACTGTCTTCATCGATACCATCCTCGCCCTCGCACATAGGGAATGTCTTCTCCTGGGAGGAGACAGAAAATAATGATGTTAGTGCCACGTCACCAGAAGAAGTGGATATAGGATTAGTGCAACCGAAGGAAGACGTATCAAGAGCCCCTAGTCACGATGAAGATCATAATACAGGCTTAATTACTTCTCAGAAAGCCCGCAGTAGCCACAGGGCGACGGCAACACCAGCAAAAATACCCTCGATTATTTCTATCAACAGCGCGCAGTCTGATACCTTTGCTAGTGTCACCCCTTCAGTACACGTAGACAGGATCACAGACTGGATGGGCGAGGTCAAAGAAGCTTTGAGGCATGATACTGACGATGCTACAAAGCCTCTTCAACAAACTGCTTTGACTCCTCGTATAACCGAACCCCGTACAGTTTCGACAAAAAAACAAGAGGAACCGGCAGTTATGGAACCAAAGCCACGAGAAATACGTAAGCCAGTCTTTAGCCGGCCTCCCCCAGCAATCCCTAGACATCAAGGAGCTACAACTAATTCAAAACCACCACAATTGCCCGATCCTGCAAGTGCCCCCCAAGACACTGTAATTTCCTCGTTGGGAGAGGAGGACTCCTTCTTGGATGTAGACGCTGTTCCGGAGAGGAGTACCAACAAAGAGAAGCGCGTCCTGGTTGAAGGCTCATTTCCTTCTGTACCGCCAGTGCCACTGTTTCATGAAGCCTCTAATATGGGCGATTCCAAGACTGAACTGGCACTAGCTTCAGCAACATCATCAAAAGTAACTACTAACCTAGATCCTTATAACGATGACGATATATCAACCGTCGTAGGACAACAGCCAACGCAGGGCTCGATCATGGAAGCTTCCTCCTTACCTTCTTTCGTTTATGCTAAAGATAAAAACGAAGAAATTGACGAAGAGGAAATCGAAAAAGAGGAAGAATATTATGCTAATGTTCGAGAGCCAAGTTTGGAGCCATCATTGCCATCTGCTCTAACGTCATCATGTCTGCAAGAATTAGGGCTTCGGAAACGCAGGCACAGTGAGGAAGGTCCTGGAAACCAAGGAAAACGTCAAGTTGGAAGAGAACGAAGCCCGGCACATGAAGACGAGAATAGTTCAAGCCACGAAGAGGATATTATTTTAGCTCAAGAAGATGCCTTCCCTCAGAGTATTGCCTCGGTGCCGGTGTCGTTCGCGTCAACGGCTTCGCCCATAGAGCCCTCTTCATACAGTGTGCTTGAAGCGCCGGAATATGCTTATGCACTGCCTGAAAGGACAAGGCAATCAAGGCAAGGTCAAGATCAGAGTCAATTGGGACAAGGTAATTGGGCCACACAACAAAGTAGAAGTCAGGATACTCATGACTCCTTGCGAGAGATAAGAGCGCATTCATTCCCATCCCCACCATCACAAGTTTCGTTCACATCACTCCCCACCATGCCAACGATGCCAAGCATGGAAACTTTCCAAAGCCAGCCCGAAGAAGGGTCACTGAGCCAACCACGCTCAAGTGGAGATGAGAACCAAATACAATCTATACAGAGTTATGACAACAGCTGGTCAAAGGTTCAATCTGGTCAGAAACGCTCAACACCTTCGGAAGATCAGTCAATCACGACTTTGCCTTCACCACTCCCGACTCTCCCTACGATGCCATCTTTTCCGTTAGACGAGCTGTCTGAAAACGAAGCAGAGGCTTCGCCTTCATTGATTGTAATCGATAGTCAGAGTCAGCAGAGACAGACGCTAGAAGACGATGTATCTTAGATTTTATTTTTTAAAAAAATAATTTTTTACCATTGATGTGACTTTCATTAATTCAAGAACAAACAAAACGAGCTTTTTTTTTTTTTTACAACTTAGTTGACATCATAATATCGCATCACTTTGCCATTTACATCCTTTGATGTGACTAGAATCCACATTTTTTTAACCATTTACATCAAGCATTTATAATACCATTACAAAAAAGAAGCAGACACATTGCTATTATACAGATAAATAATGCCACCGACTAAAAACCTTTCAGAGAGCACAGTGGGCCAAACACTTCCCGATAACCACAAGAATGCTACTAATGTGTTGTTATCATCACTCGCAGAGATCGAAGTACTGATATCACCTCTGACTGCTGCTCCGAACTCATTATCAGAGACACTGACTAAGCTAGATAACGAGAAACGCTGTCAACTCGAATTGCTTTTAGCTTATGCCCTTAATACACTAGCATTCAGTATGTCCGCTATCTGCTTGCAGATCGTAGCAGCTCACTCGCGGCAATAAAAAAAAAAAAAAAAAAAAAAAAAAAACGAATTACGGTTATCTTTATCAAACAAGCAAAAAATAATAATAACATTTTTTTTTGCATCAAATGATAAAATAGTCAACTTAAAGTCCAATGGTATCCCATCTAATTCTCATCCGGTTATGAGTGAACTAGTATGTTAATCATATTGGCAGATCAAATCCTTGGAGTATCTATTGTACAAAATGTATGATTTGAAATGCTATACTTATTTTTTTTTTTTTTTTTTTTTTTGGATATCTAACAAAAATTGAACAGAAACGAATTCAAGCCTATACAGAGAAACTTCGACATGCAACATATGGCAACAAACCCAGCATGAGTGTTGACAAGGATGCAGCGGAGCGGTTTATCAAGGGCGCTTTGGCATCGAATGCAATGCCAGACTCAACAGCACCCTCGATAGCAAAAGGAGAAGGAAAACACTCAAAGTTTGATGAACAAGGAAAGGAAATAGAAAATGATGATGATCAGAAGAAAAACGTGATTCAAGGCTCAAATGTAAAGACAACAGACTCAAGTTCATCATCATCAACAGCAGGGACGACAGCGACAACAACGTCGTCATCATCATCAACGAGAAAGCGCATGGATCCGTTTCAAGGATACGGCGAGAATAAGAAAAAAAGAAATTAATATATAAGATGGATGTGCTTATAAAACATTTTAGGAAAAAAAAAAAACAAAGAAAGATACTAGATGAAAAATTTCTATTGTTTTGTTTATTGTCATTATTGCTACTGATTTAAGTAGGTTACATTATTTCATTCACTCTTGAGATCATCCGTGGTATGTGAAAACTTCAAAGAGTTAAGCACTGCAATACAGCCATAACGCAGACAAAATGCGCCAATGACGGGAAGAGATACTTCATGAGTCGTTGCAGGACGTTCACCTGAATTCTAGAGCAGTTTAGCTCTATACTTGCCGTCATCGTCATCGTCATTGTCATTCCCTTTTTTTGCCGGAGTGAGCCAGTACTGTAGTCTTTTTCAAAAAAAAAAAAAAAAAAAAAAAAAGCTCTGTTTAGCTCTCAGCAGGATATGTATGTTGATAGCGGTGCTTCTTGCTGTTAATTTCACCAAATCCTTTGATTTTGGCCAGATCTTACTGTAACTCTTGCTTCTGATCAGCTGTTGATAATATGTGATGAGCCCTTGTCCATCCCATGATTCAGAAAACGATCGACTGTTGAATCCACCATTCTGCCATCGATGATCCCAAGAACGATCTCTGGACAAACTTCTATATTGGATCGCAATAACACTATAAGAAACGGCCCTGATATCATTTACTTCTGACTGAGATAGAAGGCTGAAACTAGGGGAAAGCCTGCTTCTGTTAGGTATTTTGGTGTCAGTGACATGACAGGGTTCTAGGATGCGAGTGAGACCGATAAAGTGCTAAATGGAGTATCGCTGTTGGTAGAGTCACTGGTGCTTACTCGTGCTACGAAAATGGTGTGACTACAGGTCGGCTTTTTGTCGTCTTTGTTAATCTTGGTCTCACTGGCAGAAACTGCTGTCACCATTGCCCCACATCAATAGATGTCTTTAAATAATCAAAGATTAAATATAGACGCGGCTGTCGTAGTTTGTCTAGCATTTTCATACATTTGATATTCTGTTGGTAGTAGAATAGTATTCGTGGTGGTGATGATCTGCTGTGAGGCGGTGTCCATCCTTGAGATCGTGGATGATTTCCCTCAGCCCTAAAGGCTATTCACTATGTTTTGGCTTCTTGTGTACTGATGGTACGATTGCGATAAACGCATGCTAAAAGACAAGAATAGATGCAAGGAGAGGAAGAGGACAGCGGAAGGATATTGGAGCAAATGACATGGTTTGGACATATACCACCATGACAAGCCTTGTTGAACGAACTATGTAGGCTGATCATCTAGTCTCTTCCTTTATTCTATCAGTAATGAATAAAAAAATAAAATAAAGTAAAAAGCAAACGCCTTTGCTTACTTTCCTTCGTTCATAAAAGAAAGACGCATCTCTTGTCTCCACAAAGTTTTATTGCAACATTAGACAGTCTTATTCTATGTTGGTTTGACGATCAAACAAACCAATTTTAAATTTTCGCATCCGGCTAGTTGCCGCAGGACATGCGACAAAAAACAAAAAACAAAACACTCCGTTCCCTTACCTTTGACAAAAAGTGAGAGAGAGATCTGATTTCCCCTTTTTTTTTTTTTTTTCTTCCTTCTTTCTTCGAATCTCATTCACATTATCCTTTTTTATTTATTTCTTTTGAAGTAAATCGCTGCCTCTAGCCTCTTCTCACATTGCTATTTACAATTCGGAGAGGATTGCTCAGTAACGAACACAGCAAAGGAACCAGTCAAATAAGAAAAAAAAAGGCGACAATCAATTGTTTCTTTATCTGTTAAAGATCAAGACTAAAGATATAAAAAAACACGTCTGAAAATGGCAAACAACTCTTTAGCCAACAATAACGCGGTACGACTTGGCGCAGCTGCCCTCATTGGCGGCCTTGCCGTTTATTTGATCTGGTCAGCAACATCGTCTTCGCCTCCTCGTCCGCCTACGACTTCAACATCAACGTCAAGCACTACTACTGTCTCCACCAAGAGTAAAACTGTTAAAAAGAGTCAATCCGATAGTACTGGCGACCAAATCGACAATCGCAAAGATAGTAGCGGAATTAAGAAGAAAGACGAAGAGTTTAAGCAACAGGAGCAGGGACAGGAACAAGAACAGGGACAGGAACAGAGGCAGGAACAAAAACAATCTGCCGATACTCAGTACGCTCATGTGATCGTACATGAGGAGATCGAACAATCCAAGCCTGTTGTTACTAGCAAGGGGATTCAGGAGAATTCGGAATATGTGGAAAAGGAAACTTCACTATTTGTGAAAGGTAAAAAAAAAAAAAAAAAAAAATGCTCACAAAGAAATACTGGCCTCTTCTTGTCGGAAGTAAACAACCAGGAATCAATGAGATTGAAATCCTTCATTCAAACTTTCCCATTTTCACACGATTGAAAGTTTTTATTCGCCATAATATGGCAAAACAGCTTTAAGGAAAATGTGTACGATTCTTACTGTTTCTAACACCACCTTTTTTTTTTTTTTTTTTTTTTTGTAATTTTACTCATGATAGAAGTGGTCGTGGATGGCATCATTAAGACTGGAGAGGATATTGTTCAGCAGGTAAAACACCATTCTGTCTATTGAATATATATATAAATATAGCATTTAAAATTGAGGTTTTATTCTCGTACCTACTCGGATTTAGAGCATTGCTTTAGTTCAGGAGAGCATAGTTATAGAGGAAACACATCTGGAGGAAGAGAAGGAGAAGGATGAGGTCGTTGCAACAAAGGAAGTCTTGGGCCAGGAGATCGTTGAGTCCCAGGAAGAAGATACCAATAAGGATCAGCAAGTTAAAGAGAAGATAGACGAAGAGAAGGTAGAGGAGGAAGTAGAGAAGGTAGAGGAGAAGGTAGAGGAAGATCATGATCAACAAGTGGAAGAGGATCAGTCAGTGGAGGAGAAAGCGGAGGAAAAAGTGGAGGAGGAGATGGCAGAGGAAGAGGCGGTGGTGGTAGAGGAGGAAGAGGACGAAGACGAGCCGGTAATGGTAGAGAAAGAGGAGGGACAGAGCGAGGTAGAGACGGAGGAGCAGCATCAGCAGCAAGAAGTAGTGACGATCACAGAAAGTTTCCTGAAAGTACAACAGAATGACAATCATCCTGAAGAGGTTGAGCGCCATACTTCTGTCCTAGACATGCCTTTGCCATCCGAGACTTCAAAGATCCTTAATGAAGAATTCCCAGTGCGAATCGAAGCTGTGGAGAGAATTGAAAAGGCATTGACGATCGCGGAGGCTGCCTCGCCTTACAAAGGACTCGATTCATTTACCACTTCTTCCTTGTCGCAACCATCATCGCTAACATCTTTCACCCCAGCATCGTCAGGAAGTGCGTTGACTGCATCGGAACAAATGAACGAGGTTTCTATTGCTTCGGGAATGAGCAACCAAACTAATGAATCATTTACTGCTCGTAAGGAACTATTTTTGGTTACGGTCCATACAGTCACTCAATGGAACTGCTCTGTTCTCAATTGATGTTCAATTTTTGTTTTGTCTTGTTTCATTTTGTCATACTCAGGTACAAACCATACGTTAAATACCAATGCTGCGATCTTTACGCCTTCATGGCTACCCCGCCCTACCGATGCCTCCTTTGCAACGGCCTCTGATGTTAATTCGCGAAGTAACGCTCCGATCATGAACGGTAATTTCTCGTGGCTGCCCAACTGTCTGGTGTTAAACACCCTTGATCCCAATTCATTAGCTGATCCTAATTCATACTCCCCTTATAATTCTGTCCCTCAGACCAAAGCCATATTTGGGCAATGGATCCTGCTATGCAGCTTCAATTGCAATCGCAGACCCAACCAAATGATCGAGTCAAGATGAAGTCTCGCTGTCGATTCTGGCCCAATTGCACCAACAAGGCTTGCAAGTTCACCCATCCAGTCCTGCCATGCCGGTATGACTCTGTCACGAAAACATACAAGGCGTTGTGGCATTATTACGAGAAACATCAGTCTCAATTTTTTTTTCTTCTTTTTTATAATTAGTGATCCTGATAATTGCGCATTTGGAGACCGCTGCAACTTTGTCCATCCAAAAGATCTTGTCAGACGACCACCTCGTCCCCATAAAGGCGACTCGCGCAAGGAGCCACGTCGCCAGTCGAATAAGGAAAACGGATCAGCATCAATGTCCAACTCTATAGACTCTTTAGGGGTTGCATCTTCTACAACATCGACATCAGTACCAGCATCAGCATCAGCGTCAGCAACGGGAAACCCTTGGAGTCTTCCATGACCATATATAAACTCGAAGGTCATAGATAACTGCGTGCTAACTGACAATAAAAACAGTAATAGATTTCCTCCTCTTGTTATTGCCGAGATCTATCTCAACAGGCTACATGGCTGCAATTGCGATTGTGGTTGTGAACTTCCCCTCTCTTTGCCTTTCGCCCCTTTATATAACTATCCATTTCCTTAAGATGAACACTAAGTGTTTTACCCTTCCGGATAGGGAGGCATAGCATTCGTGAACCTTTCAGTCAAGTATATCCGCTAATCAACTGGGGCGCCTTCAAAGACCTAGATTGAGATGAAGATATACCAAAAAGGGTGCAAGGGTGTCATATCCTTTCCATATTGTAATTAATATCAGTGCAAGCAAACCCCTCCTCTCATTGCTGGATCGCTCATCATAATCTTTAGTGTCGATAAGGCGATTCTATGCTCTATCTAAACTAGCAGACTTCAGAGCGAAACCTACATAACGCCACGCTAGATCATCAAAAGTGATCTTTCAGTTAAAAAATTCATGTATGCGAGACCTACGAGGAAATCCGATATGACATTGGCGAATTGAATGAGAAGCTTTTGTTGTGAAATCTTCCTTCACCCCCTTCATTTCGGAGATTGAGGGCTAGGGTACCGGTAATATCCCGTATTCCCTACCCTAGAGGAATAATCAATCTTCATGCGACTCCAAGGCCACAATCGTCTATGACATGTAAAGTGCGCAATAGGACAATGTCAAGAACGCACAGGCATTCAATGGCCCTATTCGAAGGGTATTCAGATTCTATTTCCCCGTGTGTCTCCATGCTCTAACTCAGTAGGAGCAGTAATCCTCATGCTCTAGCTCAGCGGTAATAACAAAGATGATCGATGGTCAAAATGGGCGCCATCTCAAATTAGAATATTCACTTGGCAAAAGTTGATTTTAGGAGGCTATATAGATACTAATCAAGATTAGATACAATGAGAGAAGAAGCCAAGGGGATCGTCAAAATGAGATGCCATAAAGAATAAGGCGAAGGGTCGCACAAATATATATTGAAATCTAATAAGAAAGAAATAGGCTAGTTTCTAACGACTGCTTCTAGAGAGACCTGACAGGCTTAATTGTGGCGCCTCCAGCTGTAGAGAGATCACGGACAGTATGGCTCTGGTTGGCCAAATCATCCTCCTGAGCGCCAATATTGGCATAGAGCGATTTAATGGAAGGAGAATCCGAGACAGGTCTAGGGTCAGCCTCGAACATAGCTATACAGTATTCGGACAAAGGCTTCGTGCACCAGCGATCTTGACTGAAGAAGCCTTCGAACCAGCCCAAGTGTCCGCCACGGGCTGTGGTCACCAACAATCCGAAAGGATTTCCTTTAATTTCATCACGGGGAATACATTCCGCTATAGCAATAGGATCATCCAAGGCACTGAGGCAAAGGAAGGGTCTTTTGATATCCAAGATACGCTGACAGCATGAGGCCATTCGATAATACTCGTGAACAGTTCTGTACTTGAAAATCTTGCGGGTGACTCGGTCATCAAAGTCACGGATTGTAACACCACGTCGAACATCTTCGATATCAATATCTGTATTTTCAAACATCTTCGCATGTTTGAAAAAGATTCTCTTCAAGTTGCCTCCCATTGCTGGTGAGTAAAGGTTGTGCCCCAAGAATCCGCGCTCCATGTTGTAGCATGTTCTAAAAATGGTGTGGCAAAAATTCGAGATTAGATCAGTCTTTTTCTCACAATCAGGGGAAGAGTTAAAAAGGATCTTAAATTTTGCTTACCCCATCAAATCATAAGGATTGCCAACAGAGATGGCTCCCATAAACTCGCATTGATCTCCTTCCTCACCCATGTAATTCATCAGAATGTTTGATCCTAAACTGAAACCAATACTCATGAGTTTAGCCTCGGGGAGAGTTTTGCGGATATGCTTGACAACCATTCGAAGATCATCTGTCCAGGAGCCACAGTAAAGTTGAGCAGAGGTCAGGTCTGTATCAGCACAAGCACGAGCATTGAAGACCACACAGCGGTAGCCATGCTCTTGTGTCAAGACTTCAATTAAGGACCGGATATATGACTCGTAGCTTCCTCCTGTGAGGCCATGCAAAATCACCAATGTTGGCGTATCATCTACAGGCTTCTTTTCAAATGAAGGTGCCCAGTCGATTGATACCGTTCCCCCATCCGGGGTTGACAGCAGCTCCCTAAACAGACCAGAAAAAAAATGCAAAGCCGGAGAAAAAGATGGAAGAACAGTAAAAAGCATAAGCCAAGGGGTTAGACTTTAGCGTGAATAAACATCTCAAATTTATGCAGATGCATGATAGCAAAAAAAAACGTAAGCATGTTTGGAAACTTAATTGCGCCAAATGTTGATGTGGTAAAAGATGTTCGTAAAAAGAAAAAAAAAAAAAAAAACAGAGGCCCAAATGATTCTAACAAGGCATTTTTTTTATCTTCGTTTTCGCTTCGAGTAATTATTGGCTCGATCAGATAAAAAAAAAAAAAAAAAAAAAGGGATATTCAAGATATTCAGGGCATTTGGCACTTTTTTTTTTGCAAACACCAAAATGTTGAAATGAAGCATACCTTTGGTAATCGATGAGGTAGCGAGTCGTGAAATTAATGTAAGCAGCATAAGCAGTCTGAAGATGTCCACTGGTCATCCAGAGTGTGGGCTTGAAAACAGCGCCCTTGGAACGGTCGACAAGTGAGGGACACTTGCGCTTGATGTAATCGATATAATTTTCTTGATACATCTTGCCTGTTTTTGGATCATAAAGGTTGATCGAAACAGGCTTCTTGTTGTAGGATAGGACCACGGGTGAGTTTGTATACATGCGGAAGAGAGCAATGAGTAAGAAGGGCAAGAGGATCAAGAGTGGGATCACAAGTGGCTTCTCTTGATGATAGACCAATATCTTTGCGCCCGTTTCTGTGTTGTTGAGAACCTCCCATGTGGGATGCTGACCCAGCACAAACTGCTGGACCGTTTCTAGGTCCATGTTAAACGACATGTCGAAATGAACAAACGAATGAACAGAGATCGTAAGTGGAATGAGGAACCAAGAAAAAGATAGGAGACAGCGGAAGGCGATGAGAAAAGAAAAAAAAGAAAAAAAAAGACAGTAAAGGAAAGATACTTTTTATACCATTCTGCTAGGAACACTTTGCCGGGAAGGGAAATTCTTCTACCGGAGAAAATATCTAAATAACGGTGGTGATCGAGAGGAATGCTCTCCCGTCTCCGATTGAAAGCAATGTTCACGTTGTTGTTGCCATTTTTGTCAACCCTTTCTTGGTCAGTGCGTATGTGTTCACAACTCTGTTCCGTTGCAAAAACATACACGTCTTTGTGAGATTAAAGGATGTAGGCTGTAGGATAGCCCTCGTTTTCTTCCCTTTTTACATTTTACATCCTTTTTCACTTTTTCTTCACCACGAAATATGTTGCCCACAGTAGTAGTTTTTTTTCTTTTATGATAAGGACCCACAGCAATATAGAAATGAGGCACAAAAGGCATCAAATATCAGTTATTACAAATATGTTTATTTATTTACAAAAGAAGTGTCAAAAGTAGAACAGATTGTGTTTGTTAAGCATGGAATAGCCAGCGCTTCAAGAACATTAAGTGATTCCTAATCGATAATACTCCGAACATCTCCTTTAAGGGATCGATCTTGAGGGCTTTAGACGGAGCGTTGGACGTTGCCGAGGGCATCGTTAGCATGGCCACGAGCCTTGAGGGAATGATCGTTAGTGAGGTTGCCCGTAGCCTTTTGAGTGTTACCCTCGACGTTGTGGGCAAGTCCTTCAGCATGACGCTCGTGGCTGGCTTGCTGCTTGGCGGCATGAGCTTGAGCGCTTTGGGCGGCACCGGATGCAGCCATGTTCTCGTTGTGAGTGGCGTGGCCGAGCTTCTCCTTGGTGTTGCCGACGGCCTCCTTGACAGTGTTGGTGATCTTGCTTGCCATGTTGGATAAAGTGTTGTTTCTTTTGTTAAGTGTTTGAGTGTGTATGAGTTGTGATAGAAGTTTTTGAGAGTTGAGTTGATGAACAAAAAAAATAGGAGAAGAGACGGTATTTATACTTTTGTTCCTTCGATGTCTCAAGGCCTCTTTATTGAACAAGCTAGACTTTAAAGTAAATGATGAAAGAATGACGGATATTGGATGATGATAGGTCATCTTAGCCATGTAAAGACAGTTGCTCATGTGGGGTAGGAATTGGAGTCCCAGTTCAATTTCATGTAATCATTACACTGCTTTAAACGTCCAATGATTTTGCTGCCTGCTGAGTGCTGACAAGGTTTGTATAATTAAGAACAATGTCAAATCGTCAGGATGACGCCCATCTCTTCAATGCTTTTTTTGTTACTCAAGTCAATTAAAAGGTGTTCTTTACAAGTGGAGTATCTGTAATTGACTCAAGACTAACCAAAAACCTCCTTTCAGTACACCACACCAACTCGTAGCGTCTGAACATTTACGTGTCTGACCAAACGGACTAAAGGGTTTGATTTCAACAGCCAGCAATGATGTCAGGGACAGCAAATAATGTCACATTACTCGCAAATAACTAATTTTCATACCAAGCTTATTCAACCTTTCTTTTCTTTCCGATTGCTGAAAATCAAGGGCCCATAAAGGCATGTAGAATTTCTACTGAGGATTTGCTCTACAAATGGGTTGCCTTCCTTATGGGGTCTTGTGCCTGGCTCAAATGGCCTAATCTAAAACATGTGTCATTTTGATATCTAAAAAGAAATGTCATATCTCTAATATACTATGAATTAATCTATTTGACAACCCGGGTTGTCACTCTTATTTGACAACCCCCCCCTTAATTATTTTTCTCAATTTTTTTTCTTTGCGTGACAACCCGGGTTGCCAAATAGTAAAATATCTAATTTGACAACCCCAAGCTCACTGTTATTTGACAACCCTTTTTTTATTGGCAAGATTATTATGTGAAAATCGTTTCTATTGCTATCCCTCAGCAACATGAAATCCCTCCAGCAATCTAAAAGCTTCCATCAAATAACAAACTTTTTTTTTTTGGTTACGAGGTGTTGTTTTTTTATTACAACTGATTTCTAAAACAAGGGTTTGCTTTTATAGAAAATGTGCCTATACGGGTAACATGCACTAAGGGGTTTTTTTGGATAGATAAGCATGCATAAATTCGGAGTGGTTATGCGACGCTTGATGGCGCATGCGTAAGACGCGGAAAGGAAAAAAAAGAGAGCTATAACCACAGTCATGATAATGGAGTGTTGCCACCATTTTAGAAATCCAGCTGAGAAAGGCCCTCCAAAAGTGCAAGATGGTGAAGACTTGTCATGTGACAGGTTGAAAAAGACAATTTTTCTTCTTTTTTTGACAACCCGGGTTGTCAAATAACAAAAAAGTGAAAATTGAAGACCTGGGTTGCCAAATAAGCCGATGTGATTGCTAAATTAGGGGGGGGCTGTCAAATAAGAGTGACAACCCGGGTTGTCAAATAGATTCACCCTTATTTCCTCCTCCTCCCCTTTCATTCCCTTATTCCCTTACTTCAACAATGGTTTGCAACCAATGCGTTAAAGAATATGCGCGTCGTGGAGAATTAGTTGAAGTTACGCATGAACGATCAAATAGTAATGAGTGTCTTTTCAACAGATGTAAGACATGTAGTCGTCCAAGAATACATGGACATTTGGAAAATTGTCCTGAGAATATTATCCCCGTCATTGATAAGTGAGTATAAGTGATAATTGGAAAATGCAGAACATATATGACAATATGACAAGACAACACGACAGAGCAACAGAGGAATGGATAAGTATATATAGGATGTAGGATACAAGTGTAGGAAAAGCTGAACTAATAATTAAATAAATATTTTTTTTCAATTTTTCAAAATCAAAGTGAGCGTGACATGGAGGTGCAAAATTCACGTAATGAGAACATTAACCTGAACAGAAGTAACCGCGAGGAAGAATATGAATTTGAGCCTTATCATCCCCCACCACGACCTCCACTTCCAGTACAAGTTCCTATTGCTAGGCGACCTTTCATTGCTAGGCGACCTTTTAATGAAAATCTAATCAGAGGCAACAGTATTAAAAATCACAGACATCACCTTGATCGGATGATAAAATGTCCAGATTGTCAGGCGAAAGTGTGGAAAGAGGAACGAAGTAATAAGAAGCAAAATCAGGACTTTAAATACTCCATCTGCTGTCAGAGAGGTCGAGTTGTATTGCCCATTATTGAGCCACTTCCATTCATCCTAGAGGTTTTAAGTGGTGTTATTCCAGAATTTAAGGAATTCTTGCACGATATCAAGAAATACAATGCGTCGCTATCGTTCACCTCCATTGGAGTCAATGTTGATCAGGCCCTTGCAAACGGACAAGATGGAGCGTATACATTCCGGATTCAGGGGACAGTTGTTCATAGAATTGGTTCTTTGACAACACGAGGGTTAAATATGTTTCAACTCGGGAATTCTATGCCTATCGCCTGCAAATCAGAGCAATTAGTGACACAGATCAGAGATGCTACTTTTGGCTATTTGGACGTCTTTGCCATCAATACGTTGTTGACCAGTATGCCAAAATCGAATCGGAGAGACTGAGGTTTGTCAAAGATCATCAAGAGGAAATTCGTGCCGATCTGTATCAAGGAATAGTTGATGCCATAAATGATGATGCAAATGTTGATTCTGCCAATACTGGAAAGCGGATAGTACTCCCTTCATCTTTCACTGGAGGTCCACGTCATATGCATCAACTATTCCAAGATTCCATGGCGATTGTACGACAGTATGGAAAACCAGATCTTTTCATTACATTTACCTGTAATCCGAAGTGGCAGGAAATATTGGATGAGCTGGATCCTGGAGAGTCATTACTGTAGCCTCTTCAGAAATTGCTGCTTTAATTTTGCGCGAAGGTCGCACTGCACATTCAGTTTTCAAGATTCCTCTCGCATGTAAAGCTGACACGGTGTGCAACATTGCCGCCAGGTCAGAATTGGCTCAAAAAATTTCTGATGCTAAAATTATCATTTGGGATGAGGCTCCAACACAGCATCGACATATTTTTGAAGCTGTCGATAGGACGCTAAAAGATGTTTTGAAGGTGGATGAGCCATTTGGTGGGAAGATTGTCGTTTTTGGTGGAGATTTCCGGCAGACCCTACCTGTTGTTGTACGAGGAACAGTGGAGCAAATTGTTAGGTCCTGTCTAAAGAACTCTCCAAACATCTGGAGCAAAGTAGAAGTCATGAAGCTTTCACAAAACATGAGGGTGGTGAATGATCCGAGCAATGGTCCATTTGTTCAGTTCTTGCTCCAGGTCGGAGAAGGCGCCTTACCGACTGTTGATCTAGCAAACCATTCCGACTATATCAGCATTCCCGAAGCCTACATCTTCAAGCCAGCAGCAGGTGGGGATTCGCATGTTAAACAGCTCATTAGTTACATGTATCCCAGCCTTGAGACTACTCCATTGCTCCCTGATGACATGATGAAAAGAGCCATATTGACTCCTCTCAACAAAAGTGTCAATGCGATTAAGGATATTGCAACCAAAATGCTTTATGGTGAAAACATTGGGACTTATCAAGCCCATGACTCAGTCACTGATGATGTGGAGGCTGGCCTATATCCAGTCGAGTACCTCAACACTTTGGAGCCATCAGGATTGCCACCATTTAAGCTGCTACTAAAGATCGGCCAGCCTATCATGTTGTTAAGGAATATGAACGCCAAGCGTGGATTGTGTAATGGTACCCGACTTATTGTGCGTGGTCTTTCCTCAAGATGCATGGAAGCAGAAGTTATCACAGGCGCTTTAAAAGGAAAAAGAGTGTTTATTCCGCGCATCCCCCTGACAACTGCTGATGATGACCAAACATCACCTGTGAAGTTTACACGGTATCAATTCCCCATCAAGCCAGCATTCGCTATGACAATTAACAAGTCGCAGGGGCAAACTCTTGAGAAGGTGGGTATTTATCTCCCTGCTCCCGTGTTTACTCATGGTCAACTGTATGTTGCACTATCACGCTGCTCCAATCCAAGAGATCTGAGGGTTTTAATAGACAATGGCATATTTCCTGGGTTTGAAGGTGTTTTATACAAGGAACATTGTATACAAGAGCGTTCTCCAATAAGTATAAAAATAAAAATAATAAATTATTTTGTTCAAAAATTCACACCTGTGCATCGCACGGGCTACTGCTAGTCATTTCTTAGGTGCTAGTATTTCACGTGACATAAAGCCAAGCTTCGATCACATGATGAATCTAGGAATATAATAATGTGTATGTACAAGAGTTTTCAACTTCCAGCCAATCAAGAGTCTCGGCAATTGATTATGGTTCTGGGCATATGGCGGAGTCTGGTCTAACGCGTTGTGCTTAAGACACAATGTTCCTGGAACGCGTGGGTTCGAATCCCACTGTGCCCAAGTTTTGCGCTTTTTCCCACATGATCTTTGTGTCACATAGTCTCATAACTTCCTGTTGATTACAAAGCCAACGACTTTTTCTTTTATGAAAGGGAGGCTAATTCAGTATTCAGGTTGATATGACAAGTAGTCATCACTTTATATCTCTTTAGTCCGATTTATTTTGTATTTGAACATTCGGAATAACTGTGAGTTACGGAAAAAAGGTTGGATGACAGCTTAGCTTGAGTGTGTGTCGTGGTGTGAGTAGGCAAAGCTCTCAGAAAACAAAATCTTAAATTTAGGCGGAATGGTTTGCGACCCGTTCAATAAGATATCTCTACAATCCCTCATCACTTTTTTCTCATCCATCCTAATCCACTCATCTAACTGTGCTTCACGTCTCGCATTCCGATTGTCTCTGTTATAGATCTTTTTCTGTCCGTCGTCACACTTTACGACTTTGCGATGCTAGCTCCTTGATCTAATTGAATTTTCACTGTGCATTTCATCACATTCAATCAATCTATTCCAGGGCTGTGATTTTATATACTTTTTCAGGAAATCCAAGCTTTGTCTCTCACTACAAGATATTCGTTGGCTTTTATCCAAAATGCGTGATTGCACTTGTTTACGGAGAGCCGTTTTAGCAAAAACCCGACGACTTTTCTTTGTCGCTTGTATAAGCATCTTGCTTATCTCAAGGGTTCGTGCGCAGGACACTGGCTCAACAACATTGACAACGATAGCAACAGAAGAGACAGCGCTACCAACAATGCCATCACCGCCTTTTAGTGGTGAACCTACGACCTCGTTTTCGCTTACAGACCTGCCCTCACCAACAACGACAGCAGAGCCGCTAATACCAGCCACTCCGACACCAGGACCGGCGAAAAACCCACATCCGCCCGGTACAATTGATTGTCTGACGATGCCTTACTGTGGTGACAATAAGGAGTGTTTTGTTCTCGAGGATGGCCTAGTGTGTTTAGATAAATCACTCAACTGGGGTTACATTCTTTCCAGAAACGACTCTGGTATTCCATCGGTTCCCGGCTGGTCCGGGCAACGCTCTCAATTAAATGCAAACTGCTCTCTTTTTCCCATTCCCAAGACTACCGGTCTAGCCATGATGGTATACGATCTCATCCAAGGAACACTGCCCAAGAACCTACTTTTATCCAGATATGATCAAACTAGGACCAACTGGTACACTGCATTCTCAAATTGTGAGCCACATCTGGCGTGCATGATGGGCAAGTGTTTGCTTAGACCCATCTTGGGCCAACAATGCACCTCTTCTTGGCAATGCAATCCATTAGCTTTGGGTCTCAATGAAAACAACTCACCGATCCCTGCAGCCAATGCGACAGCAGTTCGGTGTGAGTTTGAATCTGGAGACCTGTCCGAGAACAAGACCTGCCAATTGCTCCATCGTGAAGTCAATTCTGGAGGTGGATTTTCAGCATGGCAAGTGATTTTGCCGGTAGTAGGGCTTCTGGTCTTGATCTACTTTGGTGCTGTGATTTATCAGCGTCGTATGAGGAAGGAAAAGCTTCAGAAATGGAGCAGAGTTGTAGATGGTAAGTGATTTAAAAAAATGGGCATGAAAAAATACTGTCTTCTGGGCGAAGTAAAAAAAAAATCGCAGCTGATGTGACAAATTGAAGATACAATGTTTCTCTTGCTTTATTTAATCGTTTGATTAAGAAGTCCTAATTTTTTATTTTTACATCTGCATTCATCTATAAAGACAGGAACAACGACTTCCAGATGGAGGCCTATGATGACCAACCTGTCAGGAGTCATGGCTATAATAACATTTAAGATTGTAAAATACTAATATAAATAACCATAATAGTGCTGTCCTTGTCTCCTTTGTCTCATCATTTTGCCTTGCTCTTCCAAGTTCTCTTATTTTTTGCTGCTAAAATTCTAAGGGAGTAGGCTAGCTTTATTTAACTGATGTTTTACTTACATAGTTGGTGAATTAAGGAATGGTTGGCTTTTGACCCAAAAAATGAGAGACGAGAATAGGAGCACATGGTGCGACATGTAGAAGCTCTTTGTTGTTTTTAGTAGATGAAATGAGATAGTGTAAGAATAACAAGGAACGAAGCACACTAAAAAGATCAGGAACCTCTCTGGACTTTGACGTCATTCGCACCTCTATGTTCACACGGAAAAAAGTGGGGGAGTCATGATAAACTTTGTGTGTGTGCATGAGAGTGTGTACCTGTAAAAGAAAAGAAAAAAGTTGGCATGAATCGAATTGCCTTTGTGTCTCGTGCAGCCACGCGTCCTCACGCGTCCTCCACACTGTTTTGAACAAGAGACATGGCATGACGCGATTATCAAAAAGTGAGTTCAATGAGCATAATTTGTCTATCTTTGCACTGAAAAAAAAAAATAACATTGTAGGGTGTAAACATTATAAACATCATTGATTAAAAACTTTGCTATCTGACCTTCTATCAAAAGAGTGTGGGCGCAAGTCCGTGTTGAGTAGCATTCTTCAGCGTTTAGCCAGTTTGAATTTGCATTAGTTCTCTTACTATGCGCAGTTTTTTTTTTATTCTGCGCAGACCAAAGGTAGTGTAGCAATGTGCCATGAAGGACTTTAATCTGATGAACATGGTCAGGTCATGAATCAAATGACATGACATGCATCGATGAGAATGATCAAGTGAGTCTGCTTGAATTTGTATCTACTTGCATGTTATTTATTACATGCAAATCTCGGACTCAGTGAGTGTTTGTGTTGTCTCGCATCTCTGTGTCTGTGTCTCCTTGCGACTAGATTTCTCTTCGACTTTGTGCTCTTTGTCCATCTTTCTCTCCATGGTTCATGGTTGCACGAGGGACAAAAGGGGAGGTAAACAGGCGGAAAATCATGAGCTTTGGGCATGGTCCTTTGTGAACGGCACTGGATCAAAGCGATGATCGCTCATCATAGAGTGATATACTCTCATTATACTTTTAACGGAGTCAACTCTACTTGACTTTACATTCGTCCATGTATATATTTCATGTATTGAACATGTATTTACATCCATGCATGCATTTGCAAAAAAGAACATAGTAATTATGTATATATATAACTGCATATACATTTCATGAGTGTGCAATAAGAGTGAATGTTACATTATTAGCGTGAACGTTCTTTTTAGTCTGGCACCATGGTCTCCTTTCTCTCTCTCTCTCTCTCTCTCTCTTTTTTTTTTTTTTTTTTTTTTCCTCTTTCTCCCAACAATTCAAAACGCCATTCAATCTTGTTCTCTCATTGTCATTTAGCTTCTTCATTAGCTTCTTCTATTCTCAATAGCAGTGATAGACACAAAGCCAGGCACACACTAAACGCATGCTTCCTTTTTTATTTTTTATAAATGCAAAATAGAAGCTTTGTTGCACCCTAGTCTTTACTTGCTCCCACTTTTTTCTTTTTGCTACCACTCCTCTTCTCTTTCTCGTGAACTACCAAGCTCTCCATCTCTTCCTTCCTCTTCTTCTCACAATCTTTTAGCGAGCATCTTTTCATCCAATCTACTCGACTTCTTCTTTGATCGATATCATCATTCACTCCTACACCACTCTTACTGTTAAATCAAGCCTTTTTTTATACATTTTTTTTTTCTCTCGAACGCGTCCACGATTTACTTGTCCTTTATTCTTTCATTTTCTTTAAACCGTCATTGTTCATTCAGCTTTCGTTTTAACTACCAGTTTATTACGACACAACTTTACTGTTATAATCCACCAGCATCAAAAGATCAAAGCGACAAAAGATGATTGTCGATATACTTCCATTTCGTCTTAAACTGGCGTCAATCGAAAAAGCAGATATTCCGCGATGCACACATCAACTCATGAAGCTTGTCTTATTCCCAGCAGGGTAGCGTAGACTGATTTTTTTTTTTTTTTTTTTTTTTTTTGATTTCTAGCTTTTTTCAGTATATGTGATGCATCATCATCTTCGCTACCATAGACTAACTTGGAGACTTTTCTTTATTCCGTCTATTCCTTCCTCTTTTTCTGCATTCTGGATGACCTGCTCATCTCACTTGAACTGTTTACTCGAACAATTCATCTTTTTCTATCTTCACGACACCTACTCCGACAAACAACTACAACACCAACTACAACCACAATAACAAATACTAAAAAAAAAAGGCCACAACACTTTTTTTCGTACACAGAAACCGACAAAGAAGTCTCGCTCATCCTGGATGAGACACATCTCTCTGGATTTCCCGAGGACACACTCAGTATCTGTAATGTGATATGGCGGGCTGTACAGATCGAGCCTGGCGAGTCGGGCCTCGGTAAGATCTCATTACCATGTTTCTATCATGCCTATTATGCTTATAGCACGGTCTTTCTATAACACTAAAAAAAGACGGAAAGGCGCGGTTGAAAAATAAAATTACAAAGTTGGGTTATGGAAAGATCGGGGGACATTCAGAATAAGCGCTCAAATATAAAAAAAGAGATGCATTTGGATATGGGCAGGGTCCCCTACTCTGAACCGTTTGCTGCTACTGCTATTTTTTTTTTTTTTTCAGCTCTGTGCTCTTTACCCCCTTTGTCTATTTTTCTCGCCTCCTCTTCAATTTTTAACATTGCTCAAAGGAGACGGAGGAAAGGAAGTCGGTACCCATCATGATTGCCACTAAATTAGTCATTTCATTAACTTGTGCTTTTTGTAAATAGGCGCCTTGGAAGTGGTCTCTCAAGTCTCAAAGCCCTTGGCAGACATTAATGTCTCCATCATGTAAGTCTACATCATTCATCATTGACTGTGCAAGCCTGTAAACCCTTTTTTATGCTGCTTGTTCACTATGGAAAGTAAATAAGTGTGAAGAGCAAATGGTGACATGAATGACGCTTGCGTCAAGGAAAATGAGCGAATTTCGAAGTGGAATAATCCCCTGAAAGTATTCAGAAGAAGGCGATAGAATGAAGGGCAGTTTAATAGAATGATTGGGGGGCTGCAGATCAACAATCCAGAGCTGGGTCACCATCAAAAGAGAAATGCAAACGCGATCTGGAGTCTGTGTGTGTGCTTGTGTTCATGAGAATGCAATGCAAATAATGCAACAATGCGCGCAATACTGGGGAAATCTTTTCTTCCGACCCTTTCGCAAAACCTGTCTTGCCTCTTCATTTCATTTCATGCGACCAAACAATGAAGTTCTCCGACGCTTTTTTTTTTTCCTGTGTTGTCATCCTCTACCTCTTTTGTGAAGCAATCAGACACATCTCATTTTATCTAAACTCTCAAACATCTCTTCCCTCCTTTTTCCCTGCACAATTCCACAATTCGATGAGGTCATAAACTTTAAATCTTTTTTTCCATCAGGCGAAGCGGTGTGAATGTGCAAAAATTCTGTCTGAGCACAAGGAAAACCCAAAATATACACATCAACAATAGATTTGACAATGACCTTCATTGACAAAGACAACGATAAAAAAGAATCCACACTTGCATAATCTAACAATACAAATGAATCTGACCTCTTTATCTCCCTTTATTCTCGATGCTGACGTCTATATGCATACAGGCAAATATCTACCTATGACGCAGACTTTACGCTGTTACCTGAATGCGACCTTCTTCGAGCACTCGAGTGTCTCTCCAACACGTTTACCATAAGTAATAATCCATTAGAGGATGTTGGCTTACAACCATCAGACTTACAGTCTTGGGACGAAAGCTTTCCAACCTGTCCCTCCGAGATCACATCGCTTCAAGATGCACTTTTGGTTGGAGCAGCCATGACGCGAGGGCGTCAATCTAGTCTTTCAGTTGGATTGGATGGCCGCTGTGAAAATGGAGCAGATGATGCTCAAAGCAGCAGCGGGTGCGAAGACAGTGGTATTGGAAGTGAGGCAACGAGTGGGCCCAGTAGTGGGTTGGCAAGCGGCCATGGAAGCCATGTTCTTGATACGACCATTCAGGGACTAGACCCGTCATTGATCTCGTCATTATCTCTCAAGGACGGAGCAAGGGCTGCAAGAGCTAGGCAACCTTATCAAGCTAACTATCCACATCGACTGCATATTACAAGCATGGAGCATGGTCTGATGGATCAGTTAGCTATTCGATTGCTTGAATCCATCTTTTTTGATAATAGGTATGTACATCTCATGAGAAGACAACAGGAAAGCTTGTACTGGATAGGATTTTAAAATAACTTGTTTCTCAACTTGTGAAAACCCCTCCAAAAAAATAGAGAAAGTCGTTTTTTCTCGTTCACTCAGACTGATTCAACCCTCAGTATTATCATGGATGATGCCACCATGAGTTTGTTCCCAGACCACACCCTCAACACTCAAGCGGGAAATTGGCGTCCAATCTCGATCGGCGATGGCCCACTTGGGTTTGATGAATGTGGAACCGTATGTCAGTTCACTAGACCATTGAGTGATGATGGTATTGGGCTCTTCTATCTGAGCACATTTAGTTCGGATTACATCATGGTCAACGATCAAGACTTCGACAAGGCAGTTACATGTTTGGAGGAGACTGCTAAGGCTCTTGGTGTGTCATCATCGTCGTCGCAGGAACAGGGCGAAACAGAAACACAGTATGCCCAACAGCATCGCCATCAGCGTCGCCATCGTCATTGCCAACGGGACGCAAAGTCAATACAATCCATTGACACAGCTTCACTCTCAGACTCATTGTCGGAGATGGAAGCAGCAGAACTATCACCTGTATCAACAACTGCAGACGCTTCAGAAGTCTACAAGGCTGATACATGTGGAGACGGATCATCACTGGTTGAGGGCGTCTCGACTTGAATGGAGAAAAAAGCAAACATTTCTGTCGTTCGAGACATTTTATCATCCATTGATGTTACGAGAGAACCCTGATGTCATTTATTTTTTCCAGCACCTGCACATAAGCTAACATCAAATCAGCATCAGATTCATTTCACCTTTCAAAATCAACACTAGTTACAATATGTCCATGTACATCTTATATTCAGTGAAGAATCAAAACTGCAGTAACAAAATACCAAAATCAAACCGTCCATCTGTACACTAGAATGAAAGTATTTTATTCAGGGAATAAAATCATGAGGCGTAAATAAATAATAATAAAAGAAAATGCATATGTATGGCAAATGTCTTATAGAATGAAGTAGATAAAACTGTTTATGATAAAATGGTTTGGATTTTTTTTACTCGCGAAGCTCGCGCAAGAATTGATCATTTTGGACGTAATCGTCAGATCCATAGGCAGAGATGTTATGGCCTGCTGGTGGGAGCCCTCCCGTAGTGCCAGCACCATGGGACGGCGCTGCAGTTGTGCCGGCTGTGCTACCTGCATGACCCTGCCGGTACTGTCCATAATCTGTCACAGAATCTGGGTTATCCGACATGGTCAGATGAGCTTGATGGTGTTGAGGGTTCAGAGGAAGAGGATATTGTTGTTGTGAGTAGTCCTGAGTGTAATCTGGTTGATAGTCTTGTGAGTAACCTTGCATTTGTTGATGATAATCCTGTTGGTACTGATCATATTCTTGATGGTAAGCATATGGACTATGATGTTGGCTGTGTTCATGTTGATAAGCGACAGAGGGACTCGACATGGCAGAAGAAAGTTGCTGCTGGCCATGAAGATGATAGATGTTATCGTAGCTCTGTGTGTATTCTGTCATCTCCTCATGACTAGAGGCATAGGCTCCACCTGTGCCGCCTGTCCCGCCTGCGACATTTGTAGATGCAATACAGCTGCCGCTGCCCACTGTGGTCCCACCTGAAATCTTACTCTTGAACTGACGTGAAGGCTAAAAAAAAAAAAAAAAAAGGGCGAGCAAAAGAGCTAGTGAGCCAAGGGAGATGCAAGCGCTTATTTTTACATCAATGCATATACTTACCGATAACTTCCACTTGCGGAAGACCCAAACGCCAATAGCGCCTGCAATAGCAATCGCGCCAACAATTGCACCAATCATTACACCAACATTGCTTCCCCCTGCTTTTTCATTAGTCTTTGCATCGCTGCTGGATTTGTTATCACTGATGGAGTGGGTATTACTGTTATCGGATCCTTGGCCGTTATTCGGATCTGATACATTGTTTCCTGATCCTGAGCTAGCAGTGTTTCCAGAATTAGGATCGGGCAAGTCAGAGGATCCAGTCGGAGGCTCGGGTGCCGTAGCAGACAAATCAGAGGTGATAGTGGCAATTGGTGCAGGCGATGTCGGTGCAGGGACTGGCTCAGTGTCCTTGGTCGCCGAGGGCTGTGGCTCTGCGATAGGTGCAGAAGATGGTTCTGGTTCTGGTTCTGGTTCTGGCTCAGGTTCAGGTTCAGGTTCAGGAGTAGGTGAAGAAGGAGGTGGAGATGCTGAAGAAGGAGAGATAGGAGCTTCAGAGGGTGCTGGAACTAAAAGAAACGCATTAATATAAATGTAGATATAGATAGATATTTTTACGAGTTGTTGGCATTAGTAATTTGTATTTGGGTATTTGTGTAAAAGGTCCAACCACTTAATTAAATGAAATTAGTCCCGTCATTCTACATGTCTACATGATCATTATTATTTTGCTCGTGTTTACAACAGTGGCTCGTGCACAAGTTAGAGGACTCTTATTGTACAGTAGGAGAGTACGAACCATGAAAAACAGGCAGGTAAAAAGGAGGTGGGGAGGAAGTGATTCAAGAAGGGACGGAACAGTTCTTAAATAAAACCACTCTTGATTTAAAGAGTCAAATAGTTTCTCCTGACTTCTGATGAACTTTCAACCTACTTCCTCACTTTCTCGTATAAAAATAAAAAAAAAGGGCCTGCAGAAAGTATATGCAGACCTATACCATGCACATGCATGGATAAAAATAATAATAAAAATACGGATGCCTGATCCCATTCCTTCTCTCCTTTTTTTTTTTTTTTTTTTTTTCTTCGTGTTTCTATAATCGAAACATCTCTTACCATCATTATCGGAAGCAGAGGTACTCTGCTGTGGAGGAGCCGAATCGTCTGGCAGCTCATCCAAAAGGCTCTCATTGCCACTACCACTATCATCACTCTCTGTCGGAATAGCAGGGTCAGCTCGCCTTTCGCCCGCAAGCCGACGAGGACCTAGTCTCACTCTACGTCTTCTCCACTCATGTGTTCTCCTTTGATGTTGTCTGACCTGTTGTTGTTGTTGTTGTTGGATTCTGTGATAGGGCCGAGCATGATTAGGTGGGGAGTATTCAGGTACCACAGAATGAGCTATCAAAGCATTTCCGCTCTCATTATTCTTATGCTTTCCATCCTTGTTGTTACTGGCAAACTGTTGCACTGCTTCAGAACCAGGAACAAAGAAATGGATGGAGTTTGTTCTGGATTCCTTGCCATAAGCGATCCCTGGGTGATCCTTGCTGCCTGAAGGAGGAGATGATGATAAAGCAGACTGTCCATTGCAGATCATTGTCATTGTAGACAAGGTCACTGCTGCTGCTGTCAAGATCAGGGGTAGTGTTGTGGGTCGCATACTGTGCTTTTTTTTTTTTTTTTTTTTTTTACTTTTTGCTAAAATAGACAATAAGAAGTAAAGAGTAATTGACGAATAAGGATAAGGTAATAGGGATGGAGGTGAAGTGAATGAAATAGATAGAGGTGGAGAGACAAATGGAAGGGGAATTATGTCTGCAAAAGAAAGCAGAATTAGCAAAGGGTCATTAGGAAAATGGAAAAAAAAGAGGAGACTGGAAGTCAGAAAGTGGAAGAAGAGGAAGAGAGAAATAACCGAAAGCAATTAGGTCTCTAAAAGAAAATGCACCGAGTCCTGAATGATGGCCCCGTTGCTTGAGTTGCTCTCTATGGAGCATTTTGAACTAAAAATTGATCCACGACTGGTGAAAGCAAGTATTTATATAATACAAGTAGACAAAAATAAAGATATTAAAATATGTGCCGACCAGTTCTTCATATTTAAACTATCCAATTCTATCAATTGCTTTTTTTTTTTTTTTTTTTTTTTTTAACTAAAAGCTCAGTTGGTATTCGAATGGAGATTATTTTTTATTAATTCATTTATATTTTTCAAAGCATTTGCTTTCTATAGATCTGCAATCTTAATGATCACTTTGCCTGCGTACTTACCGCTAAGCATGTTGATAAAATGCTGAGGAGCAGTCTCGATACCGTTGAACACCTCCTCTCTGTAATTAATCTTGCCTTGTTCCAGCAAGGATCTGATTGTGGTGTCCAGTTCACCATTCTGGAAATATTGTAAATGATGCCAATAAATAAATCCATAGATCGTCACAGCTTTTCGAGCAATCGCATTCAGGTTGCGGATTGGATAGGGCTCCTTGCCATTCTCTTGTGAGATCATACCGATCGATAAAATCTTCCCATGTTCATTGATGATCTCTAACACAAGATCAAGGATTGCGCCTCCAACTGTGTCGTAAAAATAGTCAATGCCGTTGGGTGCCAGTCGAGTCAGGGCTTCTCGCGCGTCCTCGGTCTTGTAGTTGAAGGCTCCATCGAACTGCTGCTTCTCGATCAAATAGGCGGCCTTTTCATCCGACCCAGCTTTTTTTTTTAGGAAAAAAAAAAAAAAAAAAAGTGCAAGGGAAATTACCAGATGAGAGGTTAGTAAAGCAATAGATAAGACATATATCTCCTTCGTTACATTACATTCCTTAATAATTAATTGTTTTACCTGATCCGATGACTCGAAGACCTTGCTGCTTAGCAAGCTGTCCGACCAACTGACCTACACCTCCTGCAGCTGATCCGACGAAGATGATCTTTCCAGGCTTTACGTCCAAGACCTTTAGTCCTGCATAGGCTGTCAGCCCAGGCATACCCAATGCGCTGATATAGTACGAAAGCGGCACGCCTTTGGTTTCATCTCGAGCATGCGCAGGCAAGATGCGAAGGTCAGTCTGCGTTTTAGGATCATCCAGTCCAGAGATCCGTGTATATTGTTCATACCCTACGTTGCCCGAAACCAATGCTCCAACTGGATATTTCGTCGCTACAGCCTCTCCTGAGGCAATAATCTCTGAAATACCGAGACCATAGAATGGAACGTTAAGGAGGCGCCAGGAAGCGGGCGTATCACCGCCAGTTTCATTCAGAGTAAAGCGGACATCTATAGCAAGCAAAGAAAAAAAAAGCTGAGGCGGTTAGGATCGATGATATGGGAATAAGGAATGCCAATAATAATAATAATAATAAAAATACTTACAGGGATCCAAGGACAGGTAGAGGTTTCGAAGAATGATATCGCCAGGCGCGACCTTAGAGACGTCAATATCATTAGTCTCAATTCGGAACTGTGCCAGAGTGACATCGGAGTCATTGGCGTAGCTGGCACGGATGATGCTGGTGTTGCTGAAAATCTTGCTGGAGGTCATTGTGTAGATTATGGATTATGAGATATGAGTTGTACTTTGTGTAGTTTGTTTTGATGAAGGGAAGTGTGAGAGCGGATTGAAAGAAGCAAGTGAGAGATAAAGTTTAGGATTTATACTTTTTCTGGGCTGCGCACTAACAGCATCAACTGGATAACAACCACTTCTAAGTTCAATGCGTTCATACTGTGCGGCGGCGCATCAAACTTAATAATCAACTGTCAAACGAAATGGACGCTCTTTCCAATTTTGTAGGTTTTTTATGCGGAAACATTTTTATTGGTCTTGGTTTTTATCTTCCATCTGAGTATTACACAAACAACGGCGAAAGTTGAAGCTCTGCGCCTTCAATGCTTGCATGTTTAGTATCGATCATATCTCTCATCGTAGCGAGGACGGCGCTCATATCCACGGTCGTACATGGAGGATCTATCATCGTATCCTCTGTCCATTCCGTAAGGTGGGCGATAGTCACGCGGTGGACGGTCATCATACCTTGGTCTTGCACCCCCCATCCATCTTGATAATATAACGGTATAACGACAAAGTGCAAGAGATTGAGCGTATTAGTGGACATGAATCATAGCGTTATGGCATTGAAGAAAACGAAATCATAATAATATCACGAATATGACTTGAAAAGGCCCTGGCAAGGTACCAAGTGCACAAGAACAGTTGAGGCAGCCAAGCGCGTCTTTGTCCCTGTGCCATTGACAAATTGTTTCGAAGCCCCCTACCTGTCATAGTCTGCATAATGCATATACCTGTCATAGGGAGCGGGACGACCATAATCTCCACGTATGGGTCCACCTCTATAATCCCTTGGGTCTGGTCCTCGGGGGTCATAGCGAGGATCAAATCGGTCTCCCATGCGACGATCTACGTTAACAGGAAAAAGCCTGGCAACATCAGTTTCATGATTCGTCGACGAAAAAACAAATTTGTATGGTTATCATCAAATATAGTACCATAAGGGTAGTAAGGCATACTACCTATAGCCCTCTCTCGCTTTGGAGGCCCACGGTACTGGCCGGGTGTGGGGGTTCTAGCGCGGCCACGTTTCGCCTGAGTATAAAAACAGATAGTATTTTGTTGCGGTATGATGAGAAATATTAATTCATTGCGAAACCAATAGAAACCATTGCGAATGGATGCCATTGAACTATTGAATCGTTTACCATTTTGACAGCCATAGTACGGCCATGAAGCTCAAATCCATTTAGCACCTGCATGGCAGCCTCAGCATCTTCAGTTCGGACCATCGTTACAAAGGCGAAGCCGCGAGATTCACGTGTGTGAGGATCATACATTATTTGAACTTTCTCAACCTACAAGCATAATGCCAACGACATGATAAGTGTTAGGCTTGTGAATTTGAAGAGGATTGGTGATAGACAGAGAAAGTATCATAAAAAGAAGGGGTTCAGTAAAATGCGTGGACAACACTAATAACGAAAATCATCATGATATTGCTTAATGAAGCAAACAAAAAAAAAGTCGAGTTGATCACTCCTCATCAAGAAATCGGCCCTGTAGGTCGATGCAAGGATATAAAATTAATCAAAGAAAATGTAATACAAGGAAAGTAAAACAACGAAGCAGATCCGTAGAGTCTGAAGGTCAATTGAGGCCTGAAACTGCTCCCTTCTCTGTCGGCTTGAAATTGAAGAGGAAAAAGTCGAGACCAAAAAAAAAATGCCTTAGCTGCTCGCTGATTGGAAATCTCACATGCGTCGATATAATGCGGGTAGGCGCTTGTGGTGAGGGCGGCGAACATGTGTGGCACGTCCATCATTCTTTGGTTTTCTTCAGATTTGCTTATGCGTCTTGTTAAAGGGCCTTTGTGTTGTTTTTGCTATTCCCTCTCACCTTGCCGTATTTGCCGAACAAATCTTCGAGATCACTGGCTTCAGTCTTGGCGGCGAGGCTGTTTACAAAGAGGTTGTTTCCTGGGTTGACTGATTCGTCGTTGGTATTGTCACTGCTGCTGTGATGGTGGGGTTCAACGGAGGTGAATCAGTCAAATTAAAGTTTATACTATCGTTTATCTTTGGGGATATCGTGGGTCGGTTGGCTGTCGAACAAGGCGTGTGCGCGTGTTGCGAGAGCAAAAGCGAACAAAAGAAAAAATGTGCAGAAAACAGCTAAGACAAGAAAAGCATTCATGACAATCAACTTATTGTCTCTGCCTCTTTTGTCTGTATTTAACGCGCAAGGTGAAGAGGGGATAGTGTAAAAATGTACTAGAGGAAGGTGGATAGGATAAAAACAAAAACATAAAGAACAAAATTTTATATTGCTGGCGAAGTAAAAATAAAGACTAACCTTGGGCGTGCAGGAGAGCGACTTCTTGGACGTGGGGATCGTGATCGCGAGCTGGCAGGACTAGCATCGCGACCACGGTGTTCCGAATCAGTAAATGCCTGTTCGCTCATTATCAATGAACTGGAATTGTAATCAAAAAGAGGATGAGGTGCGTGATGTGATTGATGTGTGCAAAGGAGAAAAGATGTGTGGAAAAAAGGAAAAAACCTGTGAAAATAGTCGGATGCAGCGTATCACGTGATATCCCAAAAACTAGGGGGGAAGTATTCGTTTGGAACCAATAGGACTATGTCTTTCAACAAGGGCTGCGTGACAAACATCAACATTGTTGAGCACAACACAGCACCGGATATACTGCCCCCACATTCCACAACCATTTTTCTTTCTTTTTTTCTTTTCCTCCTGCTTATCTATCACCATCTGTTAGATATACTGTTGTCAATTGGCATCTGGTGCTATCCTTTCCTTTTATCGTTGGCCTTTTACCGCACCTCTGGATAGACAGCGCATTTCACTTTTATTTCTCAGGCTACAGGATCTACTCCGTTGTTTAATGGTCAGCAGCTTATCTCATGATCCACTCTCAAACCGCTTGCTCTACAGCAATGCTGAATCTATAAGCCAGGTGGAAGGGACACAAGGAGCACTATCCTCAGTTCCACGCACAAACCAGGGCAATCATCAATCACGCCAATTACGGCAGCTGAACTCGCATGATGGGTCTTTACACAACAGCAGCAACACTCTGACCAACTCTCGTCACTCGTGCGGGAATGCATCACCTCTTGCACTTGAGGTCCATGAGATTGATGAAGATGAATATGACGATGACGATGACGATGACGATGAGAATGAGGCAAGCGAAACTCAACCTGTGCTGATCAAGTCCTCACGATCAAAAGTAGGAAACAGAAAGCCTGTGCTAGAGGGTAAGAAATTTTTTTCTGTAGTGCTCTGTGACAAGGATATCCCTCCATACAAAAATGTAGAGCCTCTCCACATGTATAAAACACAGTAGAGACAACCTGATATTTATCTCCCATGCGAGGGAGAACACGAACTATCATAGCAGAACAATTAGAACAAAACAATCTGCCACTAACCTTCCTATCTTGTTGTATATGAATAGATTCTGTATATGATCGATGTGTACAGTGCCTTCATCTGGAAGAAGAAGACGTGGAACTGATGTTTACAGGATACAGATTTCTTCAAGTTCGGATCTACTTGTACTATATCATCTGTGTTCTGAGTGGTGGAGTCATTTTTCTACTTGGACGATGGATGCCTCAGTACTATATCTCTTTTGTGACAGAGAAATGTGCCATGAGCCTTGCAGAGATTGTGGTGATTGAAGTAGGTTAGATGCGGATCATTTTATTTGACAAAAATATCCGAGACCCTATCAATTATTCAACACATGTTTATCTGCAAGCATAAAAAAAAAGAGTTCATGATGGCCATTAATCAGAGCAGATGACCCTTCGACCTATCAATCTCATCATTGTCTATCATCCTATATGATTTCTTAGAACGAGTGGGGCCAAATGGTTATAGAGCGTGTATATACCAAATACTATGGTGGACTCATGAGCTCTGTCTTCAGTCCGGAACAAATGGAGAAACCGTTCGATAACGAGGAGCTCAATAATGACACAGAGGTAAGAAAAAAAGCCTGCCTGTTCATGGAATTACTGCGGCGCAATATTTAAGTTTACTAACTTGCCTATCATATCCTTGATTTTCATGCAGTCATCCGCAGTATTGCACGATATGCGATACTTTGACTACCAGTACATTCGATTTATTTACAATCCGCAGGCACATGTGTTCATGCAAAACTCGCACTGGAAGGATTCAGAGTGGAAGAGTATTGCTAGATGTGGGCGCGGACTTGAAAGAGAGATACATCAGGATAGATTATTGGTGTTTGGGCCTAATCTCATTGACGTTCAAGAAAAAACGGTTGGGCAGTTATTAGTTCAAGAAGTGCTTCACCCATTCTACATCTTTCAAGTGTTTTCTATGATACTTTGGTTCATAGATGATTACATTTACTATGCGGGATGTATTCTCGTCATATCAACCGTATCAGTCGTTACAGAGTTGATCGAGACCAAGAAGACAATGAGAAGGATGCGCAATATGTCCAAGTTTACCTGCAATGTCAAGGTGTTTCGAACAGGCATTTGTACGATAAGCTATCATGATTAGAAAAAAAGATATAAGATTTGACAAGATCACTGTCGTTACTTTTCAGCTTATGCCCGTTTTGATCGAACGCCCTTTCATCTCTTCTTTCGGAAACTATTAGGGCGGTATATTGGATCAGATGAATTAGTGCCAGGAGACGTTTTTGAGACTACGGATTCAGACCTTACAGTCTTCCCCTGTGATGCTGTTCTCCTTACAGGCGATTGTATCGTAAATGAGAGCATGTTGACTGGGGAATCAGTACCAGTATCTAAGATCCCAATCACAGAGCAAGCACTACAGCTTTTGGATTTATCAATGGCGAACATTCCTTCGGACCTTGCTCGCTACTTTCTATTCTCAGGGACAAAAATCGTACGTGCACGGCCTGGAACTGTAGCACCAGCCAAGGTCCTCCGCCCTGAAGACGCAGAGCATGGGATGAGTCAACCAGCACGGGGTTTAGCTATGGTGGTACGGACAGGGTTCAATACAACAAAGGGTACACTAATTCGGTCCATGTTGTTCCCTAAACCCAACGACTTCCAGTTCTATCGCGATTCTTTTCGTTTCATTGGTATTCTTGCTTGTATTGCTGTTTGTGGTTTTATGGTCTCGACAGTCAATTTCATCAGGATGGGTGTACCAATTAAACTCATGATCATCAAGGCATTGGATTTAATTACGATTGTTGTGCCACCTGCTCTCCCCGCAACAATGTCCATCGGCACAAGCTTTGCCATTGCGCGTTTAAGAAAATCCAATATTTTTTGTATCAGCCCTACGAGGGTGAATATTGGCGGCAAAATCAACTGCATGTGTTTCGACAAAACTGGAACCCTGACAGAGGATGGCTTGGATGTGCTCGGTGTTCAGTGTGTCGATATTGAGACCAATATGTTTGGAGCCATGTTTGTACAGGTCGAAGAGTTGAGGAGCGCGTCAGACTCCATGCAGGATTGGCCTACCTCCTTCCTACATGCAATGGCTACATGTCACTCTGTCAAATCGGTGGGAGGTGAGCTTATTGGCGATCCTTTAGATCTCAAGATGTTTGATTTCACTCGATGGGTTCTAGAAGAAGGTGGCCTCGGCACAAGGACGTCGAGTGTTTCAGAAACGGGTCAGCGTCCAGGAAAAAGTTCGAGCGGAATTGTGTCTACAGTCGTTCGGCCTCCAGGAGCAAAGCAGTTTGATCTCAACGAAGTCCTTTCCCATCGCCCAACTGAGATGAACGAAACCGTAAGACTATACAACGCCGCTATCTTTCTTTAACTATTACCAATCAAAATAAGCGCCAATCCTCTGACACTGAATATGCACTAATATGTTGACTAGGAAACTTTTCTGGAGTTGGGTATCATTCGTTGTTTTGAATTCGTCTCTTCTCTTCGCCGCATGAGTGTTATCGTAAAGAAGTTGCATAGCCCGGGCATGGATATATATGTCAAGGGCGCTCCAGAGGCGATGATTGATATATGCTTGAAAGATACGCTGCCATTTGACTATGCGGAGCGACTATCCTATTACACCCATCATGGCTATCGTGTTATCGCATGCGCTACTAAATCTATGCCAACATTAAACTTCATTCGCGCCCAACGTGTTAAGCGAGAGCAGATGGAAAGTGAATTGACGTTCCTTGGCTTCATTGTTTTTGAGAACAAGCTCAAGCCGACTACAGCATCAGTGATCACCACTCTAACCAACGCGTGCATCCGACAAGTAATGTGCACTGGAGACAATGTTTTAACTGCTATCAGTGTCTCGAGAGAATGTGGCCTAATTAGTAGGACAAAGCAGGTTTATGCGCCAAGATTCATGTCTGGGGAGCCGACTGCAGAGAACCCCAAGGTTATATGGGAGAACATCGATGACAGTCGCAAAACACTAGATTCATTAACACTCAAAGTATGTTGAGCTACAAAGACATGGTTATATACTGGAATCGCAGCATTTTTGTATTGAATCTTTAACAATTCTTATTACGCTGTGTCCCTATCGCACAACTTGTGCAGCCGGCCTTTAGTAACGTAGATGAAGCTGTTGTTGGGTATGAATACCCAGTGTATCCTGAAATGATGGATGACTACGTCTTAGCAGTGACTGGTGAGTGTTTCCGTTGGATGGTTGACTATGCTTCAACCATGACCTTAAACAGGATGCTTGTTAAAGGTCAGATATTCGCGCGTATGTCTCCGGATGAGAAACACGAGCTTGTCGAATGCCTTCAAGCAATTGGTTACTGTGTGGGGTTCTGTGGCGATGGAGCAAATGATTGCGGGGCTCTCAAGGCGGCGGATGTTGGTATCAGTCTGAGTGAGGCTGAAGCATCGGTTGCAGCGCCATTCACGAGTCGATCGAACGATATTGAATGTGTTGTGAAAGTAATCCAGTAAGTGATTGCTTTTCCCTAAATGAACTTACTTTTATTCGATATTATAAAAAAAAAAAAAAAAACAACTTTAGTTAACCTTTTTTTTTTTTTTTTAGAGAGGGTCGTGCTGCTTTGGTGACAAGCTTTAGCTGCTTCAAATTTATGGCACTTTATAGTATTATTCAATTCACGACCGTCAGCTTTCTATATGCGTTTGCTTCCAACTTGGGTGACTTCCAGTTCCTTTATATCGATTTAGCGCTCATCCTTCCCGTCGCTGTGTTTATGGGTCGCACGGAAGCCTTCCCGATGTTGAGTCCAAAGCGGCCCACTGCCAACTTGGTGTCAAAGAAGGTCTTGACATCTCTAATTGGACAGATTCTCATTCAAGGACTCTTTCAAACGATGCTTTTTTGTATTGTTCGTCAGCAGCCCTGGTACAAGCCGCCTAAATATGAGCGTGGAGCGAAGAACATCGAAGGCTTTGAGAATACCAGTCTGTTTTTCCTGTCGATCTTTCAATATCTACTTATCGCGGTTGTATTCAGTGTGGGCCCCCCATATCGCAAGCCTATGAACTCTAATCGTATGCTGCTTGATCATTATGCATTCGATCTAGATATAAATGTGAAATATCACAATAATACTCAAATCCTGTTTTTCATACTTTCTTTAGGTCCATTTCTTGTTATCTTGGTTGGACTGACTGTCCTTTCACAAATGATAGTTCTTCTTCCTCCACAATGGCTGTCGAGCATTTTGCAACTGGTCGACATCCCCTTGAGCTTTCGATACTTTATCGTGTTTATGGCCGCCGTCAACCTAGGTATTGCAATGGTCTGTGAACGCACTTTCTTCCCTTTGATTGCCTCTGCGATCGGAAGCTTGCTTGCTCGTCGGAATTCGAATGCGAAGCAACAGCAGCCTCCATACCAGCCTCATCGACAAATTGAAATTGAGCCTGCATATTCTTCGTTGAATACTCCGCCTTTGTCCTCATGCTCAATCTCGGGTTTTGCAGAGCCAGAAACGGCAGTGGGACGGGCAAGTGGTGGTGCTAAGTCTAAGCCTGTAAAGACATCGGAGCAGACGACTAAAATATACAAGCAGGTAGAGCGAGAGATGAATCAGATTTGACGAATATACAGACTGTGGACGTCTTCCTCTAGAGTGAGCAAAGAAGGTTTTGCGACAGTTGTAGTAAATCCAATATAGCAGTTATTGTACATGTTAGTTTTTTTTCTTGGTCTCATGCGGATATCGCTTTCCCTCTTTAATGAGGCAATGATGAGTTAGTTGGCCTTCATCTATAAAGTTTGTTAATGGCAATATCCGTGCGCCATCATTTAAGCGATCTTACTCCGCCGTTGAATGTCGTACAGATTCAAATTGACTTGACCATTTATGTATTTCATCTCGTTATTTCGTCCTATGGCGCTTACCTGACTTTTTCTCATGACTTTTAATACAGTGAATTAAGTAGAGCTAGTTAGCAGACAAATACAGTTTGAATATGCAGGTTCACGTCAATGCTTCTGGTCGAGAGCTTGGCGATTTTTTTTTTAAATAAAAGGTTACAGTTAGTGTAAAAGGGTCATCGCGTATTGGGCGCTAAACCGACTTTCCTGGACTTGAAAAAAACGAGCACAGGTCATGGTCAATGTAATAAAAGATGGGGGGTTTTTTTTTTACACATGCGCCATAAAATGAATATTGTTTTTGTGCTCAAACAACAAAGTGTGAGTAAAATAGAAACATTTATTGTTTTGAGATGTTGAACCCGAACCTTTCAAAAGCTCTTTTGGGCCGGTAAGAAAGGCAAATACTCAATTCAACAATTTCAGTCCCAATACCTATTCATTGTGGTTCCTTTCGTTTTGTCTCCGTTCTTTTTCTTTTTTTTTTTTTTTTTTTTTGCTCGACTAAACAATTTTTTTAAAATAAACAAAGATAAATGAAAGAATGCGCGCTTCCATGCGATAGCATGCTCATTGTGAAGCGCTGTGTGCCATTTTGATATTATACATATATTTACTAACTCTTTTATCCTTTGTGTTCTGTATTTGTACTTGCTTGGGGGTATACAAACCCAAGGCGCTCATTACATTCACTTGGCATCATTGGTGCGGCTGTATGCCTTATAGTATAAATATATTATGTACTATTCAATTGAGTAAACACAGACAAGCTCTTTGTTGCCTCTTAAGAATCAAGCATCTTTATGGAATTATTGTGCATTATTTGGTGTATGGGAGATAGAACACATATCTCTCTTTTGTATAATGAAATAAATAACAAAAGGCACTTCTCCGATGTAAACTGTTTACGACTAGCCTAGATCAGAGCGGCTCTTCCATGTTACTGGAACATTTGTTGCATTACAGTTGATAATGCCGTTGTCTTCAATCCCACTTTTTTGCTTTGGCCCTTTTTACAACGTTGATCTCGAATGACGTTGAAAAAAAGGCGATTGGAAAGCCTTGTCTCATTCACTGAACATTGCCACCCGGAACTCCAATGATCTGTCCTTTTTCTCGTCAGGTCTGGGCTACCCCTATTTACTGTTGATTCGGCCGTCTCGTTTTCCTTATCCTTTGACTAGAGCTTTATATACCTTTGGTGAGATGTTCTAGATGCGAAATAGTTCAACGACTTTTAATTGTAATGTAACCTATTGCATTTATTATGTCTTTAAACCCTCCCCCTTTCGCCGCTCAAAAAGAAGCCTTCTATGGCTTTTCAAGCTTAAGAGAAGAAAGGAGCAGCACTCGAAGGATAGGAAGGAAAAGAAAAATTAATAAAGCCTTTCATAAGCTGCTGGTATCAAAAAGAAAGAGTTTATCTCTTTTTCTTTCAAAGTGCTCATCAACAAAGTTCGAAAAGGTTGGGCAGTTTACTCACCCCGAACATTTTACCCCGCTTTTTGCGTCGTATCAGAGAACAGACAGAGTAGACTGGGCGGCAGGCAAAAAGAGGTAACAAATACACACTTTTTTTTTTTTTTTTTTTTTTTTTTTTTTTTATCAAAGTGTAAGTACAGGCAAGGCAAAAAAAAAAAAAAGATTGCCTTAATCACTCCTCCCATTCGTGCCCGCTACTTGTCAACCTCTTTTTCCTTTGCCTAGTGTTTATTAGGCACAACCGGGTCAAAGCTTTGCTTCCTAGTTATTCCTTTGCACTTATCCCCCCCTTTTTTTTTCCTCCGACGACTGAAAAAAGACATGATATGAAGGGTCTGGGTGCAAAAAGGTACTAAAAGAGTGGAGCAAGAAGGGCAGAAGGACACGCAAGGAGGGGAATGATTTCACCTTGTAGAACCGTAAAAAAATTAATGCAGTCTTTGTCTTTCCGATTTGTTGTCTAGTCAATCCGTAAACAGTCGAATACAGGTAGTTCAATTAATGGAATGTTGATTCATTCACTTAATTTAATTTTTTTTTATTTTTTTTTTATTTTATTTTTTTTTTTGCTTTAAAGGCGCTGCCACTTTATCTTCCCTTTTCTCTCTCTTACTTTCTCTTTTCTTTTTCCCCTTCTTCCCCTTCTTCCCTTTCTCTCTTACTCTCTCCTCCTCTTGGATTTGTATCTTGCACCTTTATATATACTATTCTCCTCTCTCAATCTTCAATAGTTGAATATTTCCTCTCTTATCCTATCAGCTCGCAACTTGACTTATTTATTTCATAACACATCCTCTCCAATCCCATTGTAATATTTGCGGATATTAGTTAATTGTCCCAACTTTTTTGGAATATCTTCGACCCTGGAAGGAAACGACTATTGTGTAGATAACCAACCAACTGAGCGTTCAGCTTCATTATTTCGACTTTCATAATTGTTTAACCAGCGGTTCTAAATAACCCATCAAGTAAAAAGAAAACTACTTACAAAGCACAATTCGACCTTGATCGCGAGCTGAGACTCTTTCTCTTCGATTTTCGATCGCTTTTCTGCCAAACACTCTATTTCCTCATACATATCTCACCCTTATTAAAGGCAATATTGATATTTCCAAAACGACGTTGTCTAATATCCCTGCGCAACAGCTCCCTACTCCTTCAGCGACCGGGAATCTGAAACATTCCTCACTACCATTGAGTCGATCACCCCAATATCATTCCTCAACCCCGACTCAACGGCAGGGGCTTTCGGCCGCACATCTCTCCCCGATCGACTCCGCAATGCAGCAATCCCATGATATCACACTTACAACCGGCCTGGCCCATCTCCAATTGAACCCATCTCATCATTACCATGCCTCCGCTGCTTTTGCTCCGCAGCCTCCTGTTAGGCAAGATAGTTTTCAATATCAATCCTTGGACACCCAACTAAATGGATCCCAGCAACAACAGCAAACACGGCATGGGATGACGGGAGAGGAACTCGAAGAGATGGAGGATCGAAGACGTATGCAACAACAGATCCTACAAGACAAGCTAACCCGAGAAGAACGTAAGCAGAGTCCAAATACAAGTGCCAAGATGACAACTAACGAAGGGTTTGGAATGGGTACGTTTGATATGTCTGATTCGTTGGCAATTGTGGAAGATCTGCTGGATTACTTTGGAGAAGATGATTTAACATTTGAAGGTGGAGGTAAGTCAATATTAAAAAGTTTTTATTTATATATTTTTTTTCTGGATCGCAAAAGACAAATGAACATTTTGGGCTAAGTGTTTTTTTATTACTTTCTTCATTAATAATATATATATAAAAAGAGCTATTCAACGAATCGCAACTCATTGAGGCGGAGCGGACACATCTGCGGCGTGAATCGCTTGTGCGTCACTTGTATGATTCTGAAGAAGACTATCTACGATCGCTGCAAGAGATTCAATCTTGTTATCGCAAACCTCTGCTACGAAATTTACAGCAGATTGAGGACAATAAGAAGTCAGGAGGCTTGTTATCTTCGTCCTTAAGCAAGATTGTGGCGACGAAGCAGGAAATCGACACCATGTTTGGCAATTTAGGCAGCCTGATTGAGTTTCATGAAGAGATTCGCTCCTTACTGGAGGAACGATCCAGAATCTGGGGGCCAACTCAGATCATAGGTGATTTATTGATCAGCGTGGTAGGTTTATTTCCTGTATTGCCAAGGCATTTTCTGAAAAATGAGTAACGTATATGTAAAAAACAAAGAGTACTCTCTGCATTTGTGTTTAACTTTATCACCCATATGCGCATAGATCCCGAAATTTAAGATTTATAGCATGTATTTCCTGAATTTTCATCATGCCTTGACAGTCCTTGATCGCATCTCACGGGGAGCACAGTATAAAAAATTTATGGAGGTGAGTCCTGGCAAGTCAAAGTGTGTGAGCGTAAACTCGGACATTTTTGGATAATCGAATTGACCAAACCTTTGTTCTGATCCTTTTTGTGTTATTTATTAGCAATGTGTCTCTGATAACCCATCAGGCACAGCTAGTCTTCATCTAATGCTCGCGACCCCATTGCGACGTCTTTCAACATTCAGAGATATGATTAACGCACTCTGCCAGGCAACCTCGGCATGCCATCCGGACTATTTGAATTTAATCCGGGCATCTGATATGATCAACGTTGTGGCAAATGAGCTCCAGAATGAGCAATATATGGCTCAGGATCAATTGGCATTATGGGACATTCAATCGACCATGGTAAATTTACCAGAGCCTATCATGATTCCAGCTCGACGACTCATTCTGAGAGCAGATCTGCATAAAGTTGACTCGTCGTTAGCACTTGAGCCTAGGACGTATTACTTGATGAACGATGTTCTATTGTATGCGCGTTTTGATCCCAAAAAGAATATTTATACATTCAAGGGCATGTTTGACCTAGCAAAGACACAAATCAATAATCCTGAAGATAATGTCACCCTTCCTCAGCTGCCCAATTGTATTCAGATCGCTAATGCAGGACGCAAACAAATGATGCGTTGCAGGAGCCGAGATGAGCGTGACTATTGGATGGAAACGATGCGCAGGGTCGTCGAGATTATTAACAAGAACATAGATAATCCCTCCATGGCTGTAGGTGATCTCCTTCCTCTGCGCAAGTACGCCAACTCAATTGCTTCTGACTCATCACTGTCGTTGGGCTATTACCCTGGCGTGACATCGGGATCGACCAAAAGTGTAGGCAACAGCAGCAACGGAAATACTTTTATGGATTCAAGATCTATCACGTCGAAATCATCAAATGAAACTGCATCAACAGGTGCATCCAAACCAAGGAAGCCGAACCCACAGGCCGACTTTTATGGGTGTTCATTTGGCAAGGATGTCACAGTATCGACCAACGAGGATAATTACAAACCAAGCCCTTTAGCGCTGAACAAGGCCATGGCTAACAACCAGTCGTCCTCGACTGTTTCATCGGGGGCAAGCAGCACTACAGCGACTAGTACGAATGGCCAATCTTTGGGAGCCATGTTAGCAGCCATCCCTCAGGAAGAATTAACGCCCAAGCAGGCGAAGGCTAAGGCAGCATTGGCAGCGGCAGTGGAGGCTAGGCGGCAGGCTCGTTTGAAACAAGAAATGAAAAATGGAGGGTCTACAGCCAAGAAAGAGATGGACAAAAATGTCAGTCTGGATTTCTCAAGTTCTTTTATCCCAGCCAAAGCACGACTTGGAAAGTCATGAAGGATTGTACAAAGCAAAAAAAAAAAAAAAAAAAAAAAAAAAAAAACCGCTTCTTTTCAATCTATGTAAATGTATCAACTATTTCGAACACAAGCTAATAATGTAAACATTCACGCATATGCATTGCATTTAGTTCCTTTTTTTTCCTGTTCCATAGCTTATTATAACATGCTTCTTATTGATGAATCAAATTGCATCTTATATAGAATAAAAAAGTAATAATAATAAAAGCTGAAGCTTTTCTGTGTATTCTTTCCTCTTTATGCACTGCATCAACCAAACTACTAAGTATGGGCTGAATATGCAAAAAGACTTTTTTTTTTTTTTTTTTCCTGATACGACGCGTTGGGCTATTGTTAATTTTTTCTTCTTTATCTCGTAATTGTTTAATGCATGAGAGGAGAAGAGATTGATTTCCAACACCATTTGTTCAGACCAAGATATTGCAGACCGATATACAGGAATATTTATGAAAAAAAAAACCCCCCCATTTTATAAGGATAAAAGTATGCGTGTTGCTATAGATGTGAACACTACAATCCAGTAGTTCACGGCCACGATGGATATAAATTGATGTTGTTGGACTTCACCATGAGAGTAAGAAAGAAGCCAAAGAAGGTATTGCATGATTTGATGTCATTGCTTGAGCAGGCGGTGGTGGCAAGACACTATCAACAAAGCCTTCGCCACATTCCTTCTGCACGCTTGCATAAAGGGAACGGGTAACTGAATATCGGTCGATGGCCTCAGTCAAGAGAGTGATATAGAAGGTAACATTCGTTGAATTGAGGGGATCATGATCCTGAACTCGCTTACGCATCCCTTGTTTGAAGGGTGCATAAAGTCACCGGTTCTTTCCAACTTCTTCAGAGGTAGCAGCACAGTTCTGATTCAGAGTGTTTTCCATCAATGCAACAGTCGCAGCATTACAGAAGGACATGGCACAGAAAGTAGTTGATGTATGCCCCGGTACCATTTATGAGCTGTGTAATTGGTGCAAAAGGAATACAGGCACTGACTCGAGAATCCACGAAAAGTACTGTTAGAGAGACAGCACATTGGTCAAGAAGTGCTGCATGAGCATATAAAGAAGTAGAAGCTATTGAAGAGAAGGAGGAGAGTAAGTATAGTAGAAGGGAATAAAAATAAAGAGATTGAGCAAGAGGCCAAGGAAGTGAAGCTCGACCCCATGGCTTTAATCCTTATTGTTGTTTTCTAGGTTCTTTTCAGATATTTTATGAAGGAATAGATTGGTGATGGAACTACTTTTAGTCGTCGACTTTGCTTCTTTTTAACCTACTAAAGGTTCGGAGATCAAGGAAGTAGACGGATCCAGGGAAAAGAAGAAAGGAAGGGAAGCGAGGGAGTGATTGAGTGCTTGGACAGATGGGTGGATGGAATAGATAACTTCCGTGCCTGAAAGTAAAAGGGGTTTAAATGCAGTGGGGCTGACTGGGTCGTCTCTCGCCACTAATTTGAGATCTACATACACAATTTTTGCTCAAAAGGTGCAGCTTTTACGACCCAATTATGTTCGGTTACTATGCTCCTCAGAAAACGCGGAGAACACGCTTCCCAACACACACGAGGGACACGAAGAAAAAAGAGACGCGTATGTGGGCTAACGTCTGCTTTTTTCATGACTTTGAAAATTGGAATCAGTCAGTGTATTGCATGCTCAAACACACACTCTTTTATCTTTCTTTTCTCTCTTTTTCTTCTCCATTAACTCCATTCTTTATTGTTCAGCAATAGATATTCACGATATATAATTTTCTTTTATATATATTTTATCTTGCACAGGATACTTTGCTCAGGAACTCCTCTCGCCTCAATACATTCACATTTCAGACAACGAGGAAGGGGCCACATACAAACATCACACAGACAACAGCTTCGCATTCATACACATAAATAATGGCTGACAGATACTCATTCTCTCTCACCACTTTCTCACCCTCAGGAAAGTTGGTTCAGATTGAATATGCACTCAATGCTGTCAACTCTGGCGTCACTTCCATTGGTATCAAAGGTAAGGGAAAAACAAAGAAAAAAAAGAAATTACTTAGCCTGACTTGGACTGAAATATTTATCCACAAACTTGTAGTGCTGCAACCTCTCTACTTTCATTCTTTCATTCTTTTTTTTTTTTTTTTTTTTTTTGAAGTTTCTTAACATTTGTATTCGATATCTTGACTAATTTTTTTTTTTTTTTTTTTTTTTTTTTAAAAAAAAAATAATATTTTAACAATAGCTACGAACGGAATTGTGATCGCGACAGAGAAAAAGGCCGTGTCGACACTGATTGACGACTCGTCGTTGGAAAAGGTAGCAATTATTTGCTCTAACATCGGGATGGTTTACTCCGGTATGGGCCCTGACTACCGTGTGCTCGTTAACAAGGCAAGGAAGGCTGCTCAGGCCTACAAACGCGTCTACATGGAGGAACCACCTACTGCTATCCTCGTCAAGGAGATTGCTAGCGTCATGCAGGAATTTACACAGTCTGGGTAAGTCATATTACTACAATTACAATAAGGAAGAAATAAGGACGACGAAAGAACGAAAGTCAAAAAGGAGAAAAGAAAAGAAAGAAAAAAAATATTCGAAGCGGATCAACGATCAGTTTTCTAGTCTCTATTCTTTTTACTGGTTCTAATGCCAAAAAAAAAAAAAAAAAAAAAAAAAAAAAAAACGACTCTTTTTTACACATATACTTTTATTCCTAAATAGTGGTGTGCGTCCATTCGGAGTATCATTGCTGATTGCAGGATTTGATGAGAGTGGTCCGATGTTGTATCAGGTGGATCCCTCGGGCTCATACTGGCCCTGGAAGGCAACAGCCATTGGCAAGAACATGGTCAATGCAAAGACATTCTTAGAGAAGCGATATAATGAGGATATTGAGCTCGAAGATGCAGTCCATACAGCTATTTTGACATTGAAGGAAGGATTTGAGGGCCAGATGACGGAGAACACCATCGAAATCGGTGTCATTACAGGCATTGTTGCTACAAAAGATGATGGATCTGTTGTTTTGCCCGAGTTTAGGAAATTGTCTCCAAGTGAAGTGAAGGATTATTTGGCCAATATCGCTTAAATAGCCATGATAAAAGAGAAAATACAAATAAAATCCAAGGACATCAGCTTTCAATTATATCAACATCAAAAAGGAGATTCGAATCCAAGTAGTTTTGACTTCTCAAGCCATGGAAATGTGATATGCTCCAACAAATAAAGGATTTCTAAGAAGTTTTTCCTTTTTCTAATGTTTTATGTGAAGTATTGTATACAAAGAAAAAAAAAAATGCTATTTTGATTCATTTCTATTATATTTTTTTTTTTTTTTTTTTTTTTTTTTTTAGAGACGCTCGATCACCATGGCGGAAGCAGCACCGCCTCCGTTACAGATAGCAGCACCTCCCTTCTGGCCCTGCTTCAACAAGTGAACCAAAGTGACAAGGATACGGGAGCCTGAGGAGCCAATGGGGTGTCCGAGGCCGACAGCACCTCCTGCGATGTTAACCTTCTTGGGATCCAACTTCAAAAGTTGGTTGTTGGCCAATGCAACGACTGAGAAAGCTTCATTGAACTCGAACAAATCAATGTCATCAATCTTGAGGTTGGCCTTCTCCAAAGCCTTAGGGAAGGCAGCCGCAGGGGCTACAGGGAAATCGATGGGGGCCATGGCTGCATCTGCAAAGGATAAGATCTTAGCAAGGGGCTTCAATCCGAGCTCTTCAGCCTTAGCACGGGTCATCAAGACCAAAGCTGAGGCACCATCGTTCAAGGATGAGGCATTAGCAGCTGTGACAGTACCACCCTCCTTCTGGAATACAGGCTTCAGAGAAGGGATCTTGTCAAATTTGACGTTCTTGTACTCCTCGTCTTCTGAAACAGTCTTATCACCCTTCTTATCTTTGATTACTACAGGGATCACCTCCTCGGCAAAGACACCATCTTTCCAGGCCTTGGCTGCACGGCTGTAGGATTCGACAGCATGAGCATCCTGCTGTTCACGAGTAATCTTGAGTTTTTCAGCTGTGTTCTCGGCGCAGTTACCCATGCTATAATGGAAAGTAGATTGCAATGTTTTGTTTTAGTCATTATATAGTAATAATAGTAAAAAGCACTAGTTTGTCTTTCAAATGCCATCAATTATTAAATATGTCGCAACTTACTGGAACTGATTGTAGACATCCCAAAGACCATCCTTGATAATTCCATCAAATTGAGTCTGGTGTCCATAGCCTGCATTACGGGGAGCGTAGTATCTATTTGTTTTTTGTTTTGTTTTATAAATAAATATTGTAGGTAATAGTCATCATCGGCAAAGACATAAAAAGAAAGTTGATGTCAATAATTAATGTTTTCTTTTTTGCAGTGTCACATGTCAGGAACCATAAATAGTTTAAATTCCCTAAAAGAAAAAGAAAAAAGGCTTCGAGAAAAAAAAAAAAAAAAAAAAAAAAAAAAAGTATGTACTAGAGTACTTACGGGACGTTAGACATGGACTCCATACCGCCAGCAACCATGATGCTACGATCGCCGGTTTGAAGGCCTTGGGCAGCCAACATGACGGCCTTCAAGCCCGAGGCACAGACCTTATTGATAGTTGTAGCCTCAGTTGAGAGAGGACATCCAGCGCCAAGAGCAGCTTGGCGAGCAGGGGATTGGCCCACATTAGCCTGAAGGACATTACCCATGTAGACTTCCTCAACCTGATCAGCCTTGATGCCTATGACATATTATATATTAAGGTGTTTAAGCAAACTATAAATTTAATAAAACAAGAAAGAAAAAAAAAAGAAAGCAATAGAACTTCAAATATAAAGCATGCAGCAGCATATTGTAATAAAAAAAAAAAGAAAGGGAAAGGAAAGGGTGAGAAAAACATACCAGCCTTCTCAATAGCACCACGGATGGCGATAGAGCCAAGCTGAGGGGCAGTGAATTTCTTCAAGGCACCATTGAAGCAGCCAACGGGGGTACGGACAGCAGAGACAATGACAACCTCCTATAACAATTAACAATGAACGACAGAGTTGGCGGAAGCATGCGGCATTAGTATGTCTTGAAGCATATAAAAAGTGAATCAGATGGTTTTCATGAAAGTTGATGAATGTGTTGTCCATCTCTTTTCCCTTCCCCCTGAATTTTCCCACGCTTACATTGAGGCCCTTTGCAGTGCTGTAAGTGCGAATCTAATAAAAAAAAAAAAAAAAAAAAAAAAAAAAATCAGAAAAGAAAATTAGTTCATTAATATCTCTCATCTTTGCTTCTTTAGGCTCAGCAACTTGCACGAAAGCAACTTGTATAAAAGCATAAGCGGTACCTGACGGAAGATAGGGGTGGCCTTGGTAGCGAACATGGTTACTATGCAATGAGGAGAGAGGAGAGAAAAGGATGTGGAGAAAAAAAAAATCAGATCGGTGTCTTTAATAAATATCCACCCACGGACGCAGAAAAAAAAATCACGTGAAACTGGGGAATGTCCAAATCTGGACCACCGAAAAAAGAAAAAACTAAACATATCCATCTAAGTTTACACCATCAGGGTTAGTTGCTTTAGTTGCCGTCTTTTTTGCTACATTGGGAGATGAAAGCTTGTTTATTGAAGTTTATACTATGGCTATGATACTTGAATCTCTCCTGAGACTCTTGATCAGTGCCTATCAAATATGTTACCCAACCTCTTCTACCCTGCTCTTCAATATGGGTGTCCCGAGTTTTTGAGCATAAGGATAGAAAAAAAGTACAAGAGCAAAAAATATGTCTATTAAGCCTTGAGTGGCCCTTCTGGTAATCCAAACTCATCCAGGCGCTAAATCAAAGTAAAGAATAAACGTTAATAAGTGTCTTTTTTTTTTTTTTTTTTTTTTTTTTTCTTGCTAATGTTCTTTTGTTTATTATCATTGCTCATCCCATTACCTCCCGCTGTGGCTCCGTGGTTGTGGTTTCTGTTGTAGGTAGTTCTGGCACTTCATCTTCAAGATAAGAGGGTTCTGCCTCTTCATATAGCTCGTCTCCTAGAGCGTCCAATTCAGCTTCTAGGTCTTGCTCGTCAATATCATCCGGTACACCATATGAACGACCTAATGTCTCCTGAATTTCATTTGCTTGGTCCATGATATCTTCCATTTCATCTTGCATCTTCTATCGTTATTTTGTGGATCATCATAAAAATCAGTACCTTGTTGAGTAAAGCTCTTAGTCGTGAACCATGAAAAAAGAAAAAGGCAAATCCCACATTCGATGCCAGGATCACGCTTTTCAACATGGTTTTAATCTAGTACCTCAATCTGGTCAATGTTGACCTTCTTGTATTGCTGCCTCATTGTTTGGTTAGCTGTTCTCATGGCATCTACAGTCGTCATGACATTCCTCAGGTTTTCTGTTGTGAACGCTGCCTGCTCCATGTTGAAGGACTGCTGTTGAAGTTGTTCCCGCTGACTTTCATATAATTTTCTCTCCTTAAGAATGCGCATTGCCTTGGCCTTTACAGAATTCTAAAAGATAGGCGAGATGACGGGAAAGAGAGAAAAAAAGGCTCATACATGTATTAGAGCGTCCTGGCCGAATCCAGCAAGCCTACTACAAATAGTTGCAGTTTTAGACACTTCTCGTTTATTTGTATATCCATGCATGCTATCAATTTTACCTTGGCAGGACCATCACGCATCTTCTTCATTTGATCTTTATACTTGATAAGTTCTGCATCCAGCTTTCGAATCTTAACCTCAACTGCATCTACTCGGAGGTCTGTCTACGATCGACAAAAAGAATGGCAAAAGTAACGCGTGAACGGTGAATAAAACATGTAAGTTATCTGCAACACAAAGGTGCTCATTGCCATCATCTCCATGGCCATGATACCGTCTCTCTCTTTTTTTTTTTTTTTTTTTTTTTTTTTTCCCTTTTCACTTCTATGCCGATGCTTTTATGGCATAAGACTATTGAATTGTTATTGGCTTGACTTTTTTTTTTTTTTTTTTTTCCCTACTCATTTAATTCATTGCGTTCCTGACAAGCATCGTGTCCCTGAAATATGCCAGACTTACAGCTGTAATAGCGTCTGTGAGAGTGGGCTTTGGTGTCCTCTTCCCTGTACCGAAAAGGCGATGCATGGTGTTATCAAAGTACCGGGCAGCAATGGAGTGAAGTGTAATGAAATGTTTTAAAAAGAGAATCCTTTGTCATCGTGAAGAAGACACCTGTGACCGTCTTTGTACCACATGTCTTTGAATTAAAATGTGGCCAATTTCTTGGCATTCAAGATCATAAATAATTAGAGTAAAATAATACATATTTGGCTTCGAATACCGTTGTGATACAACTCTTTATGGGGGTTTGCGTGCGATGAATGAAAAGGAAAAGCAAGATAGTAAAGGAAAAGAAACGCAATCATACAGCTTCTAGCTACAATGTCAGGACACGTGGCTATATGGTCCCCATGCATGACTATTTTCAGGTCCCGCTAAATGCCCATTTACGCAGAGATGGTATTGTCATAGTCAATAGTAGGTACTACAGACGACATGAACTTCAAGAAGATGATGAGGTACCTAAAAAGCAAAAGAGAATAAAAACAATTAGTATTCCATCTGTAGAAACATGTTAATCCGATCATACTGCTCAATAACCTCCTCCCTTTTGACTTACTGGTCAACACGGACTGGCTCCTCCTTCCCTTCGTCATTTGCAACCTTCTCAATAATCTTCTTCATCACAGCTCCATGTCTGCAGGGATGAATACTGGCCAATGACATATTGAGATGTGGATGAGTCTCGATGGTGACAGTTTTCTTGGCATAGTCCTGAGAAACATCCTCAAAGATCTGTGAAGATACCAGAGGTCGACGATGCTATTCAAGTTGTAGCATATGCAAAGAATGGAAACAACTATCAGTTTATGTGATCCTGGAATAAATGATGACAAATGTCGCCATTAGTTCCACGTCTGTACCTCATCATAACCAAAGAGCCACATTCTGGGTGTTTGATAATATTTATCGTATGTAATGAATACATCGTACGTTCGGACGTTCAAGATCTTGTCGCTGTGTACCACAAGCCAAAACAGAAAGTTGGATCAGTCAAACAACACCATGAATTGCTGATGTTGTAACATTGAGTGTCGTACGCTATGCAAATATGTACAAAAAAAACATACCCAGGATCGACTGCTGTAGGAACAGTTGGAGCGAGTGTAGCCTATTTCCGTCATCAAGGTTTAGTATTAGCGTGATGCACCAATGGGCCTTTTTCTTTAAATGAAAAAAAAAAAAAAAAAAAAAAAAAAAAGGATAGCCGTATCAAACAAGGCTTACAGGGTCCGCTTCTTCTTCCAGGTCTTCATAGTCATCCATGTCGGGGATGTCGTCCATATCGGGAAGATCTTCGTCGTCATCATCCTGTTCTGCAGCATCATGGAGTTGCTGTTCCTGCAAGTTAAGTCGACCCATGGCTTTAATGGCTGCTTGTGCTTCAGCTTCAGCTTCAGCTTCGGCCTCCTCGTCTTCGTCTTCATCCATACTTCCAGCAATTTCTTCGATGGGGCCTCCTGCTACACGCGAACTGTGGGACATCACCCAAGCATCGGCGCCATCACTTTCGATCTGTGTTTCAGCGTCCTCGTCCGTATATTCCATTTGCTTGACACGACGCAGGCATGGTACTATATCATATATACACAACCACAACCATAAAAAGGAGATACCATTGAAAGTGAAAAATGAAAAGTTAGTATTGACAATGTTGCACATGCAAGCGGAGCTCGTTTCATTTGTCTTCCGTCAGCATCCTCCACTCCCATTTTTTCCTCTGAATTAGTCAGGCTCCTTGAAATTCGTCTCCTGTTGGACGATGGTCACGAGTTTATTCTTTTTTTTTTTTTTTTTTTTTTTTTTTTTTATGCTCAACGAAATAATAACGCATGGGTCCCAGGGCATACACACGGTGGGGTTGCATTGCCGGAATGGCAAAATTACAAAGGCAAACTAGAACACATACCATTGCGAGTAATCAAGAATTGCTTATCCGGATGTAAGTAGTCGCGCTTCTTGCTGGGTTCACCGCCTTCCCTATGAATAATTGAATATGTCGCAAAATAATATGTAAAGACCGTTAGAGTTACAGCATCAGCCTACAACAATGCAGCCCTTTTACAAACGTTGTCAAAGTCAACACAAGTATCAATGTATTACCAGCTCCACGTTGGACACTTGTACACCAAAAAATCACCTGCAGCTTCAAACTAAAAACAGAACAAAAGGGAAATCAACGAGTAATCAACAGGGTTAGTTGACGACGCGTATGGCTTTTTTTTTTTTTATGACATGTTTCTTTATGACTATTGAAACTAATATGGATTAATGTGCCGCAGCATTGCCGGCAGTCTTCTTCTAAGGAGACTTTTTTTTGCATGTTTTGCCAGCCAATGCAAGAAAAGAGCGTACACCTGCTTTTGCAAAAGAGAGAGATGACAAAAAAAACATAAAAAAGAACTTGCCTCCTCAGGTGTGATGCAACCGGTCTCTTTGAATTTTGAATTTTTGAGGACAGGACTCAAGTACTCGCGGAGGCCGAAGAAGATGTTTTGTACGGAGTTCATTAGAAAGTGAAAAGGGAATGAGGAAGCGTGAATAGAATGTCTTTATATTTGTCGTTATTATTTTGGTGTGCAATTGAAGCAAATTATGCGCGTTGACTGGTGTTGGTGATATTGACTGTTGGTGTGAGGTGTATTTGTATTTGTGTGAAAGTAAGATGGGACTGGGAAAAAAAAAAAGAGAGAGAGCAGAAAGGAGAGGTAAAAGCAATTGTGTGCTTTCCAGGTGAAGCTTTTTTGCTTTGGGATATGGAGGATGTTGTGCCTGTCTTTTTTTGTTTCTTTCTAAATTCTAATGCCATTCTTACTCTCGAGAGGACACCTGACCAAGTGATTGAAAAAACGGAGGTCTTCTTGGAGTCGGTGCATACCAGCTGTTGGCATTTGTTGAATATCTTTCATTCAGGAGACGATTGATATTTAGACGTGTGGAGGACCGACTTCACCTCTGCATGCAGTCTACCTGGCGAAAATGATCCCAGTGGCCCAGTGCCATAACGGTCTATATCCTGCCCGTTAAGCGATAGAAGAAGACACCTTCGCCACCAACACAATTTTACCTCCTATCTCCCACACAAATTATGGTAGTGGTAGAGCTGTCCGGCTATGATCGGATGTCGCGCGGTACGGAGAAATAGTTGGCGTATTAATAGCTGTCACTCAGAGTTTCGTCCGGCCGAATTTTCTCTGGTTTTGCGGTTGTTGTGATACTTCTCGATCGAGCCATCGATTGCTCTATCCAACACTCCACACATTCACACATTCAAGGTTTATGTTGGAGGTGAAGACCTTCAGTCAACTCCGGTTCCTCTTCTTTCTTCTACTTCCTCTTTCTTCTCTCCTTCTTTCTTTCTTCTTTCCTTGCTCATCCTGCCTTATTGCTTCATTCATTTCTTACCCATTCCTCTCCATCGCTCCATTCCTTCTGTTCTCAAACAATGCCTCCATTCATTCCCCCACTTTCTGACCGCTCCAAGACAGTGTCTAGTCTAAACTCAGAGCGTGCACTTGTCTCGTTCAATGTTGAGTCACTCTCTCAATTCTTGTATGGCGAGAACTTTGAGAAACGACGCCATACTCGGGATCTGGTTGAACAACACCCCGTCTTCTCTAACGCGGATAAACCCTTTTTGAGCCGTGAACGTCAATACGTCCGATCTTTGGAAAAGGCAGCAAAATTAGTTGAGATGCGCAAGCAGAACAATTGGTCCGATGATGATATGATGATGGCCATGATGGTGATCGGCGACTCGACTCCTCAATTCTTGGTAATAATATCTCTTGAATTGATAGGAAAACTGAGACCAGGACCTGAAAATACTTATAACTCTTCTTAATATCTGCACCTTAGCATGAGGCACTTTTCATCCCTACCCTCAAAACCCAGCTCACGGACGAGCAGCAAAAGATTTGGCTTCCCAAGTAAGAAAAAAGTACTACTTTTCCAACTCCCTGCCATTCCGTACTTTGTAAAGTTATAAGTCTAAGGATTTTTTTTTTTATCACATAGGGCTCAAAATTATGAGATTTTTGGATGGTAAAGCGTTATTATTTCTGCAATATCTTTTGACATTCCCATTGCACTATTTTTGATCTCAACGTTACTAAACGCTTTCCTCCATACCTCCATACCTTCTTTCTTCCTTTCCAGTTATGTTCAGACCGAGATGGCTCACGGAAGCAATCTTCGCAAGCTTGAAACAACCGCCACCTTCATCCCCGAGACAGACGAATTTGAGATTGATACACCAACGCTCAATTCTATGAAATGGTGGCCTGGTGCTCTCGCCCAGACCAGTACCCATTGTGCCATCTACGCTCGTTTGACCCTTCATGGCAAGGATTATGGTGTCCATCCCTTCTTATTACAGATCCGTGCTGCCGGAACCCATGCTGAAATGCCCGGCATTGAATTGGGTAATTTAGGTCCCAAAATCGGATTCAACACCATCGATAATGGTTTCTTACGAATCAATAAGGTCCGAATCCCACGCGAACAAATGATGATGCGCAACTCCAGAGTCACTCGTGATGGCAAGTACGAACCTGCCAAGAACGCAAAGATGAATTATTCAACCATGGTGGCCATCCGTGCCAACATTGTCAAGAACGCAGGTTTCGCACTAGGTCAGTCTTTGACGGTCGCCATCCGATATTCCATGATCCGTCTTCAAGGCGGAGACCGCATCCCATCTCAAAAGGGTGAAGAGGTCAAGGTTATTGATCACGGTATGCAACGCTTCCGCTTAACGACCTCATTGGCCTTGAGCTATGCAATGTTGATGACCGGTCGAGTTATGACGGATATGCATCAGCGGAACTTGAAGAACGTGATCCAAGGAGAAGTAGGTCTAATGGCTGAGGTCCATGCAACTTCTTCAGGCTTGAAGGCCTTGATCTCGGACTTGGCTACTGCTCATATGGAGGACGTACGTCGTTCCTGCGGTGGACATGGTTATGCTTGGTGCGGAGGAATGGTTGAAGTCTTGACCACAACCCTACAGGATGTTACCGTGGAAGGTAAAAGACTCTTTATTCTTTATCGCTTTTCTATCATTTATTAACTCTATCCATTTGAAGCTGACTTTTTTTTTTTTTTTTTCTTTCTACTCTTCTCATATTCGCAAATGTTTGTTTAGGTGAAAATACAATCTTACACCTTCAAACTTCGCGTTGGTTACTCAAGACAATCCTTCAAGCCCTCAAAACCAAAGATCTGTCTTCAGTCCCTGCTGGCTTGCAACCTACTCTTCAAAAGGGTGGCGAAAACATTTTAGATCAAGAGAAATCCATCATTGTCCCAGGACAGCCCATCAGTGGCGAGGCTTTAATTGCTGCATTCTGGCATCGTGAGGCCCGTGTTCTTCAAGAAGTCCTGGCCCGTATTGTCAAGGACGGTGCTGGAGAGGAGGCTATGGCTAAATCTCAAGTTCGAATGGTCGAGTTATCCAGAACTCATGGTGAAGGCATGCTAGTCCGTAACTTTTACGAGGCTATTCAAAAAGAGGAACAGGCTATTCATCAAAAGGGTGGTGATGTGACCAAAGGTTACTTGCCTGTTCTCAAGATGCTCTTTGAATTGCACAGTATTCATCGTCTGTTGGAACAAGCCGGCGATTTCATGGAAGATGGATATGTCTCCAGGCAGCAAAAGGTCTGGTGCAAAGACCGCCGTGAACAGTTGATTGACCTGTTGAGATACGAGTTGATCGGACTCGTAGATGCGTATGATTTCTCGGACAACCAACTCAATTCTGCCATTGGACGGTATGATGGACGTGTCTACGAATCGCTTTATGAGTGGGCCAAATACGGAATGACCCTTGTTGATAAGGGCAAGAATGGAGGTGTCTTGGGCTTTGATGAAGTTTTGAAGGATCTTTTTGCAGAGGGCCGTCGTTTGAATGGCGCTGCAGTCCCAAAGCTTTAGAAAGAAAGAAAAAAAAAGAAAAAAAAAAGCCCGTTCTAGATATAATAATATATTATAATATACAAAGACACCAACAGACAAATGGAGATTTGCTTTTATTATTAGTGTTGGATGCTATTGCGGTGTTGTATAAAAAAACTCAATCAAGGTAGCATGGTCTCGGGTAATTTGGCAGGCAGAACACTCTCGCCACCGCTTTCTACTGCACGGATTAAATGCAATGCCACTGCGAACTCGTCTTCACTCAAGTGTCCATCAGATGTCCAATCTGCTAATGCCCAGATCTTGGCTAGCACCTCAACTGATAAGCCTGTGCTCATCAGGTAGGGCTTTGCAGTTAAACCATTGATCTTGCCTTCTCTGGGGTTCAGCGACAGGAAGATTGGCCGGGCAGCTGCCTTATCTACGGATGAAAAGTGCCAGTAGCTCGGTGGGACAGTATCACCTCCGTTGAGGTTACTGTTATGCCCTTCAGCTCCGGGTGGCCCTAAGAACGGGTTCTTTTGCGTAGATTCGATTAATAAATTATTCATATGGTGTGGGAATCGAGTCATGATTTTGGGCAGATCTACTGAAAGGGCCTCTTCAGCAGAGGCGAGGACTGGTTGGCTGATCTTTGCAAAATTTTCAAACTTATAGGCTTCCAAGCACTGTCGGAATGCTGCTACATTCGGGAAATCGCCTGCAGGGACACTGTAAATTTGCTGAACCTTCAAAAACTCGCCTTCCAGGTTTTGGGTCAACTCTCGTTGACGATTTCTTTTGCCCAAGACTGCAGGCATCTCCTTACGCAAATGTCCAATGATATATGCATGTACACGTGCCAGTCGGGCACGTTTCACGATTTCATTCACTTTACGAATCGCTGCATTGCGGGGTAATTCTCGAAGGTCCTTCAAAAGATCTGTTTGTTCCTTTTCTAGCAAGGCTCGGCAATCTTCATACACATTCACTGGGCGATGTAACCAGAACGAGCACAGATATACCCTCATGACCTCTGGCGTTTGAATAACCTTCCCAAGAGACCACATCAACGCGCCATAGACTCGCATCAATTGCTGTTGATCCACCATGTCACTCTTATTCAGAATCACACGCACTTTTTCTTCCTGACCCTTGAGCGCCACAATTGAACTCTTAAACTCGTCCGAAATATCCAGCTTATGGGAATCAAAGAATAAAAGGATCAGATCCGACCGCTGTGCAAACCACTCAATGGTCTTTGTGAAATCATATCCGCGTTCTACACGCTGTTTGTCGCCTGCTAGAATTCCTGGGGTGTCAATTAGGGTCATGTTCTCGAGCAGAGAATTGGGGCATTGTGAGACTTGGAATCGTGTCAAAAATGCTTGTCCAAATCGATCAAGCCCACGGAAAGGCAGGTCTGCAGAGACTGCTGCAGCATTTCCTGGAATCACCCTTGGTTCCGGACCATTCATCACAGCTACAAAGCGATCCGTCTGTATATTTTTATTTTTTGTCCAGAAAATAAAAATTAGATTTAGTTAAATACAAAAAGACCCAAAAATAAAGTTACTCCTTTTTAAAGTCAGTTTTATCTTACCGTTGGTTCTACACCAATGTGTGATCCAGGATAGTCAGACTCAATCAAGTGTTTGATAAAAGTCGTTTTGCCCTATTCACAAAATGCAGGTTATGATCATTAGCGACTAACCTTTTTTTTTTTTTTTTTTTTTGTTATTTTTTGTTATTTTTCTATTTTCGCTCAGAAAATATGCACGACGCATTGCTCTCATGCATCTCTTTTTACTGCCTTACTCCCTCTATCTCTTTTTTTTTTTTTTTTTTTTTTTCTTCGTTTCCTTTATCAATGAACAATAATGTATGGACCTTACAGTGCTGTATTGTCCTAACAGGAGAACCATCGGCTTCGCCAGAATATCGCTTTCCGTGAGAGGCGCAGAGTGAAACCCTTCAAAATTATATGTTGTCTCCAATGGCCGGATCTTGCGCTTATAAATTTGAGTCAAATCTCGATACACCTCTCGGTAATCGTCCTTGATGGTCGAAAGTCGGGAGCTACTATGACTACCGCTTTTATTCCCCATGTTAACACTCGCATTTGTGCCATTACGATGTAGCGTCGAAGGTTGTCGGGAAGGCAATGGTGGTGGCGCTGCAGCACTCGACGACGATATTGACATTCTGTTGAGGGATGATGACGATGGACCAGCAACAATTCCATTTGAGTAGGATTCTGAGCTCCTTTTCCTATCTCCTGGGTGTCCCATGCTTTCTTACTCTGTCTTTTTATGTGTATGTGAATAGGGTGAGAGACTGATAATATTAATGTGGCGAAGATGGGTATGCGGTGCTGTAATGCTGAACAGTTCTCCTTGCTTTTTCTCACTCGACTCAAGAAGTATAATTAACCTCAGGCTTTTAATGATTTATTCTTGTTCCTGAAATTGAGTATGATAACAACAGCCAAGAAGTATGACAATATAATCAGCGAGGATATGTCGTGGAAGAGATCGATGAGGTGTGGATGAAAGAGAAGCAAAGGGAGAAAAGAAAGAAAAGAGGGAAAAGAAGAGAGAGACGGGCCAAGAAACTACAAAAATTCTAAAAAAACTTGAGAGCATCATTTAATCGAGAAGAAATTATTGCCACCTGCAGCCACTTTTGGACATCGATCAGTCCACTCATGCTAGACATTGCCAAACAACATTGCGCATTGTGCTTTAATTATTTTTATTTTTTCATGTGTACCATACAGCGATATTTTTTTTTTATTTTTTTATTTTTTTATTTTTTTTTTGTTTTCCTGGACAGTACAAAACAGATAGCATATTCAAGCTATTAGTGACTTAGTCGTCAAACTCTACAAAGTGTCGCAGACGGTCTGCATATGTATTTGCCAGTACAAACTCTCCGAGTTGCTCTCGAAATGTAATGACGATCTGGTAAATCGCTGTCTTGAGAGCTAATAGATGCATGTTATCATGGGAAAATCCAATAAACACTTCAGTAAGGAAAACCTGCAATTACAGAAAAAGGAAAAGAAAGAAAAAAGAACTATACCTTGAACAAGTGCCAGAGAGCGGCTATTGACAACAGTTTGAGCATTAACATGGGCAGAATATGGTGTAGTTACAAATCGCTCAAGTCGACCTTCATATGTAAGGAAATATTCCAGGGACATGAGCAAACCGAGCATGCTCTCTAGAATCTTGGGAATATCCTTCTGAACAACACCATACTGATCTTCGTGATATGAAGCCACTACTAACCTGGCCAAGCCTATAAAAAAATTAACAAAAGAGCGTCGCATTGTTGGTCTCTCATACGAGTATGCCCCGTTTTCCCATCATTAAAAGAAAGACTAAAGGATACAAAGTTTTTACTCTGAAAAGACCAAACGGTCAATTGAAAGTCCTCAGTCGCATGGAAAATAGCTGGATTAGGGATGTTGCTGAGTTGCTTCTGCAGCTCTGGATACTTGAACACTAACTCACGGAGATTTTTACTGACCCAACGGAAAGCCACCAGCTCTAGACGATCTCTCGATCCTCCCAAGTAAGGCCTTTTACCCGACTTTGGATCTGCCAGTGATTTGTCTGCCTCGATCCTTGTCTGTGCCAGAATTTCTTCCGTACTAGGACCCTTGAGACTATCAAAGAAATTCTGACGTTTGCCAGGTCGGAAAATATCAGCCTCGAATGCCCCTCCTTGTTCTGGTGGAAGTCTCCGTCGCACAGTTGTGTTGAGTCGAGCATGTGAATCGTCTGTTGGTGTAACAGCTGCAGCGAAAGTTGGGACTTTAGAGGCTGCGTCAATGCGATTGGCTGCCTTGTTCAAAAGTTCTATACAGTGCCCTGAAATTTGTTTCCAGCTCGATGGTACGCACGTTGCTTCTTTGAAAATATCTACTCTGCGACCAGGCACATGTCCTGCTAAATATGTCAACTCCTGGAAGGCATGGTAAGTTAGCAACGATTCCGGTGTCGTATTGGACCCGTCTACTTTCAGCCCTGATGCCATGCATGCATTTGGATCCACGGACCTTGCGGTGACATTCATTTTCTATAATTAATGATAAGTGAGTTCGCCATATTCATGTCAGAGGCAATACTTTGAGACGCCTGGATTATTTTAATCAACCTAATAGTAACTTTTATTATTATCATTATTATTATTATTATTATTATTATAAATACCTTTGACAAGAACTGATCACACAAAAGATGTACAGATTCCATGAATGCTGCAATAGAGAAAGCTGTGAAGAAAAGGCGCAATGCTAAACCGATACTATACCAGCGGGGACCGTATTGTGGAGCATGGTAAAGGATATCTTCGGCAGCTAATCGCATAGCCATGTTCACCAAAAATCGACTTAAAAGTATGTTGTAACTGAACCAAAAGATGAGTGTAAGACGGTATGCGAATCGTGCAGACTTTTTAATAACACCTTTCCTGTAGTTGTTGAAAATATGATCAACAGCGCTCAGCTGAACGTCGGTGAAAGAAAGCCAATCACGTTGGTACAGCAGATGGTTCATTCCATAAGCGATTCCAATGACGAGAGAAAATGTTCGTGTCAAAATGTATCGTTCATTGACTTGTAAGATACCCTTTTCGCTACAACAATGACAATAAATGTGTCATATATTAATACTAACATTAGGGGATCAGCCCATAAATTTCAGAAGCGTCTATGAATAAGCTGGGAAAATTCATACCTGATGTACACAATAAGCTCGCGGTAATTTGTTAATCCTGTACTAGATGGCACCAAGATCAAGGCGTGAAGAGCACTTGCCATGATCGCATAAAAGCATATTAATACCCATGAGGAGGGATCGCAAGCTATTGACATCAAGTCGTGGAAATATGTAGGGGACATCCTGGGATTTACTGTGAACGTTTGGAAAAAAAAAAAAAAAAAAAAAAAAAAAAGATTCCATAGTTCAAGTCGTATTGTTAGTCCAATGTTAATTAGCCTTGTTCTCTGGGCACTTTTTTTTTTTTTTTTTTTTTTTTTTGAAGTGCCGTCAATTGTATGGTTGCTATCGATGTCGATCTCGTGAGGATGACTCCAAGTTTTTGTTGTTTAAATCATAGACCTGCCTTGTACTCGTGCATTCCTGACTCCAACCAGAGCTGCTCCAAAGAAAAAAAATGTACCCGTCAAGGCGAGCGTGTATAGAGAAAACAGCCCCTTATATAGCCCTATCATCATTGATTATTCCGTCAAAAACGTACGATCAGTAAGTTGCAGACTATACGTGTGTCCTCTTTTTTAAGGTAGAAAGTAGCGAAATCATCAATTGTAGTTAAAAATCCTTTACCAAAGAGTCCTAAATGCACATACTGTGAAGACAAGGCTGCGACATAAGAGAATCCAAGGACGAGCAAAAGATTCGCAATACTTCGCTCATGAAGAACTCTACGCGCAGCGAGCCTATAGGTGAGAGAGTGCAGTGGCCGTTGATCGCGCCTCTTCCGTGAGATCTCTATTGAAGACAACATGATATCGAACTACTATCCCACAACAATGGGCTTGTATCCAATATGGAATCGCGAAATGAATGAGAATAGACTGTACAATCCAGAGGAAAATCCGTGTGGTTTCCTGCAATGCCGTCGCTCTATACAAGGAGGAACGGTGTGATGCTGAAGCTTTTTCTTTTTTCACAATGCAAAGCCACATTGCTTCGAAAGGGCAGGCATGATGAACACAGGGTCTTATTACATGGGAGCACAAGGTCTATCTATGATGGCCATTATTACATTTGTCTTTCTTTTCATGTTCTTCTTTTCTCACACACATGGCGTCTAATTCTAATTTGAATGGCGACAGGATGGTTTACTTTGCCGCGGGAGTATCGCTAGTATTCATGGTATATTCTGTCCTGCGTCATGCCTCTGCTCTCTTTGAAAGCGAAGCACCCAAACCCCGCAATATCCTTGGCATGGTTGAGGATAGTATGTAAAAAAGAAATTTGACTGCAATCTCTAAAATTGCTGATAGACAAGGCAATAATAAAAATAATTAAAACATTAAATATGGATAGAAATCAAAATGGAATCGTTGGCAAAACTTGCACGGTCAGACAGCATTGTGCTACAGGGGAGGTATGAAGTGATAAAGATGTCTCTCTTATATTGTATTGCCATTTAAGTGTTCTGGGTGTAGATGTTTATGCGTTTACTGCTTCAATAGTTCTGTCCGCATCCTTCTTAGCCGAGCAATGCGTGGTATGATAGTAGTCGATATAACGATGCATTTTATAAATTGACTGAACCAAAATAAAAGACAATCCAAATTGAAGGTATTTTGGTATACGGTATATGCTTCCATCAACTAGAGCCAAATCTACGGTTTATCCTTGATACCGTTGCAGAATCCGATATTGAAGAAGAGCGATGGAAGGCTATTACAACTCTTCAATTACTAACAAGAAATGGTAAGCATGAAAGCTTCACTTTCCCTTTCAAGTACTACCAAGCTTTCTTCTCTTTTTTTTTCTTCAGTAGCCCTACGATCAATTTTCCTTGTATTACTTTAATTGACCGAAAGCAACCTTTTAGAAAGCAATCGTCAAACTCTAGTTGATGCTGGAGCACTTTTGATTCTGGTCAATTCATTAAAGGATCCCAAGAATAGAGAGAAATCACACCGCTACGCTGCAGTATCAATATGCGAATTGATTTCGGGATCAGGTAAGCGCTGTTCTCCCTTTTATTTTTTAATGGAAACAAGAAAAAGTAAAACACTTCGATTTTATCTTAACCTTCTTTAAACTATGAATACTTAGAGGATCGGCGGAAACAAGTCGTGCAGTATGGGATTTTAGAGCCTCTATCACGGTTCTTGATCAAGGTTGAACCAGCTAACGAACTTCAATACTGGTCACTCATGGTTGTTCATCAACTAGCGGCAAGCGGTAATACCTTTTTTTTATTTTTTATTTTTTATTTTTTTATTTTTTATTAATTATATATATTTATTTTGTTATTTCCTTTTTTTTTTTTTTTCTTTTTTTTTTCTTTGTAGATGCGCTACATCCCCAGTTGATTAATGCTGGAATGATCAGGATATTAGCAGAGATGTCGCGGTTATCATTCGGAAATGCGAATATGCCCAAGATCTGTCTTCAATCGCTGGTCCGATTGATAGTGACCATTGAATATGAATCTGTAGTTCGGTGGTATCTTTCAGATCTGTTGGAATATGATATCGTACCTCTGATCGCCAACTACATCCGTAGTGGTAAGGATCGCAAGTATAAGAGACTTATTTTTAGTCCTCTATCTATATTTTTCTTGATGCTTTTAATTGACCTTGTCTACTTGGATAATAGATGATTTTGAATTAGTATACTGGGCTTTGGCGCTTATGTATGAATTTGCTATCAAAGGTACTATATATAGTCGATTTAAAGCTTTTACTTTTGCTATTTTATTAATCGGATACTAAATTTTGTTCCTTACCATCATGTCCAGGGGTAGCACTAGATGAGTTCAAGGAGATGCGAGGCATATGTAGATCCATTAATGCGTTGCTAGCTGCAGACGAGGCATATATCTCTAGGATTGTGCTACGGACTCTCAAGTTCATGATGCTACAGGATGGTACGCGGAATATGCGTATAAGAGTGTAATAAAAGATAATTAGGAAAAAAAAGAAAAGAAAAGAAAAAACAAACAGAAAGATGCTGACAAAAAAAACTCTTTTTTTATATTTCTCAAGATGCGTTTCAGCTTCAAGCTTTGAATGCAGGGATCGGCTTCAGACTAGGAAAATGTCTAGCGTCCAAGGACGACGATGTCAAGTACTGGGCACTCAGTATCGCTCACGAATTTGTTCTACACTCCCAATGGCGACAGCAGTTTATAGAGACTGGCGCATTTGGACAAGTCATCAACATCGGACTCTCATCTGTTTCGAGGAAACCACTTAAAGCTGCAAGTGAGATTTTGCCAGCCAAAGAGTATATCATGGATATTCTCGTGATAATTTGGGGATCCAGTATGTCTAGCTATGCTACCTACTATGTGCAGCATTACATCAAGGCATCATTTAGCCGGCTCTATTTCGCTTCAAGATACACATCTAATGCCTATGCTATTTTCTTTCTATTTTTCCTTCTTTATATATTGCGCGGAACGACAGGAAACCATCTGGAACTACTTTTAGGCATGCGGGGGCTCGCCGAGGCTACCTGTGTATTTTTGCAGATGGAGAAGCGGACAAGCGACTTGTCACAAAGTCGGCTAGCAGCAGTGATGGCAGAAATCGCCAGATTCACGCGTAAGTGATAATATACCTTTTTACTTTTTTATACATTAATCAAAGAATCATCAGTACACTAAGCAGCCTATATTCGCTCTCTTTGTTGTCTACACTATTAGCCACGTTGGACCGCAAGTTGACTCGATATGGCGTTAATCTTAATGTGCTTGATAGATCACCCAATAGTTCTGGAGTTTTGATTACTTAGAATAAAAACCATACCAAAAGAGCGTGCTTGTGTGATATGAAGCACCGCTCCTATATATTTTGACCTAAAACACGATATTTTTCTCCCCTGGTTGGATAGGCTAGGCTCGTCATTATCCTGAGGACGAAACTCGTGTGCATACGTAGACTCGTCATCATCCTAAATAGTGGAGCTATGATTCAGATCCAAAGATACGATGTTTTCGTTTAACTTTATTTTGTCATTAACCTCTTTTGTATGACAAACTTTGACCGCGCGACAGAAACGTAACAAAAAAGGTCGAATCATTTATTTATGGCTCAATTTAGACAAAGGTGGAAGCGACTCTGATTGTTTCGTTAATGTGTATAGCCACTATAAGGCTGTATTATAAAGCCATTGTGATCCCGAAGAAGAGTGCAGCAAAGTTTGAAGGTCATTTACTTGCGCAACAATGGTAACCTCGGCCTCCATGGTATATTTAAAACATGAGATTAACAATGTAATATTGCTATTATCAGCACTCGAATTATTCAACTACAAACTCAGGAGTTTCCACCTTAGATTGCAACAGAGGATAGTGGCGGAAGAGGAGGAGGAAAAGGAAGAGATGTAATTATCATTTGCAGTTGTATTCCATCCGAGTTGATCTCAGACTGGAAGGTACAACTGTAGGATGAGGTTTTCTACATAGTTCGCATGTGTGGGAGCTAGGGTGCCTCCGCCCCTACATATGTATGATGGAGAGCATAGACGCATAGGTACTGTGTACTGCTTTTTGATCCAATATGTCTGCTACACTTCGATTCTTTGTTTGGCAGACTATTAGAGAGGTTCAAACACTGCTTCAAGGTATGCTCTCAGTGGTCATTGTCTACTTTTGGATAAAGCATTATCGTCAATGGCTTTGTGTTGTCAAAGCTATAGCATATCCTAGGTTTTCTAGCCTATTAATGAGTGGCGTACTCAGCTACGACAAACCAGCTGTGCCTTTACTTAAGCCTCTAAGCCTGCAACATCGTACCATAGTTAATGAAGCATATAGATAGGGTTTGGGATACCGTCCCAAACCCTACTCAGGACATATTGAACTATAGTGGAATGGATCCTTGACCGGATTGACAATGAAGATTGGGATTGGAGAGCAATGAGTACCCTATCATAAATGTGATCTATTGAACAGGGTTTCAATGGTACACCAACATCAAATATCAGGTTTCTTGAACGTGTATGTTAACAGCGGCATGACACTTTAAAAAACTATATAAACTGTTCTCTTTGAATGAAAGGAAGAAGAAGAATCAGATGGTATATACTTATTTTTATGACCTGGTAGATGTATGGCACGACTGGTTCGAGATGTGACAAGAGGTATGATTCATAATTGCACGCACGCATCTAGATATATACCTCAATCATCTCAACTGCGCCTTCGGGGCGATGCCCTTTGATAAGATGGATATTGAAGATAGACGACCAATGGAGATAGAAGCCTCATTTATTGATATATATGTTTGCAAAGAGTACGCCCTTGAAGTCATTGAGGCCTACATGTGCCACATCAGCTAACTCTCTAACGAGGCGATTGTACTTCGCTAGTCCGATATCTCTTCCTTAAATGTAAACAATCTGGAATCCAAGAACAACTTCAACAACGCCTGTGGCAGGATCTTTTTGATGATAACAAATCTACCATCTATAATGTCGGCTCTATGATTTGCATTCAACGACGATAACGCTGAATCATGCATTTTGTCATCAGGATTTTGACCTTGGACGCGTTTCAACTAAAACAATAATCCACTGTGTGTCAAAATGGCTTTTTTTCCTCTGCGTAAAATACTTTATACAGGCGTTACTCCAAGATTTTAAACGGATTCTTTTAATAGTTATTTTAAACCAAAGTCAATAAGCTTCTCTTTTGGCCACTCTGAGAGTGCTTACTTTCTAGCATTGCACTCTTCGATTGTATATTGAACGGTTTATTTCCATTCATTTTTATGTGGTACGTATTAATGTCAATTTGATATGGCAGGTATAAACATTGCTTATTGGCAGGAGTTCTTAGTTTTTTTTTTTAGGATCGTCCCATAGTGATTCTGCTAGTTCTCGTGCCTTAATCTTTTTATCTCTTCACCTCCACTTTCTTTCTCCTTCATCTTCTCTCAGATGTGTATAAAGGCCTCTCCAAAAAAAAAAAAAAAAAAAAAAAAAAAAGCTATTAAATTTTATTGGTATTGCTTTTTGCGTTACTTTGGGTAGGGAGAGAGGAAGTGGAAGTGGAGCTGCAGAGATTAAAAGTCGATGTTTGTACCTAGACTGAGAAAAAAAAGATTCGCCGTCACAACGTCGGCGGCTTTGGATACGGGTCTATGGCAAGAATTCATATTGAGCACAAGTTCCCCCTCTGAGTCAAGCCTCTTTCAACAAAATCAGCCAAAATGGTATTGTGTAGTGAAAAATAGGATTGCATTCATCCAATGGTGAACAGGAGAGGTCAAGGCAATCCATCAATTTATTAATGCATCCATCAGCAACTACCATATATCATGATAAAAAAAGAAGGAAGCTGCAAAGGACATTTCTTACATCGATGACTTTGCTTATTGGCAACAGGCGGAACCTCTGTTCATTGTCACCAACTGCAAACATGAACCAACCTAAACTTTTTGCAAACAGTGAATGAAGCATAATCATCTGACTCTTTTTCAGAGCTATTTCGAAATGATGTGTTAAGGACAAAAGCGTTACAGGATACAACGTTCCAGCTTCTTTACTCTTGTTGAACAAAGACTATGAGTCCAACACTTATTTTACAGCATCAAGGAGGATAGGAAAAAGAAAAAAAAAAAAAAAAAAAAAAAAAAAAAAAAACGTAAAAACATTAACCAATGAACATTAAAAACCTCTACATCGCCAACTTTTGCAAGGCATGGACATTACAACCTTTGAAGGATACATGCAAGGTTTATGATTGAGCGATTTTAGACGACAAGAAATCTACTTCAATCAGCTTTTGTAAACGATTTTGACATGATGTACAGATGGATGATCTTAACAGGAAAAGTCGGGATTTCATTATTACTTCTCTTCCTCAGCCATCACTAAACATTTCCTACGACCTCCTCCCTTTTTTTTTTTTTTTTATCATATCATGGTACTTTTGGTCGAATCTTGATACTTTTCAGGTTAACGTTCCTAAGACCAGAAACACCTACTGCAAGGGCAAGACCTGCAAGAAGCACACTGCCCACAAGGTCTCTCAGTACAAGACCGGCAAGGCTTCTCTCTTCGCTCAGGGTAACGTCTTTTTTTTTTTTTTTTTTTTTTTTTTTTGGAATAAGAACAATAGAAATAAGCAGCAATAACAACTCAAAGAAAAAAGAGGATATAACGAAATGCGAAGTCGCAACAAAAAAAAAACAGGCAGCTGAAACCCCCATGTCTTCTATGGTCTTTTTCTTTTCTTTTTTTTTTTCCCCTCTTTAAACAGGAAAGCGTCGTTACGATAGAAAGCAGTCTGGTTATGGTGGTCAGACCAAGCCCGTCTTCCACAAGAAGGCCAAGACCACCAAGAAGGTTGTCCTTCGTCTTGAGTGCCAGGTCTGCAAGTACAAGCACCAGATCGCTTTGAAGCGCTGCAAGCACTTCGAGCTCGGTGGTGACAAGAAGCAGAAGGGTAAAACTAATACTTACAAAAAAAAAAAAGGTTAATATTTTAATAATAGTTCTTGTCTTCTAACTACTTTTTTTTTTTTCCTTCATTCTTTTAGGCCAGGCTCTTACCTTCTAAATGCCATAAAAAAAATACATTATTGCGATCATGTTCAGCCTGTGTTTTATTTTTTAATAAAAAAATCCACCAGATTGGGCACGTCTCCTCCTCCCTTTTCTCTCTTTCTTTCTCATTCGTTCATGTGCGAAGTGTATTTTAAGTTTTCTTTACTTTATATGAAGTAAAAAAAAAAAAAAAAAAAAAAGTGGTACTAGTAAATAGAAATGCATTTATTTATATGTAGATATTTACAGCTTCTTCATGTCTGAATGAATTCAAACCGATACTTCGCTTCCCCTTCTGCGCCAAAGATATGTTGTCGTGCAATTAACCCTCGTTTTTGACTTTGCACAAGTGTCTCGCCCTCTGCAGGGGCGCTAGAATAACTCTCTACCTCTAATGGTACGTGTGTTCCTGTGGTCCCGCTGCCTCCAGAAGAGGTATTGCTGCTCCTAATACTGCCACTTTCTCTTAAAGTGTGTGAGAGTGAAGAAGAAGGGAGAATAGCTTGTTGCTCTTCCTGAGTCATCATCATCTCTTTAAACTCCTCTTCGATCTGCTTCATCATCTGTACATCTTCTTCCACAGGCCAATCGCGAATTGTGAGTGGATATGGTAATAATGCCAGTCGCTTGAATAGATCAGACCCCATTTTGAACCCAGCCTTGGCCTCTTCTCGTGCCGGACTAGAGTTGCTATTCAGCTTTGCATTCAAACACGAGACACGCAAGGCGGCCGTGATCGCATGATTGACCTTGGCTTGAATTGAACACCAGTTTGGATATGAATCCAACATCAACTCCAAATGGTGAAGGAGTACATTCGAGAGTTGCGTGCAGATTTGATGGGCTGTATTAAAAAACTCTGGATCGTGAGTGCACTGACGTTGTGTTGATGGGTTTGGTTGTGTACCAAATGAGATAAACGGTCCAGCTGCAGAAAAAGACGGCGATGACGATGCAGTTATAGGTTCTTCGGTTGCAGGCTGTGGGCTATGGCTCTTGACATTGGTGCTACTATTACCACTACCATCTCTTGATGTGCTGGCCTTGACGGGCGATGCATGAGATGAAGTATTGCTGCGAGATGAAATGTATTGTTGAATAGGCAGATACGATGATTGTAACATAATGGTAATAGTATAATAGGACATGATCATGGTGCCTAGATAGAAAAAGATAATGCAAGGAGATACTTAATCTCTTGAACATTCAGGTATTTCTTTCTGCTTTTTGCTTTTTGCTTTTGCCCTCTCTTCATCCTTTGGACAACTTACCCATCTTGCCATTCACCTTGTGGTTAACGTCCTCACTATCTACGTCTTGCCGGAATCTCATATAATCCGGCAACGCCTTCTCCCAGGCAATCAAGTCTGCCTGTAAACTCTGTAGTTCTCCATCCTTACGCCATGCTTGTTCAGACCATTGACTTTGAACTCCCAGATTATTGTTACTCTCGTCTCCATTACCTACAGGGGTTGGTGTCGCTGCTGTTGCCTCCGCATCTGCTTCGTATCGAGGTGAAGAAGTTGTGGAGCTATTCGTAGCTATAGGTGTCTGGCATGCTGAACCTGATGCTGGGACGCCTATGAGATTTACGCGACCCGCGAGGTAGTATGCGACACGGCGGCCTAATGTCCATAGTCGAATCTCTTCCAAAAATAGTAAGCGAGCGTATGAGCCACCGTCCGTGGTATCTTCTTCTGCATCTAACAGTTTTTGCATACGTTCCATGTGAATGCTGAGCTCTTGCTCCTCCGGAGCGACTAATGATGATGTGGATCCTGTGTTGCCAGCAGGATAACGTAAATGGTTAAGATGACCACCACGCTGGCACTGCTGCTCTAAAATTTTGGGTGAGAGTACTTGGAACTGTTGATGAGGTCCGCCGATACTTTCTCGGATTCTGCCTGGAAGACTATATCCACTGGCAACGCTTCTAGGCCCACCCACTCCAGACAGTAACGGAACCCGCGCACTCTGCTCTCGATTTTGGTCAACCGGATCATCGTCGGTGTCATCAAGAATGTATCCGAAAGTACCTCTCTTATTGTCCCAATGGCTTCCTTGAGCATCCTCTTCATTATCTTCATCGTCTTCTTCATCGCTATCAGGTGCTGTGTTACGATAACCTGGTGGCGGGTTTGCTGCATTGTGTCTCTTCTCCGGTGGCTGTTTCCAGTCTCGTCTGTAAGATAAATCCCTTCGCTTTCCGATGACATGCTGTTGATGCTGCTGCTGTTGTTGTTGTTGTTGTTGTTGCTGCTGCTGGTGATGGCTTGGTTTTGGCTTTCCACCAAACCCAATGCAGCCCTCAATCTTCGGTAGCTCAGCCGTGATGGCCATCGAGTCGATTCCATGTGGCCATCCGAAGTAGAGCCTAGAAATCGAATCACGCACATAGAGGCCCCAAAATGCCCAGAGCCTTGCTTGATATGCGGCCTCAGGAATGATACCCTTGTTAGACTGGATAGCTTGACTCTCTGCCTGAAGATTTGGGATGATATTTTTTGGTGATACAGATGCTTGAGGGAACGGCTGAAATCTCTCACTTTCTTCCTGCTGTTGGTCCTCTTCTCCTGGTGTGCCAGCATGTCTGGTGGTTAGTGTATGGTAGGCACCACAGACTTGTACTAGACCTACGACTGCTTTGAATACACCATAAATAACTAAAGAGCCGAGGAGAAGGCCCTGCATCCTACTTAGACGGACCTTGGCGTCAATATAGAATTGCAGCTCTAAATTGGCCGTGTATTTGACGGGCGACAAAAATAGTAGAATACTTTAGAGTTTGTCCTACGGTCGCGTCGATTGAGGATTGAAAGTTTTTTTTTTTTTTTTTTTTTTTTTTTTTCTTGACATTGTATTTACCTCTTGCTCGTTCTCTAAACTGAATGGCGCGCTTGATGTCGCTTGTCCTTGCCAGATGCTTACAAGCCGTCATAAAAACAATGTTCAACAAAAACAATGCCTGAGGAGTTTGCGGCTCCATCAGATGCAACTCTACAATTGCACGGTTCACCACTGGATAATAGAAATGAGCATGCTGGAGGTCGGAATAAAAAATAAAAATAAAAAAAATAAAAACACGCACTCGTGTTGTCAGCATAATAAGGGAAAATATATTGGACATATGATTCATATTTTCTCACATACCTCAAAGAACGCGTCAACCAGATAGTTGGCATCCCTTGGCAACAACGTTAAATGACTGGGTATTTCTTTCAGGCCATCGCCGCCGTTTGTTAGAGTTGCTGTTGACTGCAATATATCACTGGCAATAAAAAACTCGTCCTGCTCCTGTGAAATGTGGCGTGGGAGCAAAATGCTAAAATCATACTTTTTGATTGCAAGCATATCTCGTGCGATCTTTTGCATCCTCAATGCTTGTTTGATCTCCTCCTCTGTCGGTGGAGGCATGACCACCTCCTCTTCTAGTGAAGTAAAAGGCGGTTGCATGGAAGGATGACTGTGATGGGAGCGGTAAAAACGATGGACTCCTGGATATAGCGCAGGAATCTCATTGGTGCCCTCCAGGTTTGCAGCACCTTCTAAAGAAGTTGATGATCCAACGACAGAAGGTGGGGCTGCAGACGCATAGATAGCGTTATGGCGCGAATCATCGACTCCTTCAGGCATCAGTTGTTGGAATGCATCCTCAAATGCTGGATCATACCCATTCTGACGCGAGTGCCGGTGATAATGTTGTATATCAGGGTCGCGACGCGGGTGCTGTTGCTGCTGCTGTTGCTGTTGTTGCTGTTGTTGCTGCTGGGTATAGTGTGGTGTTGTGGCGACATGATTTGATGCCCCCCCTGCGCTGGCGCCGGTCGAAATGAGGAGCCTAGTTGACTCAGAAGCGGCGGAAGCTGGCGTAGTGGATGAATTGATTACCCCGCTTGAAGAATATCCAGAAGATAACCCGAGAGCAAGACCATCGTAACTGGGGTACGTGGCTTGAAATAGATTGGGGCTCTTGGGCTGTGAATCCGGAGGAGATTTGGTGTAACATGATTGCTCAGAGCTTCTCTCGTTGTGCTGATATTCACATTCATTCTGCAGCCCTCGCCTACTCTCTTTATCCAAGACCTCATAAGATTGATGCTGCTGCTGCTGCTGTTGCTGTTGCTGTCGCTGTTGTTCCTGCTGCATCAGTCTTTGTGTTTCTTGAGATTGTGAATGCATAACTGATGATGAGATTGAGTGATTCGCCGAATCCTGTTGCCAAGATGTTCGAGGCTGCTGTTCTGGAGGTGCAGAATGCTGTTGCGATCCACTTGTAGAACTGCTGCCGCCAAGGATCCATGAATTTCTAATGGAGGATATGAAACTCAATTGACTAGATCCTCTTCCTCGGGACTGACCAGAGCGTTCGCTGTTCCCATCTGCAGCAGCTGTAGATTGTGCTTGCTTCGGAAAGAGCCGTACAGTGCTTCGGGGGCCAGGATGAGCAACACGCAATGCTTTAGAGACCTGTCTTGATTGTGATGACAAGACCTGCTGAGCTCTCTGGAAACCCATCTGCTCAGCTGAATTATAGCCAAAAAACAATGGATGAGGACCAGAAGAAGCTAATGCATAGGAAGGCAAGATTGCACCTCCTTTGGATGCACTGGGTCTATTGGCAGGGACACCCAAGAGCTTTTCTTGACTAAGAGGCGAGTCACCCCATATGGTACGTGAGAGCTGCGCATCTGTGTATAAGCAGTCGACATTGTTTTTTTTACAGTTGGAGCAGGGTATCCCACTATCACATTTGCGCTAGCCATCATAAAAAAATAAAAAAAATAAAACGATGAAATAAAGGGCAACAGGTAAAAGAGTGAAGTAAGAAACACAGTATGAAGGTGGACAGCCTATAAAATAGCAGAAATAGCTCATTGCTTCGTTATTCGCTTACCTTGTTTTGACGACATCGATTGCAAGATGTCGCGACCTTGTGTCTCTTGCGAGCCTTGCCTGGGAGATGTGGAAGAGAAAATTCCACCTGTGTCCGAGGTGCCCCGCGAGCGCCTTCGAGGTGTACAGCAGAAGAATGGTCCATACGGTCCATATGAAACATCGTTTCTGGACCTATGACACCAGATGTGGCTGCAGATCGAGCATTAAAACCGAGGGTTCCCGAATCAGCAACCGGGGAAACACCAGGAAGTCCTTTATCCAACCGTGCATTAGTACCAGTCTTATCTATAGGGAGCTCATGCTGCTGGTAGGACACTTGTTGGGGATGCTGTTGCTGATAATGCTGCTGTGGTTGCTGTTGTTGGTGATGATGCTGCTGTTGCTGCTGCTGTTGTTGTTGTTGCTGGGCTGCTTGCGTATTTAATGCAGGAGTTGTCCAGGTTGCCGAGGATAGAGGCCCGGATGCCGACATAGAAAATGTTGTAGAGCTGAATATTGGGAAAGACATTGAGATAAAGCCAAGCAACACTTGATGAGGAGATAATTGAGTATGAGCAAGCAGAAAGTGAGGTGGCTGAGATATATAGGAGATATGAATAAACGTCTACAATCAATGATCCAACTGTTTATGAAAACTCAAATGTCTGATAACACCTGCAAGAAAAGATCGGCGTGTGCGTGGTGGAAGCTTGTAAAAAATCTCCATGCCAATCGCTTTAGTGAGAGAGATTAATATTTAAACGGGGACATCGTAAGAACAGATGCAGGCGATAAGGCAAGATGTTGAAATGCGAGCGATAATAATAAAATAACACTAACCTGTAATAATATATAATAATATTGTGACAAATACAAAGATTGCCACAGTTGTATTAAATGATCGGAGTAGAAGAAATAGAGGATGCAGGTGGGGGAAGAAAGGATGCCAATATCAGCAATGTTAGTGGATAGAGTGAAAGGGAGTTGAAGGGAAAGGAAGAAAGGGAGGAGGAAAAGAGGAATAAAACAGCCTTTTTGCCATGCGGTCCATCGGTGTCAATCCTTAATTAAAAGGATTAGGTTAGGATTAGGATATTAAGATGCATTTTTATCGACTCAAATTAAACAAGAGCATAGTTTTACTTGCATTCCCGCATATAATTCCATGCAACAAAAACGACAACAAAAAAAAAAAAAAAAAAAGTAAAAAAAAAAGGCGCCCCATATACAAAATACACAGCTATGTCCCAGGGATATGAGATAGAGTACTGTCTATAACACAACATGGTCAACTGCTATTGGAGCTGGTACTGGATAACTTAGAGTGCTTCATCGGGTTCGAGATGTACACCCTTATACTTTATTCCTCTAATACTAAAAATGAGCCCATAGATCGTTTTACTTTTTCGAATTTTATTATTGTTATTTGCAATGGAGTACTCTGTATACACTTTGCCAATCCATCAGTCGAACTACATAAAGGAAAAAGAAAGGGTTGAGTGGGTTATCACCTCCTTTGGGTGCTGCACTAGAATAGATCCCTATCCTCTAGATAACACTCTAAAACAAGCGCCTTTACATCGCATTGTTATGTACAAACATCAATCATCAATGTATACAACAGCCCAATTGTATTAATCGATTCAAACTTGAGAGACACATCCATATGCCTTTACACAGAAAATACAGCTCTCTTACCATCAGCCTAGATGATTGATTCTATAATAAAGTATATACTGTAGTCTATATTGCCTCTCAAACGAACTACATCGTTGCCTGCATTTTCTAATGAACAAAAAATATCAGATGTGGATATTTCTTTCGTACGCAATTGAACGGTGCATTGAATTTGTAGTTGACCACTCTGCAAAAGCATGAAACATTTTCTGCTCCAAAATGCGGGCTCGTTTCCTCTCCTGTGCCTGAATATGTTAGAATAGAGAATGATCGATAAGAAAATTAAGGACAAAGAATGTCAACTTGTTTGTGCACAATGACGTTTACGATTGGCTACCATCCAATTGGCTGTCTTTGTGCACGTCTCTTTTTGTTTCTTTCTTCATGACCCTTGATAGAAAGACGTGCGTGCCGTCTTCTGTCCGAACGCGCTCCTTTCCCTTTTTTTTTTTTTTTTTTTTTTTTTTTTTTTTTCATATTACATTTTATTTTTATATTATGCAAGTAAGTTAACAATAGTATTTGTGTATGGAAGGGCTGGCGCGAAAAAGAGAAGCAGCTTACACGCGACAGAATGGCGGGAGAGGAGGGAATTGATGCCCCGAAGGAGACGAAAGTTACAATGTAGAGTGCTTTATTAGTACCCTCCACCATTGTAATATCCACCACCCCCTCCACCTTGGTAAGGAGGTCCTTGATTGGGATAGTGTGGGCTAGGCTGGGGTGGGTAATCAGCAACGTTGTTATAGCCGGCCTGGCCCCAGCCGTTAGGGGGTGCAATGGAACTCATGCGTTTGTTAGCTGCAGCTTTGAAGCTTGGGCTGGGTGGATAGTGAGGGCCTCCTGGAGCTCCATGCTGGGATCCTTCATACCGTCCCATCTCCACGCAGTGTCTTGGGAAGACTCCTTTGATATCACCTCTCGTGTTGTTAATTCCCATGCACCAGCCGTCATCAAACTCTTGCAAAATGGTTACTGAGTCGCCCATGCACATTTCAATTTCATCATCCAACGTGGGTGTGTATATATCAATGACTGTATAGGTCCCAAGCGGCTTAGTTGGGGTCATCGGTAGGCTCTCTTTTGGAGAGGCAACAGGCTCTGGCAATTTAGCATATGGATTATTGTTATTGAACTGAGCTGTCTGCTGAAGCAAGGCAGACGCCAAGTTCTTCTTTTTACGATGGCGACAGAAAGCAAGTCCTCCAAGAGCAAAGACGAAGAACCCTCCGACGGTTCCTAGACCAATAAGGACCTTGGTAGAGACCGTAGTAGGGACACTGTCATCATTCGATCCTGCAGCAGGTGATGTGGTTGAAGGAGCAGCTCCAGAAGTATTTGTAGGATTTGAAGCGCCTCCACTCGACTGTGAGCGATTAGTGCCTCCGCCTGCCGTAGTGTGAGAAGGGCGTGGTGCAGCCGCGGTGGTAGTTCTGGCTCTGGTAGCGCTAGTTTCCCTTGGGGGAGGAGGAATAGGTTCAGGGTCAGTAGGACGTGGAGTCGGAGTTGGTTTTGGTCTGTCCGGCGAAGGTGTTGTTCTGGGATTGTTTGGGGAGTGAGTGGGTGAAGATTCCTGGCGCTTTTGGATATTATGTATTTCTCCAATGATAACATCACCCATATCTTCAATAGTATTCGCACTGATTACATTGACAGGCGCTGCTTCTGTGGTAAAAACGGAGGCGGTGCTAATCATCGCCACGATCGCAGCAATGGCGAACATCGCCTTTGTTGATGTATTGGCTTTCATTCTTGTTCTAATAAATGTGAGACAATTAATAGAATGAGGTTAGTGGTTAGTGATGTTAGGGCAAGGCGCTATAGAGAAAGAGAACGCTCAGCCCCTTTTGTGTACCTTTTTTCTGTCTAGAATATAAATGCGGTTTTACAACGCAGTCAGGGCCAGCTGAGCTGTCAAAGAAGGAGACTCTTGGGTATTCTGATAAAGAGAAGTATCAAGAAAAAGAGCAAACTGTGGCTGTCGATGTGTCCAAAGTTAGATAAGAGTGAAGGAAAGGACCTAGATGGAGTATGTAGGGTGAGAGAGTGTGAGGGTGAGAGAGAGAGAGAGAGAGAATACGGAAGGGAAAGCCTAAATGGAAGGCCACAGGAAGGGATGGTGAGTAAGAATACACCACGAATCGGAAGAGGGAGGAGGGATGGCAGCGGAGAAGAAGGATAGAAAAGAAACTCCAAGTAAAAAGAAGAGAAAAGAAGAAAGAAAGAAAAAAGAGGGGAAAGGTAAGAATGAAATGAGAATGAGGAATAGAAGGTCATGATGGCGACTAAAGAGTTCTGTCCCCAACCCTCTGTTTCTCCAGACAGAAATCGAGACTAAAGTCTGTTTTACCTATTGCGATTTGTTGAATGCTCTTTTTTTTTGCTCAATTTTTCCAGCGCTCCTCTCTGCCGCTTACAGTGCATGTGGACTTGCAGTAGCGCTTGTCACCCTATCAATTGAACTCGACTAAAGACAACCAATGCAGCACATGTCTCTCTATTTCTCTTTTCTCCCATTCTCTTGTCTTGTTCTGTATTAAAATCCATGTCCGGGAATGGGTTGGTTGTATAAATATGTCTGGCTGCTGGCTCCTGGCTTTTTAGCTCTCATGCCCAACCGAAAATAAAATTTCATGACCCTTTTTCATGTTGATGCGGTCCATCTCCAGTTGCAGGACACATGAACCATCCCTTCCCGCTCTCAGTCGCACCCTCTTTTCTCTTCTCTGTTTTTGCTTTCTTTTTTGGTCTCTCTCTCTCACTCTCTCCAATCTCTCTCACGCTATCACTTCCTCGTTGTGCTTTTTTTTTTTTTTTTTTTTTTTGTTGTTGCTTTACTCGTCTCTTTCTTGTTCTCTTTGATAGCTTACGAAAGAAACGTATGTGATCAAGGTAAAAAGATGTCCTCTTTCCGAGGAAATGTCTGCTTAAACATTTATAATTACCAAACCAGAAGTATTTTGTAAATGGAAAAGTCATTCTTCGGTATTTTTTTTTTTATAGAGTGTGAATTGTGCCAATAGTCAACAGTAGCAAGGTTTACCTAAACCGAGCAAGGTTTAAAATGAGATTAAAGTTTTTATTGCATTATTTTTGCACAACCAAGTTAGCATGGAGACACGAAAATAAAATCCATGTTTACCCTTGAGAAAAAGCTCTCAAGTCGCATATCTCTCTTTTTGACAGTCTAACATGATGAGAGCTTAAATAACTTGGTTTCTTAAGGCCCTTCGAGTGCATCTTCTAGATTGTGAGATTGTAGATAAAAAGTTAAATGGTGGATACCTTCTCATAACCAGTGGTTAATCAACATGATGACGTAGGATAATGACTGTGGATCAACTTGTAAATTTGGTCCCAACATCACGTTTGCAGTATTCTTCAAGACCGTATCTACAAAACACGACCATCCTGGAGTATAAGAATGTAAGTGGTTGTAAGAGGGACTCCTTTTTGAAACACTCAAACTATTGACGAACCTGGGGAGGCAACGTATTTGACGAACATAAAATACCGGTGATTAATATCGAGACCGGATGTTAGAGGACCGATAAATGAAGAGATCCCAGATTCAGAGGTATGAGAGATGAGAGAGATAGCTCTTCTATTAAAACACAAATCAGTGTTGCTGTTACCAATGCAAAGATGTGCACACATTCAGACTTTGGTGAACGAAGGTTGAGGGGGCAGATATGCATTTACTTTTCTCCTGTTTTCGTGGTTTCTTTTTTTACAAAGTCGTTTATATATATATAATTCGGCAGGATCATAAAGAACCCATTCCTTGTTTCTCCACACAGGAAACATACCAGCAGTTATAAATATTATTTATACTAAACAATGAACAATGAACTAGTCTAGTAGGCTATTTGGCTTTTCTGATCGCCCATCAAGTCTATCTCCAACCAACATGTTCACATTTCTGATGGTGTAATAAGGATAAAAAAAGAGTGCATGGGCTGCCTAGAAGCCGTTTCTATTAATATCTACAAAAAAAATAATACGGAGTAACAAATGCATTACACGTGCGTAAAAGATAAAGTTCTTTGTACCGGAAATAGACAGGAATTGATTGGAGAACCGCAAGTGGATTTGATCATTTCATTCGCTTTGTGTGTAAACTCCTAATCCAATAACAGGTGTATCATACTAAACTAGTACGTAGAACAACAAAGATAACGGGGCCGATATACACTGTTGTCTCAACTCACGAAATCGTGATTTCAAAAAAGCTACTATAAGAGAAACTAGGTCAAGTGGGCTCTTCTTTTTCAGAACAGACCTCTATCTTCAGAACTTTTTTTGTTTTTTTTTTTTTTTTATCCAACAACAATAAAAAAAACCCTTACCTTACTTCTAACTTGAAGTCAAGCATGAAGTGATAGGCATATTTTTGAATCTTGCCTTTCCTTTTATTAACAGGATATGAATGTTCTGAGAGTGTTAGGTATGTATTGAATATAGTAAACCTATTCAATAACATATTAATAAGTTGATAATAAACCAATGCTCAATAGCAGGTACATGTACCGAAGATAGAATATTTTTTTTTCGTTTCTACAAATATAATATATATGTATATATATAATTTGTTTTATTTACATTATTTACAGATAAAGTAAAAACAAAGAGAGCTGGAATGGATTTGAGCTCTCTGCAATACATCCCAGCTTGCTCTCAAAAAATAATTTTAGTTACTGGGGAAAAGATATGGAGAACAGATCATACATGCTGCATGTGTAACTTTTTTTTTTTACTTTTCAAGGGCCCCATTTTTGTCAGTTCATCTCATTTCTTCTTTTTTTTAAAAAAATAAATAAATAAAATAAACAGGTGCTTATTCGTCTGCTTTTGCTACTGCCACAAAAGAGAGGATGACAAAGAGACAAAGAGAGGAGAGAGAAAGAGAGACCAAGTGAGTGGATGAGTAAAAGTGAGAATAAGATAGGGGGAGAGCTGTGGGCGTCAGTGCTGCCCAAAAGCGTGTTGGAAGAAGGTTTGGGCCGAATGGTAAGCAAACAGACAGACAGATTTCTATTACTATTATTATCACGATGAACGATTTTATTTTGACAAGCGCTGCAGTTTTGGAAATGAATTTGAACTGCTCCAATGGCGTGTTAAGCTGTAAAATTTATTAGAGTTCTGGTTTGCCTGAGACATGTAAACAAATCACATACTTGCCGGTCTCGCCCCCTGCCCCTCTCGAACCGTTTATTAACCAGCTCCTTTCGCTTTTTTTTTTTTTTTCTTTTTTTTTTCTTCTTCTTCTTTGTCTTTCATCGTACCTCCAGTCTCTCTTCATACTTTAAACACTCCTAATACCTATATCCCCCCTTCACCATGTTCATCAAGTCCGCTGTCGCTGCTTTGGCCCTCGTCGCCGCCGTCTCTGCCCAGACCTACAACCGCACCTACTTCACCAACCCCGTCGGTGAGGGTATCAGCTACCCAATTGGCAGCAAACAGGTCTTCTCCTGGCAATTGCCCTGCGTTGCTCCCTCTTCCTGGGTTGCCAAGGAGCCCACCAAGGTTCCCGTTCAGTTCTTGAACGCCAACAACGCCGACAACGCTTTCTTCCTCAAGGAAATCACCACTATCGACTGCACCAAGAACTCTGGCAACGTCGAGTGGAACGTTCCCACCGACTACCCTGCCAACGGCAAATACTCCCTCAGAATCGTCGTTGACACTGCCGCTGGTCCTCAGAACGCTTACTCTGGTGTCTTCACCATCACTGACCCCAACACCCCCCCAAGCAACAACAACCCTCCTTCCAACGACAAGCCTGCTGACAACAACAAGCCTAGCAGTGCCAGCACTGTTGCTCCCGCCTTTGCTGGAGCTGTTGCTGTTGCTGTTGCTGCCGCTATGTTCTAAATTAGAGATGAACATACAAGTAGAGTTTAAGAGTGAGATCCGTTTGTAACGAAAAGGATGTCTTTTTGTTCTCTGGAAGAATTTCCTACCTCCTTTTGTGTCCCACCCGGGGTTCACTTTCAAGCTCTGCTTCTCCCATTTTTATTTCATCAAGTCATTGTCATCCCTATTCTCACTTGCCATTAATATCCGTAACCAGTTTTTATAAAACCAAGTTATTAAAGACAATTTATTGTAACATTAAGTATTTCATATGAATATCCATGCACTTTTTGTTGTTTTCATGCAAGAAAGACGGTGAGGCCATTTCTGTTGAATGTCGTGAAGATGATGAAAGGGTACCCCCCAAAAGTAAGCTTAGTCTCATTACTCTTGGTTGCACAAATGAAAAAAGAAAAAAAAAAACAAATGGATTCATTATTAACGGTAAATTGAACAGTTTGGCTGCAACCGGAGGAGACTGTGTATCGTCCAAAAGTATATAAAAATAGATCGATGAACTCATCAGCCATGCTTCCCAAGGAATAACAATCATTTCAAAAACCCCTAATTACATTTCAAGATCATTGACATCTTTATTTTTTAGATGAAGTAGCAATCAGGTTGAAAGCACAAATGGCAACATCGATAATCTACTACATATAAATAATACTATAGTAATCTAAAAAAAAAAAAAAAAAAAAAAAGCAGGCGGCGAATTACCAGGCTTTTTCTTTTGTTGCTCTCATAGTTTATTATCCTACAGGAAAAAAAATGATACCAGATGAAAGGGCTCTTCATGATAAATACAATATAAAATTTCAAGGTACATTTTCCACTCCTCATCTTCCAAAAAAATAAAAAAATAAAAAAACCTTCTTGGCTCCCTATGGAAACTGGCCTTTGCAACCGCACAGTTACGCTTGAGAGAAAGAACTCACGCGAGAAAAAAAGGAAAGCCCAAGTCAATCAAAGTTGTACTACAAAGTGAGCCGTTCCTGAGGAATTTCAAGATGTGTAACAAATATACATGTTACGCCTCATGTTATATATATATATATTATCTACCATTCCGAAACTGTAAAAATACCTCAGTAGTTCTGCTTCACTTCTTTTATTATTATTGGTAATATTAGTAACGGGAAGTGATCCACATACAAGGAAAATTGTTCAATTAAAAAAAGATAAAAAGGGTCATCTCCTATGAAAAATTTTGAAAAAATAAATAAAGGGGCTTCATTTGCATAATCGAAAATTGTGCAGTAAACCCATGCAAAACAATCTCCTGAAATTTAAAAGTTTGTGATTAATCAAATCTACAAAATCACTGTATGATGTGCAAAAGACGTCTCTCATCTTCACTAACAGATACAACTTTCCTGCCCAGGGCAACTTTTGGCGATTTGAGAACGGACGATGGTTAGGTGTGTAGCAGTGGGTAGTCAGGGAAATGAAGGCACTCTTTATCAACTGCATACCAGTTTAACTTTACGCTTTTCTACAGGAAATCCTGTTTTTGACCAGGCATTTGAGGACTACATGGTTTCTCTAAAGAAACGTGATGGGCGAAACGGTCAAAGCAAGCAAAGCCTCGCCATGAGCTACAAGGACTTGACAAAGCTAATGGAACACCTCCAAGAACCAGATGTCATAGCAAAGCACGGCGAAGGGTTGTGCTTGTTTTTTCAAGCATTTGCTGCAACAGGCTTCACTTTGTGGACAAGGTGATATTTCTCGTCAATCTATGTTGTTACAATCCTACCACTCGTCAATAATCTCATTTGATGATGATTGATGCTTTCCCCTATCAATCTAGAAACGAGGAACTACTGAGGCTTAAAGGAAAAGACCTTGATCTTGGTCTTGAGACGGATTGTGGGCGACCATACTTTAAAATCACTCCAACTTTTCGTAAAACAAACCAAGCGAATGCTGAAAAAGGTATTTCATGTCCTCCTGGCTACCATTTCTTTTTATCTGGGACGTATTTTCTGTATGCTTTACTCATCCTTCCTGCATATCCAATACTTATTCCTCTATCCACTTCTTTTAATTTGTGATGATCCGAATGTTTATTAATTTGATAGCCAATATATATGAAATCCATCCACTGCCCGAAGAGCCTCATGCTTGCTGCTATACTAAGCTGCTAACCTGGATCAAATGACTAGAGAAAAATAGCCGAGCGCTCCATCCTGAAGACTTCGTGTTCCCGTCGATGGATAATAAAGGTCGCGTCAAGCTCAAAGAGGCGTTCTCACATCCAAAAATCCAGTCTCTGTTGGATGAATTTACCGATGCTGCAAACCTGCTTACTGAGCGCAGTGGCCGGTACACAGCTCATTGTTTCCGCCGGGGTGGAGCGCAGCATCGCTTCATGTTTGCAAAGGAAAAGTGGTCTCTCAAGGCAGTAAAGTGGTGGGGTGGCTGGTCTGAAGGCGAAGGAGTTGATACAGTTATGCGGTACCTATTAGATGAGTTTGTGCACTATGAGACCGGTTACGGTGACATGCTCTCTCCAATAAAGAATACTAGTCGACACACTAGGTTTATGGGAGAGTCCAGCGCCACAGAACCAGCAACTCTGCAAGCAATGGATACTGCGCTTGACACCCTACGGATTGCTATTAATGCAGATATAAATAAGATACAGCAAGAGATGAAGAAAGAAGTAGCTGATCTTGGAACGGCTATCACTCAGCAGATTCAGTCACTCCTCCGGGGATCTTCACCACCTATAGCTAATCCCATCAATGTTCGACATCTGATGCCGCTACCATCACCGGTGCAGCTTCCCCAAGAAGACATCGATCCGCCGGCAGCATCTAGAAGCCCTGATATCATACATTGAAGAGAGGCGGTTCTGCAATGGGGAGAAGGCGATCCAAAAAAAGGCTTAGTCTTGGCGCTTCGTCACTGGACTCCAAGAATGCGTGCCACGGATCCTTCTGGATACTCTCAGAGGAAGCTAATTGCTACTGAGTTCGCTTTACTAGGCAGAAACCTTGATAATATGAAAGATGCCCATGGTGGAGCTCTCGATTCTGTCAGCAATCTTATTGCCTCTATTCGTGCAAAGAATAAACAGAGAGCACAAGAGATGAAAGGCGCTCCAGCAACTAAAAAAAGACAGAAAAGCGAAGCGCAAGAGACGGAGAAAGAAGAGGAAGAAGAGGAAGAAGAGGAAGAAGAGGAAGAAGAGGAAGAAGAGGCTTTGAAAAGAAAGAAACACCATAAAAGAGCGTAGAATGGTTATATATAATCTTACTGTCGTTCTAAAGATTGCCTAGCAACGTGGCAATAAATATATGTATATATGATAAACATTTTTTTACTTTTTTATAATCTGTCTTTTAAACGAACAATGAAGAACCATCTCGTAAGGGGGGCGACCCATTTATAGAGCTAACATCTAAATAAACCCTACATGACCTATGGGCCCTTGCTGTCAAAAAAAAAAAAAAAAAAAAAGTACTATCCATTCCAGAATATACTTGATGTTCCATTCTCCGGAGAGGATCGCTTTACAGCTGCCATATGTCCATTCTTTTTTTTTTTTTTTTTTGCTATCGAGGACCCACGAGGTTTTTTTTTTTTTTTTTTTTTTTTTGATAACAAGGAACCACGAGGTCAGAGTCCTCAATCATCAAACGTTCCCTTGGAATTCCCTTCGGGTACTGCATGACTATTGCCACAGCAAATAACTGTGTTTAACGTCAGTTTGCCCTTGAGGAATTTTGTGCACTTAAAGGGTGCTGCATTTATAGAGCTTGCTTCTGTAGAATATTAGGTGAGAATATATAATATACAAAGTGTTAAAATGTAGTGACGTGGAAAGATCTGTCAATGATCCCAAAGATTGACAGAAAATGAACAAAATGATAATAAAAAATTGGACGAAGTGCCAAAAGACAAATTCATAAATGGAGAAAGTGCCAAAGGAGGATAATCTGACAAATAGATCACTAAAGGATCATAAATCAACAATGATAGTCCTGGAGAATGCTGCAAAATAGCATCAAAAGTGAAAAGAGGATCTTTAATAAATACTGATAAGAACGAGCTTGACTTAGTAAAACTACAAATAATAATAAAAGTCGCTCACCTGCAAAATAGCATCAAAAGTGAAAAGAGGGATGCTATTTTGCAAAGAAGCCAAAGTGATTTAAATACTAGGATTGATAAAGGAAATAATGATAAAAGTACTGAATGATGATGGAAATAATGAAGAAGAGGATACGTAAATATCAGATTTACGACAAGTAGTGAAAAAATCACTGTCTTAAGAACCGGGGGGTTATACTGAGATGCCCTTAAAAACCGCAACGAGACGCAAATACATAGAACACACTGAAGTGTTGTACCAAGATAAAGGTCTTTATTAGTTTATGATACATATAATACTATACAAGTAACTAGTGCTGAGATGAATGAGGTTGCATACCTGAAGTGTTGTACCAAGATAAAGGTAAGGAACACTTCAGGGACGGAGAGTCCACTATTTATTATAGCGGGGAGGATCGGGTGGCTGAGCTCACGTCCAGGCAGGACGGGGTGGGTTTGAGGGTACCACTATAGGTATACCTCTGGTCCTACCTACCATGACGTCACTTGCTATAGGACGTGAGCTTAAGTTGCCTCGATTTAGGACACAGTAGATGGAAAATCGCCATTGTAGTATAATGGTTAGTATATCTCGTTGTGGCCGAGACGATCCTGGTTCGATTCCAGGCAATGGCATCTTGTGATTTTTAATGTTCTTTTTTTTTTTTTTTTTGAAAGGATTAATCTATTTGGCAGCCCAGTTGCCAAATAACATTCATTATTTACTTGGCAGCCTACCCAGCGTTATTTGGCCTCTAACTATTTTTTTTTTTTTTTTTTTCATTCCTAGGAACCGTACATGTTTATAACGCTCATACTTCAAATTAATAAAGCTCCCGTCTTCTACGTCATAGTTATGTGTAGTGACATTGTCTTGTCTCATTTAGAAAACTAATGACTTTTTTTTTTTTTTTTTTTTTTTTTCAAGTAGGTCGCTCATACAGTTTTGGAGGTGCCATTTGGAGATCAATGCCTATGAGAGGTTTTCGCTCGGAGCAAACGCGTCTCACCTACTACCTAGACGTCTTCAATAAATCATTCCCTAACCGGGTACATTGAAGGCTGTTTTGTGAAGATGTCATCGCCGCTGCCCTTAGTACCTCCGACGGCATTAGCTGTGCAAGGCAATGTATCCACAGAACGCTGCTTGTTTTACCACTGATGTTATGACCCTGTTATCAAAAAAAAAAAAAAAAAAAAAAAAAAAGTCTGTATTTGGCAGCCCAGCTGCCACCCAAGAGTGCGAAGTTAAGTGGCAGCCCCTAGGCTCGTTCCCATCCCTCTTCACTTTATAAAGGTGACAGAAATTCCATTTCCTTTTTGAGTCACCTAAAGTGAAGGGGCTGGGAAAAAATCTTCGCTTATTAGCTGGTAGCTCAAAAAGGAAAAAAATTGTGCACTTGAAGGAATATTTTTCCGTATATGCACTCGATAAAGTGTTTTTTATAGGAAAAAGTACAGTTATTAACTTTATTCTGTGTATATACTGAGTAAATTTCCCTCAAGTGCACAATTTTTTTCCTTTTTGAGCTACCAGCTAATAAGCGAAGATTTTTTCCCAGCCCCTTCACTTTAGGTGACTCAAAAAGGAAATGGAATTTCTGTCACCTTTATAAAGTGAAGAGGGATGGGTACGAGCCTAGGCAGCCCCCAGAAGTAGGCTGCCAAATAGAGGCAAAAATTACTATATTTGGTATGGGCTGCCAAATAATATTTAGCAACTGGGCTGCCAAATTGATTAATCCTTTTGAAAAGGCAGACGTGATCAGTTCTCATTGCCTCGCCACTACTCTTCTGTGTCTTCCTTATTACCCAAAGTTTGATCGTAGCTTCCATTAAATGAACTTTCATTATCCTAATGTCACTCAACATGTATTCCTGCCAAAGCTGGTTACTCCAACAGCCATTTCTTCCTTCCTTGCTTTCCCTCTCTTCTCTCCTTTGTTATTAATGTCTATCTTTTTCCTCTTCTGTTTTATGGGAATGGTAAGAGAAAAAATATCCAATCAAAAAAATAAAATAAAGAAAGGAAATGCATATTATTGATTAAGGTTTCATTAGTCAACGACCGCCTGAAGAAGAAAAGACAGTAAATGGATCAAAAAGGAAAACGTATCGTAACCCTGAGCTTTCAAATGGCATAAGTTCCTGATTGATTACAAGTAAAATCCATTGATGTGTGTAGCTGGGTTTAGTTTTAATTTTTTCAAGATTAATTAACCGCATCAACAAAAAACATTACTCATGGGAATTTTCTGAGACATGTATTTTATTTATTTTAATTATATGTGTTGTATATGTTATTAGAGTATAGTTGTACACGGTGATGAGTCGGATCGAACAATGAGATTTTTGGGGAAGAAGAGTAGCATAAATAGGCAATTATAGTAATAGAATAATATCTCAATTAAATGAATTCATCGTCATCTTGGTTGTGCAAAATCGAGTGTTTTCCACGGTCCTGACCGATTCTAGGTAAAAACATCATCGGTGTTGCATCCGATCCTGAGCTCATAGTGCCACTGACCATATGCGAAGGAAGATCGTAGCGGTGAATCAACGATTGAGCATATGACCACACGACTAGGGCAAAATAAAGCTGTATTGTAGGGAAGTTGGGAAGAAGATAGAAAAAAAAAGAGATTAAATACACTGAATTGCCTGCTTCATGAAATCAATTAGGTATATCCAATGAGGTTCTCTTTTAGTTAAACATTACATGAAGACACCATAGGCCTAGGAGGATAATGATGGAGATACCACCCTCAAACTCAAAGCCCTTTCGAACGTCGTCGCTAATGGGTGTCGAATCTCCGTCCCCATCTGGTTGCGCTTCTCCCAAAAGATGATTTCTTGACATGAACCAAGTCACTGCTAATGCAGTCGTCTGTACTGCATTAATGATTAAGTCCACCACATACGCCAATGCATAACGTCCAACAATTTTTGTGTTGTCCTAGAAAGATAAATAAGTTTTGTTGATATCAAAAGCAATAAATAAAAAAAAAAACTATTTGATTGTTTCGAACAATGATAAAGACATACAAGCAAGACACCATAAAGTCCCCAAGCGAAAGCAAAGGTCGCAAAGACAGAATACAGGTACATGATAACCTTGGCAAGTCCACCATTGGCGAATATCCCAAAGAACCCTGATACTTTGTTTAACTAGTTGCAAGAGAATAAAACAGCGGTCAATAGAAAAATCAAGTGAATACATTGTTTTTTTTGGTTCCATCTTTGTGCGTGAAATGGGTGCATTTGCTGCGCTGCGCTGCGCTTGTTTTGATTTTAGACTTACGATGGCAAATACAGTGATAATAGTCACCCCTGTAGTGTTATTGTGTAAATGAGAGGAAAGAGAAAAGTGCGGAAATTGCAAGGAAAAAAAAAGTGTTAGGTCAGACGGTCGGACGAGAACTCTATTGCTTCGCCCAAAGATGGAATGAAATGAATGGTAACTTGCCTGTCTTGAGTTCTAAGACGCCAAGACACTTGCGAAGGCGAATCATTATGTAAACGTTAGGAGAGGTGTAATTAATATGTCCAGTTGTCAGGGAATCAGGAGCAAGGGCGTTTAGAAAAAAAAAGAGGCTAATGCTAGGGTTTCTTGATGTGAAAATGAGACGAGCGATTAAAAAATGAAGAACAAGATGAAGCAACAAGGAATAGTTGTTGAGAATTAGGTGGGAGACATTTACAGTGACAAGAAGTGAACAGAATGAGAGAAGCTGATGGACGAATCAAGAAAAAAAAAAAGAAAACTAGTTTTGAGGAGTTTGACGATTCGTTTCTCTTATCCCTCGGTCTAATGTCTACACCTAAACATCAGTTGAAAAAGAGTCACGATGTTCTCCTCTCGGCACAACGCTTTTCCCGCATGGTATGCTGAGCACTGAAAATAAAAAATGCGTCACTTGAAAACTCGTTTTTGAGTTTTGGATAAATGCATCCTTCTTCCTCAGCAATAGCCTACATGTACAACCTTTGGATTGGTCCGTCGGATCGGACAAATGGAACAAATAGATAAACAGACAGCATAGGGATGGCCTTAGTAACAAAAAAGACAATGTTCACAACGTCTAAATGCTCTACTTGATTAACTGAGCATACAAGTCTTGTCGAGCTACTTCAGAGGAAGAGAGAGAAGGGAGAAAAGAGAACTTTAATGTAATAGCGTTTCTTTCTATGTAGACTCGTGAAAAGGAAGGAAGGGAAGGAGCAAGCAAAGTGCAAGTGCAAAGTGCAAAGCGCTAGAGCCACTTCACTTCACCTGCATGATTTGGCATCCAATTTCCAAATCGAGCCAGCAATTGGCTTACTGTCTATTGTTAACGACGTAAACGATTTATGAGTTGCATCTTGCTTCTAGGCATGCGTGTCCAGACCGCAAAGAACACCATCAAACAATAAAGAATGTTAAAAAGAAGACTCAATCTTTGGGCAAGCAGTGTGTTTGTTTGTCTTGGTCTATTTCTGTATTAGACTACTGTACTCTCAAGAGGGACATTGAGTTTAAGATGAGATGGATTTTATAATTACACAGCAAAGGAAAAAAACATTACAGAGCCATGTCCATGTAAACCCCTTTTCCAAAAAGATGAGATGACCTTGACGCATGCATTTCGTCTATTTTTCTTTTTTTTTTTTTGCACTACAGAATACAGTCCAGGTGTCCAAACTTCTAAAATACATGTTGACGTGTACTACAAGCAAACCATTCTTGCTTCTAACCTTGACGCGTCAGTGCTGCCTATCTCTTTCAGGCATATTCCTCTTCAAGATCCCATATCAGTTAATGTGCTCGTTACTCTGTTTAAATATTGTAAAAATAAAATAAAATAAAAAACCACTGTACACATGTGTGTACTAGTGAGGAGATGTACGAATCTCTCTTACATCAATAGAAATGCTAAAATAGGATTTGCTTTGCATTGCTCAGGGATTATTGCGCTATGCATCTTTTCCTATTGAAGCTTTTGTTTTTTATTTTTTTCTGTTTACACAAACATCCCATTCATCTGATCCCTGCCACCTTTCTTTCGCTCTCGGCACATGCTCTCGGAGCAATTGCAGGAGTGCTTGGACGCACAGTCAATGCTCTTCTTTCCCTTGCCCCATATCCCCCTGTCCTTTTTGTTCGTTTTGTTTCTTTCTCCCGCTCGATTACTTTTTCTCTTTTTTTCAAGGTCATCCACTCACATTCCTTCTGTAATAAAAAGGTCCAAATAGTTGATTGCCTACTGCTGTTACTATTACTATGGATAGATACAAAAAAAAAGAAAAGAAAAGAGAAAAGTAGACGAGTGAGAGCACCATGACAATACGGCTCATCCAGTGAGATGACTTTCTCAATTGTTACGTCTCCTTGCTCTCTCTGTTTTATACGTTCACCTCCTTCCTCAAATACCTTCACTGTTCTGTTCTTTTCTCTTTCATCCTCTGTCTCTCCTTCTCGTGCTTACTTTCCTCATCTTACTGCCTTGTTTATTGTGTCTCCATATTTCACCCTCTTCTGCTTCATCCTTCTCCCTCGCACCCTTGTTCGTTCACATTTATTCCCATTCTTAACTCTTTCCGCGTTCCCACTCTTACTCCTAACCTTTTCGTAATCGTTTTTACTGCCCTACATCACCTCATAGTTGCGCCAAAATCTTTACTCCTTTCATTATATACGCTTTCTGCGATATAGACTAGCCCTGAACACAGATATTTGTCTCCAAAACCACCTTTCCTGTGGATTCGAAGACCCTTGTCGCACATCTTTACGGCCTGCACAAATCCACACTGTGGTTACACCGATTTTTGCAAGAATCCTCAGGATCCTATTCTTCTAAACCACCTCTTTGAAGCTAAGAAAAAAAAAATGTCTCTACATCATGTGTGCCGATCTCTTTATCGTCATCTTCTCTTGGACCAGTATTTCTCTTCTCATGATTCTGGTTGTTGCTTCCCAAGCTATTTCTATTCCGTAAATCACACAGGACCTTCTTTGTCTTGTTCCATTTGCACATACACTCCTTCTCCATCTTCTATTGGCTCTTTATCCTCTCCCTGTTCATGTTTATCAGACTCCACAGTACAAAAGGACAACACAACTACTAGCGAAAGAGCCACCTACATCTCTAAAAGTATGGACGTCATTGGAATGAATGATTACTTTAGTAGCGGAGTCAGATCGACTCTCAACATGTCCAAGATACAAAACTCAGAAGCTACAGAAACCAAATCAATGGTTGAATCACTTCAATGGAATCCAAAGACACCAATATTGTTTTCTCCTTTATCTATTTCTACTTCCTTGCCTATCTTAACGCATGCAGCCATCAGACCATCATCACCATCATCATTGTCATCATTATCATCATCATCATCATCATCATCATCATCAAGATCATCCTTATCTTCGTTGCCTTCACGAAGCTCTGTAACAAAAGCACTAGTGCGATCTAAACGCCATAGCCACAGCAAGAAAAACAACTCTATACCTTATTACGCGTGTTGCTTTTCGCCTCTCAGTTTGCCCTCCGATATCTTTGTGTATTTACTGGAGTTCCTTAGTCCAGTGGATTTATGGAGACTATGTCAAGTATCCCGCGCCATGCAAATGGAGGTAGTTGGTTTCATGAGTAAGGTACAACGACTTAAATATGAGGCAGTCAGGATCCTTCACCAGGAAAATTCAGAGACAGACCCAGAGCTACAGGCTCAGAGACAGTATACGTTTTATGAGCGTATGACATTTGGTGCAGCCAGGCGGCCTTCGTCATCGTCATTGAGGATGTCATTCTCGACGCGATCTAAAACCCCAGGCAAAGCATTGACCCGTAGTTCGTATTGGCTAGCCCAAGCTCGACTCTTGGTTGCGGCCATCACAGCAGATACGAAATATGAGCCAAAGTCCGAAAGCTCTCCGGCAAAGCAAGAGGTGTGTACCCAAATAAATCGGGAGATGGAAAGATTTAGTGTCGAGTCACTCTCCTCATCACCTTCCTCTGGCTCCACGTCATCCTTCTTGTCGACGTCCCCGGTGAGTCTCTCAGATAGCACCCAAAGCGACACACAAGAGCCTAGCTCGATTTCAGGAACATGGTCATCATTCACAGGATTACATTCGCCATCACAAGAGGCGGCGACGTCAGTTGGGGCACAGTCAAGCGCAGCACCTACAAGTTATCAAGGAGTACACCATGCGCCATCCGCTTCTCTAATTTCACATCGCTTCTCAGCTGTTGATATTCCTTCATTAAAAGGGGATCTGGAAACAATTCCAATGGACCGATTCGAGACTATGGTTGATTTGATATTTGACCCCAACATTGTGCAGCTTAACCATCGTCGGGCCATCATTAACTGTGCGCGCTACGTCTCTGCTAGTATTGACGAAACCTTCTCGAAAGCTGTCAATACTCAAACACCTCAGAACCCAACCTTCCATACAGCTTTCCTATCCCAGCATACTGTTTACACAGGCCCATATCTGACCATATTCACACCGGTTCTGTACGACGGCGAAGGGCATGAGCTTTCGCCGACGCAAAGGGCATTGACAGGCGGTACAAAATCATTAACGATAGCACCACCACGGAGGCTTCACAACTATTTCCAAATGATGTTGTGGTATCGTTGTCTAAGTGATCTGATCTCTCTTTACAATCGCATTCAGGACAGGCATATCGATCACGTGCTCAACAGCCAGCAAAGCTCCACTGATACGATAGAGGCCGGGAGTTATCTAACATCCAATGCTGTTTGCTGTCAGGAATCAACATTGCTCAGGGAGAATAACTCGCTGCCATCTGATTTAAGTGCAGTATACCCATTTTGCTGCAAGGCTCACTCCCTAATCTTTACAACGCAGTACCCCTCCAGTATTGTATCGTATTCTATCCGCACGCAGCTTCGTCGAATCGTTCGGAAGGTGCAGGCTGTATCGCAAAAGGGCTCTTGGAGTAGTGCCTTCAGCGGACTCGTTTTTACTCAAGATGAGCGCAGTCTCGCCACGACCCCCTCTACTCCACGACGAAGCATCCAGTACACAGGGCCCACTAAAAAACTGCATCTCTGTGATAGGTTGTATGGGTATCAACGACAACAGCAAGAACAACAACAAAATAGAAGGGGTTCAAGGCGAGAAGAGGAAGAGCGAGAGCTGGAGCAAAGGAGATATCGGGTTGAAGAGACGGCTCGCCAGGATAACTTGACCAGGCAAGAGCTCCTGGCTTTATGTCACATGGCATGTGGGCTCTTCTTGGCCAACGAACAATCCGTTGACGCGCCTCCTACGATCATGTCGTTATTAAGACAGGGTAGCCCATGGGTCAAAGGCGTTTGGCGAGATGGGGAGTGGAAGCATGATTCAATTGACTTGCAGCAGCCAGGGAGTAACCAGCAGAAGACAAACTCCAGCAACAGTAACAGCAATAATGATCAATCCTTCGTGTCGGTGGGATCGGACAAGGACATGGGAAAGTGGCAAAAACTTTGTCTTTCAACGATTCAATTCTTGGCGCACGAAGAGCTTTCGTGGGGTGGGAATAGGACTAATTCTGAGCTGAGCCGGCTTCGCGCCACTAGCAACCCGACCACATGGGTTTATCATGAATAAAAAACATTTCTCCATACTTCATAAAATGATAATAAAAGTCCTCCATGCTCATGATGAACGCGTCCTTTTCTGTATCCCAACTAGCGCTTTCCACAGTATCATTTCGTCTCATCATGTAATAACCTCCTCACTGATGGGATCGGTCCGACTGATGATCATTAGACATATTACTATTTATACCGCTTCCTTCCGAAATATCAGTTTCTCGCCCTCTGTGATTGATCTTGTCGGATGACAGAATGTACGCACTGAATTCAAATAAAACAACTACCATCCGTGCTTAGGTAGTGAGGCAATGGAGTGGAGAGAGTGAAGGGAGCTTTATCGTGGGCTGGTGAGCATGTGGGTATGCTCATTTAGAAATCTTAGGAGTAGAAGGTATATTTTCACTGGGTTAATAAGGGTGTCATTTTGGGTTGACACTCTTCAGGGTGTATGCCCAAGGTGTCAAAAAAAAAAAAAAAAAAAAAAAAAAAAGAGAGGCAGAATAGTAAAGAGTATTAAATATTGATTAGGTCTCCGGCTCCTCATAAATGGCGAACAATCCCCACCTTTTTATTTTATTTTATTTTATTTTTTCCTTCCAAGAAACTATTCTTGACTCGACTTTCAACAAGGAAATCAAAGTATAAGCGTGCGACGCCTTCCTAAGCTTGCTTACTTGTTTAGTACAGTTCTCAACATATGTAAGTTGTCCCCGTGTCTCTTTGTCTCTCTTTTGATTATCATATTATAAAACAATCATTCCCAGAATCAACTGCTTGGTCGTAGTTGATGGCAGTAATCGTCTATCATGTCCCTCTATGCTATTAAATGTTTGTGTGACCAAGACCCTGAAGATCCGAAGGCTGTGATTTGGAGCCCTTTGATAGTTGATAGTGCTTGTCTATCCATGCTTTTACTCATGGATGTACTATTGATCACCTCTTCCAATCCTTTCATTTCCTTTCTTCATAGTGACCACTGTTGATCCTATTGTTTGTTAATAGCTCTGGATAGCCATCTACTACACGTTGCGTCCCCTCTTTACCGCAAGCCGCAGCCTAACTCTTTCTCATCAAAGGCATATACAACTTAAACAAGCACAACAAGCAAGCATGGAAAATGATCCATCAAAATACTTGTTGCAGTCATCGGAAGGAATACCTGATCTTACGTATAGTCCGAGAAGAGATGTAAAGAAAAGCAATCGGCTGTTGGAAGAGCCGTTTGATGGATCCATCCACGACATTGCACAACAAAACCTTCAAAGGGCCAACCACAGCAGCGAGGGCGGCTCGACAAATAGTAAGAGAGCTCAAGAAGGCCAAGATGGGCTTGCGGAAGAGCGAGAAAGGAAGCGCCGCAGTGTGCCGCCTTCCACACACTTTTCGGTATCACCAACACCACGTATCTCGCCGCAGTGCCAGCCCCAATCCCTTGGCTCCACGGCATCATTAGGGTTTGTCCCTTGCCCAGATTTGGATCCTGATGTGGATGACGATAATGACTTCACGCCAAGTCAGGGTATCCATGACGCATACCCTGCGCATTCAAAAATCAGGCCGTTGACGGAACGTCAGCTTTCTGTAAACAGCAACCAAACCCAGTGCACACCTCCCACATCTATTCAAACAGCTTACATTTTACGTGCCGATACAACGTGGGATTTCCTCCCTGTCCCTCAAAGTCAGCCAACAAACCTTGCAACTCCGGAGTTGATATCAAGTGCAAGCCCCAGTAGAACTGAAATTGGTGGCGCCCCAGCGGATCTATTGGCTGTATCTGCGGCCCCCTCCGCGTATTCCCCTGCCTGTGAGGTTTCAAGCAAATACCCCTATCGCATGGGCTATCCAGCTATAACTGGCCTATCTTCTAGACTCGGAGTTGTTCCTCAACGGGATGTAGGCCCTTCACCCTCACCATTGCAATTGGAAGGAGGGCAATCCGATAGCGAAAGCAATGTACAGGAGCAGCCAGTAAGCCCTGGCCAAAGAGCCCAAGATGCTGTCACATCCTTAACAACTGGAGAGCATAATCAAGCAGGGATTGAAGAGTTGCCATTCCAAGCCTTGAACGAAAGTATGTCTTCTGACTTGATGACCACGAGTGCCTCTTACTGGGGCCCAACCGAGGCTTCTATTCGCCAACTCACCATGAATAATGGCAGTAACGGCGGTCATGGCTCAAATTCATCCTGTAGCCGTTATAGCCAATACCAACATCGCCAAGTACAACAGCAGCCTCATTTTCATCAGCTGTCTAATACCGACTTCCCTTCGTCTCCGCAATACCAAGCTCATCAGCAACCTTTTTTAACAGCAGATTCACCAATGTGCTTACCAAGGCTTCGGGACTTGACTATTCACTTCTCAAACAATAACTTGGGCGGCTATGCTGAGGTGCCCAAATGGGTGGACCCGCAAGCCTGCTCTTCTCCCTACCCCTCCTCAACACCATCCTCGATGCAGCAATATTCAAACTTTATGGACTTTATGTTTGGATCTGGGTCTGTAGCTCCTTTCTCTACTGTCCATGGCTCTGGCCAACATAGCCTGTTGGTTACGGGGCCCTCCACCACACTTGGGATGAGTAGCAATGAAAGTGGTGGCTACCATAACAGTAATAATGGTGTCGGCAGTAGTAGTAGTTGCAGTAGTGACGCAAGGTATCGTGAATATGATGAACAAGCCCAGGCACCGTCAAGGTATGAAACTTTTTTCACTGAGAGCAAAGACGACGATTTTTCACAGCATATCTCAGCTATTGCTACAGATATGTCTGAGACTCAGAAAACGGCATCGATGAAAGGACTCAACGACCAACTGCTGGTCCTTGACTTCGATTCTGGCCCAGAAGCTCAATTGACTATTCAAAACACTGATCAATATAGTACTAGTGAAACAACTTCCAACATTAGAAGCAGTACAGAAATTAATGTGTCATCCCATCCAGCTGGTTCTGACCAACATGACAGTGCCCATGACCCGGATCCAAAGCATTGTACCAATTGTCATACAACTACTACTCCCAGCTGGCGACGCTGCTCACAAGGCCGATTCTTATTATGCAACGCTTGCGGTTTATTCCAAAAGTTACATGGTAGAGCTCGGCCTTTCCAAAAGACTAAAGATGGGCACATCAAAATTGTTCGCACTCCTGCAAGTCATGCCCCCTGTGCTCACTGCGGGACAACTTCGTCTGCGATCTGGAGGAAAGGTGCTAACAAGGAAGCGTTGTGTAATGCGTGCAGTACAATGGCCAAGCGACATCAACAACAGCAATCTCGTCGAGGGCAGTTGGCTGTGTCAGGGAGAGGCAGAGAGAATGACAGTGATGATAGAGCATTGATATCACGACAGTGGACGGAAGTGTCAGAAGGTAACGCTGTTTCAGATGGAGTAGCTGTGCCACGTGCCCGTAGCGGTCGTTCCAAAGGCCGTGCCATGAAATCCATGAGCAACTTTGACTCTACCCGTCAAGATAGCTCTTCGAACCAAATATCTGGTGCAAGATCAACTATTCATCGTATGCGCAGCCGTGATCGATCGTCGAATGCAGATCCGAATCACATTACAGCACCCCATTATTCAACTGCAATACCCTACGGCCCTGGAGATGCGTTCATAGCCCAGTCCTCTATGGATATGGCGCATGAGCTCCCTAATAGCACGCCTTCATCTACCTTATCATCGGGTCTGACAGCCACTGCATGGAAAAGCAATGAGAGCTTGAGCTCCGCAGGTGCCACAGGGGGCGGTTTATGGCAGTATATAGCCGCTCATTCACAAGAACAACAGCAGGTTTGCGAAGTCGACACTGGCGCCACATCTTCAGCAACAAAAGATTCATCACTTGATGCACCTCAATCGCTTTCGCTTCCTTCTGGTCCAGGTGGGCTACATTCACGCATTCTGGAAGCAGGTTCGATGATACCGATAACAGCTATGGGGGCATCCTCACATCATTACCATCAACATCAGCGGGAACAAGCATCAGTCGGAAGACGGCTACAAGCACATCAACAGCCATACTCCTCATCATCTTTAGGCTTCCCACAGAGCCCAACAAGTCAAGGGCAACAGTTTCAGCCATTGCCAAATCAACAGCGATACACCCGATCGATATATAGCCCCTATCAGCTGCAACAACAAACATGCCAGCCCTATCAACCCTATCAGCCTTATCAACAGTTCGGGACACGTTATCCACTTCATACACAACATTCAGTTCAGACACATCGATTTGCGAGCGAACAACTTCGCCAGCATCTGTATCAGAGACGCATCCGACAGCAAGGAAATCCTCAACAACTCAAAGATTTCTATTTCAATCAACAAGAAGATCCTTCAACTCAACATTATAGTGGAAATTTTCAAAATCAACATCCTCTTCTACCACCACTAGCCCCACAAACACATGATCATTACCTCTATTCCAGCCAGCATCAACAACAACACCTGCAACGCGCCTTTCAGCATGCTTCTCATTCACAGCCGAAACCTCAGCCTCAATCAGATAAAGCAGATATCATGGATGCATTCCTTGAAATCTCAAAAGAGGACGAAGAAGAAATTGAAGTGGAGAACGCACCTCCACACCAGTTGTCGCCATCGTTGGCAGCTGTAGCAGCAGTGCCAGCAGAGCACTTTCCGGCTACTACCACTATACAGCCTTGTACAGAGATCCTCGGGAACAATAGTGCCATTCACGGAGGTAGTGGGTCCAATATTAACTCTGGAGACATACTTTCTTCATCAACATCCCCTCCACTCGCGGCAGAATCGACCGCAAATGTATCTGAGTCTTTGGTTGTACAAGACAGCCTTTTTTCATCACCACTACAGAATAACAATTCCCCACTGATAACGGCGCTGCCGATCGCAGCCGCGGAGGAGCAACCGAAACAAAAAGAAGAAAGGGAAAAACAACAGGCCCCTTTGCTCGCGCTTTTGCGAGAGGAGGATGACGATAGAGCGGAATACCATCATGATCATGGATACCCGAAGCTTCACCCCATAGCTCCATTTTTATTCGCTACAGCGGCTTCGGATTCCCATAGGTTGACAGCACATCGTGAACAGACTCAAGAGCCATCTGATACGGTTGATGACAATAATCAGGATCATCGACGTTTCAACATTGAAGCGGCTTTCAAACTTCAAAACACGACCACCATCACTACAGGCTTACCTCGTGATGGCCTCGCTGATACATCTAGGACATCCTTACCAAGTACCGCTATGCCAATCGAAAGCAACCCCAAGGCTCATGAGTACCATGATAGGTTTGAAGGTGGGCCTTCTACTACTACTATTCCAACTACTACTACGCCTACTACTACTATAGCGGTAACAGCGACAAATACCGTCACACAAACGACTGAATCAAATGGTTCCACCGATGCGGCTCTTACGGCAGAGGTGAGATCGATTCCATCATATCTTCTGCGTCGAAGCGAGCGGCGACGAAACACTCCACAAGTACCCAAATGAAGAAATAAAAAAAAAAACTTTTCCTCTTTGAAGTAATAAAGAATATTAACCAAATTTGACTTGAAAACTGCTTGTGCGGTCTTTAACTGTTTTATTTTTCGTGATCTACTTTTTTTCTTTTTTTTTTTTTTTTTTTTTTTTTTTGGTATATGGAGGTCGGAAAGTATATGTCATGTGTGTCATAGGGAAGTGGGTTGTTGAAGAGAGTGAAGATATAGGTTTCATAAGGCAGAACTATAATTCATTCTTTGCTTTTTAATGAGTTCCAAGGATATGGTAAATCAGCTTGGTGACGAAAGGAGAGAGTACTTGTTCCTCTTGTTGATAAAAAGACTATTAAACAAAAGCGACGACAAAACGATTAGCTTAATCTCCATTCATCATTTTTTTTTTTTTTTTTTTTTTTTTTTTGTATCGATGCTTACCATAATTAAGGACATTGCAAAGGAGAACATCATAACTTCCCAATGCTTTACACCCTTGACCCAGTTCTTTTGATACAAAATCTTGTATAGGCTCTCAGCTGCCTTGGGCAACACATACATGGCCAGTTCAGCACGGCGACTCTCCTGCTCTACCATGATGGCAGATCCAGAACAGGTCACGCCAAAGAGCCAATACAGGTATTTGTTATTGCCCTTCAACCATCCATGCTTTACTAGGTTGCGCTGTGCACAGATCTGAGACTGATACACGACTACAAAGACTGCTAAGAAAATGGATGAGCGGAGCGTATTGAATGATGTTCTGGAGAGAACGCTGACGGGACTGATAATAATAAGATATTTAGACAATAAAAAAAAAATAAAAAAAAAAAAAAACTTCTTAGCAACATGCCAATGGTTTCATATCCAAAAGAATGGGATCTTTTAGTCGAATCAGATAAATATGAATGTCGTCCTTACTTTGCCAAAAGTCTCTTCATCCTGAGGACTAACAATGGAACAAAGTTGAGTGTGGCATAGACTGGCAAAATGTTCTTGGTGACTTGCACAAATCTTTCTGCGTTATTGTATGTGCACGAATCATACGAAGGATGCAAGACTGCACATGGGATCATATCTGTGAATGCATCCAATTTTGACACTGTCTCCAAAGCCTTGGGTGTTGGTTTATGACGCCGAACCAGAGCCGCCACTTGGCTCACATCTACTGGAAATCCACGGACACGTGCACGGTTGAACGCTAACGCCTCTGCTGGTACTCTGGCTGTATTGAGCATGAACTTGAGATACTCTGGAGGAATAGACTCGGGTTGCATCTAAAAGTAGGCACGTATAATATTACCACGACATTGTCGCGTGTATTCGCGTTCAGTTAAACCTTACATGTTACACAAGATGTAATTGAATCTCAATGAACGAACTTTAGGTGTCAATGGGCTTTTGCCTGAAATAGGACTTACAGTATAGGCATACATGACTTGGCCACAGGCAAGCGCAAAGAGGACAGCGTCACCATGACGGAAGGAAAAGACTCCACGATGTTTTCCAGCATTGTATACTCCCTGACCCGCACTGCAAACAAACAAAAAAAGATATTAGTCAGCGCGAATTGAAATATAGATAGGGTCAATATACGCCAATATACATGAACTTGGTCCGAGCACAAATTTACCGAATAAGCATTTGTTGAGCAAACGTGACTCTGCGTTCATGGTTCTCAATTAGAATTGCCAGACCAGCAATTGCGCCTTTAAATAAAAAAAATAAATAAATAACAAAATAAAAAAAGATAAGAATTGGTGGCGAAAATAATGAGATTTGATATATATCTACTTCTTTTGTAAAGCGAGTTGATCCCAATTAATTACCAGCGATGGCACCATTGATACGGTCATCCTTGCCACGGTGGAGCTTCAAGCCATTGTTGACAAACTTCCACAAGAAAGAGAACACGCCAAAGAAGGATCCGAAACGCAATGCATCCGCACCAAAGAAAGCATCCTTAAAGATCTGAGCAAATGACCCTCTAATTTTTTTTAGACAACGCAAGAAGGGAAAGGGAAGAGAAGATCGGTATTTCAATATTAAAAGAAAAACATTCGAATTCTTCGGAAATGAAACGAGAAAAAAAATGGTCCAATCGAATTTGATAATTTGATACATACTTTCCCTTCATGACCTTCAACATGCCAAGACAAAAGTTCACCAGAGCCTTCATACCGTAGCTGACGCCTCCGGAACCTATATAACCCCAAGTCGAACTATATTATTATGAAATATCCGGAATAAAAAAAAAATTACGCAATGTGGTGCAGTATGCGCTCTTAAAAGATGCAGCCACTTACGGATCGCCCCGATAATGGCATGCTTGAAAACTCCTTCATAAGTAGTGCAAGGTGCATATAAATGTGGAATTGATGCTCCTTTTTTGTAATTCTTGCTTTTCTCCGCTGCCTCTTTTCCTTCTTGTGTACGGAACCCACGGGGTCTCTTGCCATTAGGCCACTCATGCCGATGTGTGAAAGAAGAAGGCTTCCGTTCCTTTTTGGAGAGCGCTGATGAGTTTTTGTTAAAAGTTGATGCTGTACTACCACCACTATTAGATACTCTGGGTGCTGGAAGAGATGATTTTGTCATGAGTGGGGTATCGACATCAGAAGCACTGTAGGTGGAGGAAGCCTGTGAAGGAATTGTGTCTACATCTGCATCGTCAACAGAGACATAGGATGAGGATAGGGGCATTTTGTGATAAAAGTCCGATAGATTAATCGACCGCCGTAATTGGAGAAGGAGAAGAAGGAAAAATAAAAAATAAAAAAAGATAGTCGTCGTTGGTTTTGATTGCGAGATTTTTATCACAAAGATATCGGGGTTGCTGAGAGAAGGAGAATAGAAAAATAAAGAGATCAGAATGAAAGAATGAGCAAATGAGGTAGCGACATGAGAAAGAAAAAAAAACTAAGTATGCCGAACCGACAGAAGGATTAAAAAAGTACAAGAGATGATTTATATTTTTTAGTCTTTTAATCGTGGGGAAGAAAATCGCTTTTTTAATGGTCTAAATAGACTAAAAAATCGTCCGTGCCGCTGCATCTGTATGTCTCACTCTTTCAGGTGTTTCTTGTTCTTGGTGCCACAGCAAACGGGTTTGCCAAGCATCTGTTTCTGTGCAATCTATTCCATCCTCCTCGTGTTTCATTTCACTTGTTCACTTTTACTTTAGTCTGTCATACATACCAAGTAAATGGATGTGGAGAAAAGAAAAAAGGTCGTAACATTGAGGATTAACGGCCATTTGATATACTTCATATACTTAGTTTACTTGGATGAATGCTACATGTTTGCCAAGACCATTGTAAGCTAAAATCACCGCTTACTGTTTTATATTTTGTTCGCCTTGAAGGATGGCGGCATGCTTTCACCATGTTCACCATGTCCCTTCATTTGGTTCATGTTTATTGAAAGCATTCAAACATTGCGCGTGTGGAGATGGTGACTGTTGAACCTTATTGCTAATATTCTTTTTCATTGATGCCCCAACAAATTGAGCACTGTGTGTTGTGCGTCAATTGATATATAGCAATATATACATTTATAATATCAGAACATTCATTAACTGAAATCACAGAACCTTTCATTTATTTTTTTTTATTTTTTATTTGATCTCTTCTTTCCGATGAAGCCTAAACATGTTTAGGTAACATACACGTAGCGATCCAAACTATTCTCTGCACGTTCAATGTATTGCTTATCCAGAAGCTGTTCAATACATTTTTTAATCATCGGGACACTAGGTGAAAACCGTGTTTTACACTGATCAATTACTTCCTGTACCAATTGCATATGAGAAAGTGCTCGGCGTGACTTCATGATCCGTACAATAGATGCCTGAATGCACAGTCGACGATCTTCATCTACTGCTTTCAACGTCGCTGTTGTTTCCTGAGGCGTATCTGCCTGAAGTCCTCCACTAATCTTCAGCTTCGTCCGCTTGTTGGAGAACGACATGTTGAGTTTTAAAACCGTTGATAACGTAATAGTAGCACTAGGCTCAGGCAATGTCAACAGATTAGCCTCCACTAACGACTTCACCACACGTATCAACTCAAGTTCAACAAGCTTTGTCTGCTCTCGGATCTCTGTCACTGTGTAGGAGTCGCCTGCATTAAAGACCGCCAGCACTGCAAACTGGTATAATGACAAAGATAGCTCGTATCTCTTATCAAGATAATTGACGCGAACATCAGCTAGCGAATTGAAATAAACAATAATTAGAAAGTAGCCCACATATTATATATAAAAACCACTTTATGCTTCTGCTCTTACCTCGACACCAATGCCAAAACCAAGTCAATTTACGTCCATTATGTCTCTTATCGTAAAAATCTGTAAAGTTGGTGATGCTCTTCTCCAGTTCATCAGGACACTGGAACTCCAATGGCTGCGTAGAGTTGACTGGCCAAGACCCCGCAGTGAGCACAAGAATGCTAAAGTCCACTAAAGTAAAAAAACGTCTCAGGATTGGTTAGTCTTTTAATATAAGTCCTGTGCAAATTGTGTCAAATATTGCTACACTTACAGCCATTACTAAGATCATTGCTTTGTAGCCAATCCTTAAATCCGGCATTTAAATCCGAACTGATAGTCATATCCGTGAACATCCTTTGTAATTTTGACGTGTATTCAACTCCACACGCACTCTATATATCATTTAAACATTGCTTTAGTCAAATATATAGATGGCCCATTCGATAAGCGAGTACTAAATACATATTGAATTTACCTTGAGTCGGGAAATCATGTTTGCTTCCGCTTCTGCTGATAAAGAGGCATCAAAAATTAGACGCTTAGCCAGAAATCTGGAGTAAAACTTCTGAAATAGATCCTTATCGTCGATATACTTGAAGAGAATGATCTGAATATCGAAAATCAACGGGAAGTAAGTTTAATATCCTTGGATCGGAGCTTAGAAGAATGAATGGAAAGAGAGAGACTTACCACTCGCGTCAAACGGTCTTCAATTTCGGATTCTGACAATCCAGTCTTTTGCTTTTTCCTGAGCATTGTATCTGTATAGCGTGCCATGACTTCTGGTGAACGAGCTGCTACATTTGTTGCAGTGTCATTGACGATTGTTCTGAATGCCTTATCTACAGCAGCTACGAATGCTGCATCATTTGTAAACACCTTCGCGCACATCAGCAAATACTTTGCATGCAATTCAATCAACTTTTCAACATATTCCCGCGGGTCCTGTTTTTCAAAAATGAACTTGTCAGTCACTAGATATTACGTTCTCAATAGCCTTTAATATGCAGTTTGAAGCAATGTCGAAAACGTGCCTTTGAGATACTAGCACCAAGCCCAAGAATGATATCGCGCCCAACTGTCGTAATATGTTTTTCAAACGTTATGAGCAGTGGCACGAGGCCATTCTCTATCCTTGTCAGTAAAGAGTATGCCATCGTACAATCTATGAAAACATATATCATGTGCGAATCCTATCATGTGAGTATGTCCAAGTCCATCCACAAACGCCTATATTTGAAGTTAACATCTCTTGTTTAGTAGGAAACACACACTCACCATCTGCCTTTTCGTTAGCGATCATTTTTTCAAACTCTGACTGTATATTCTTCTGATGCTCTGCAATGTACTGAGTTTCACATTCTTGAATAACCTATTGCATTTATGAATCATCAGCAAGTCATTATAGTCTTGGGTATGTAGATGGGATTTAGAGCAAGTGAGGTTAAAGAACCGTACTCGGGCATGAGATGTTGGATGACAATAGCGAGAATTACGAGCGCCTTCCTGTGCAAGCCTATCAATAGCCGACTTTATGTACTGAGATATAGTGCAGTTTGAAAGCTTGATCTTGCTTTCTGCCTTGTAATATGCTTTTGTTTGATTGATATAGGGCGTTTCAAATTCGTCGATATACAACTCCAAAGGTTGATCGGTCTTTGAATTCAACGATACTAGGTTCAATCGGATACAAATGGTTAAGCTGGGTATAGAAAGACCTAGTTTTTGAAAGCGTAGTTAAAGTTGACAGACATGATTCTTTACCAAGCGAAAAGATGGTATCTTGAACGACAGAAGCATTGACTTGCTGCCCCTCGCGATCTTGGCGGATTGTCTCAAAAACCTGATACATTAATCTATTTTGCTTGCGATGCTTGATCTCCATGACGACATGTTCTCTCCAGATTTGGTTTGCAAGCTATGTTTAAAGAGAAGTGGAAATGACATATTATAAGTTATAAATACACAGTAGCAAAGTAACAAAGTAATCATTAGCTATTCGCAGGACTTCCTGCATGGTAAAATTTCTTACAGCCTGAACATCTTGACGAGGGTAATTACTCTGACCCACAAAAGGGCGTTTTTCACTAATACCGGGCCCTTTACGTTGCTTAACAATAAGTCCGTTGAGATACTCACATATAGCATTGAGATAACTAGTGGCAATGTAATATTTTTTCCAATACATTGCATACACAGGGACAACTTCTTCTTGACTCAAAATAGCCTTATAAAAATAAACGAATAAAATCAACGCAATCAGATCCAGGCTATGGGATATATTATCTAGTCTTGGATAAAAATTTGCTGCTAACACCTACCTGCCGCACTCCTGTTGCATATTCACAGAGGAAATCGGCAATAGCACAGTAAAGCCTTTCTGAAAAGGGCTTCGGTACAGAGTTACAGATATCATATACAAGCCTTCAAGTTCCATTTTCCATGCGAAAGAGTACATGTACATCAGCGACTAGTCAGAAATGAATCCACAATTCGCAAAAAGTAATTCGAGACGAACGAATGGTGAGCGACTACATACTGATACATGCCCATGCCAGAGACTGAACTAGTCCCTGTGAAGTCAAACATCTTTACAAGATCGCGTTTAAACTCGTCGAATGCGACATTGAAATCAATCCTTTTCCTGCGAAGAGACATGGTTCATGTGCAAAATCGTTAATTGTCTGAGGATGCTTGTACAATAATGAAATAGTTGACCCAAGTAGTGAGGGAGTAAAAAAAGGAATGACAGAAGGCACATGAATTCACATTTCATTTTGACGTGGTCTGAAAAACCACAGCCACTCACATTTTTTGCGCGTAACTAATTATTCTTGGGCTCGCATCAAATCTCATTCATGTCGATGAGTCTAAAGTCGATTGTCACTTTTGCTCATGCAGACCCTAGGCAACATTACAGATGCTGCGGCCTAACATTACATCGCAATGGTGGAATCCTTAGCCCAGAGTGCAAAACAGTCGATGTGTTGTCGCCTCTGCGACGAGATGCTGGTACTCAGAGACTCAAGAGGCTTCTTCACATCGACGACGGCCTATCCGAGTGACCGACACAAGCTACACAATATTCATAGAGCAATAAAAAAGTTTTCTATTGTATGCATTCAGTGCTTGAAATACCCAGACTACATCCTAGCCTAGTCCGAATCAAATCCCCCTTTGGCGTTCTTATCTTTCTTTACTCTCTAACAGAACTACCAAGGATGGTGAGAAGGTGTTGATGATCATTGTAAACTCGACCGACTTTGCCTATTCTGCGCCTCTTTGACATTGCTGTATCCCCACCTTTTTGTTGTAAAAATCATTCAGGCCCTCTACTTCCTCTCTCGTTCTATCAGTGCTTGCGCTTTAGCATCGGTTGTCCCTTATTTCAACCAACAATCCGCCTGTTCCTATGATATTAGTGGACCTACCAAGGTCAATCTTAGAATAAATATTTCTCGAGGAACATATCCCTAGATGCACCCGATGTCCTCTTTGACCTGGATAACGTTGTGTGTTTCTATCAAGAAATGGTCTGTACTGACAAAAGCCTGGTTAATCTGCTGTGCTATTCCTGTACACTATCCCTTAAACCGTCAACCTGGCAAATTTGCCATTATAAATGGGCTTAAAATCCAGCAATTCATGGGCATTGCCTTGAAATTTTATTTCGATGTCGAAATAAATGACCGAAAACTAAACTGTCATGGAGCTATCCTGGCTTCTTTATCTGTGCCAATAAAAAACTCTTGAAGGCTTTCGCATGACACTAGCATCCTCTTGGGGGGCCCATTGTGTTGTTTATTTATTGACTGGTGTAATAGAAGTGATAATATTCGCCATAGTATCGACTTGAAAGGAGGGCAATCTGAGTTGATTCATTCTACCGCATCATAGAGCTTGCTCGGCAAGACTTGATTTGTCACATCATTTGCTTCCTCGTCTTCTTGATATATCTGGGTTGGTAAACACTGCTAATAGAGTTTGTTGGGCCTGTTGAAACCAGAGGGAACCAGAGGGAACCACAGCAACATATCATACCCAAGATGATACAAATATCTCTGTTGGAGTGAGTGGTGAACTGTGTGGTTCAGATGTAGTGGATATAAACGGCGAAAGAATGCATCGAAAGGATGTGAGCGGTTATGAGAGCAAGGAAGAAGGGGTTGGTATACCTGTTAAAGTCCTTGGCAAGAGAGCATGAGTAGCAGTTGTGATCAAAAGTTGATTTCGGTGAGTCCGCATAACAATGGTATAGTTTCTAGACTCTATCTTCCACGTACAGCATTGCACTATTGGTGTTTTCAGACCTGGCACCAATCATGCGAGCGAGGTATTTCTTTTCCTGAGGATTCCTTGTGTTAAACGGCCAGACAGAAAGCTTAGAAGAGTTACAGACACAACGGTGAAAAAAATATATGTGAGCAAACAGTTGCTGTGTTTATTTGTTGTCTGCACATGCCTTCTTTCATCGCGGGCTTTTTTATTTGGCAAATCTTTTTCCTTTTTTGTTCGTCAATCACTGTGTGCACAAATAAGCAGCTGAAGCATCTCTTTGGTTTCTGTACATGTGTAGACACATTTTACATCGCGGCGTCTTATTTATTTTCTGCAATTACAATTTCAGATCATTGTGACCACTAATTATTCATATAACCTTATTGTGGCATGCTGTTCTCAACTGTGCTGGAGAGGAAATTTGTTCCTTCTTGGTTCAGATTGTTACCAGACATGCTCCATGCCCCTCGATTGGACTGTCTCGTGCTGTCCGCGGCTGTGCCAAGGAGTAACTTGTTGCTTACTTGGTCCAGATCACGGTCAGACACGTGCCATACCCCACTGCACAACAAGTGTAGGTCGGTCACCTCTCTATTTTTATCATGAATAACAAACTTTTGCGGAGGACTGTGGTGCTATTTGTATCTTGCAGGAAAAGACTAAGGACTTTTTAAATAAATAACATTCTTTTTTTTTAATTCGGAAAAATGGGGAGTTCTGTAACTATGGGTCTGTCTTATTTTTTTTTTTTTTTAAAAAAAAAAAAATCTGTCCAATGGAATTCTGCTAAATCACCTCTTCTTTCGAACCAGCACGCTGAATAATTGAACAGCGATATTGAAAAAACTAGCAAGCACGTGCTTGTTCTCAAAATCGCTGCTGCTTCGCTTCCAGCTTAGATCATTGCAAGTGCGTACAGTGGAATCTCGATAATTGTACACTTTTTTTTTTTATTTTTTATTTTTTTTTTGATAACAAGGACCCTCAGGGTCATGGGATTTATTTTCTACATTCTATGAACAAAATGCTCCAGAAACTATAGTCAATAAACAGCTATTACTGCACAAACGACAAGAGCCGCTGTATCCATGATTTCATAAACCCTGACCGCCGTGGTTGGTACTCAAAGTCCACCTTTCCGACGTGGCCTGTTGCGCAACGCGACAAAATATCCGCTATCCATAATCATCAAAAACTTCATTCCACCTAGCCGCTCCATCACGTCCAGTTTGGTTTTCCCAAGGTAGCTGTCCCGGACTCGGTCATCCGCGATCTTGTAGATCTCTTTTACATTCAGCTTCTGTCTTTGTCTGAGGGAAGGGACAAGGAAATCATTGCTACTACGTCTGTGCTCCCCAGCACAGTTGCGTCCTCTAGCGCGTTTGCTCGTAGCAGTGATTCCACGAGTCTTTTCCCATTCAACGGTGACTTTACACCGTTTGTTCCAGATTTCTGTATGACCGAATTCTTCTATGGCCTTGACGAAGCGCCCTGCCATATATGTAGCTATCCTTGTTGTTGTCTTGAAGCCAACTTTCCAACTCTGAGCAATGGACTTGGGCGTAAGTCCATGGTAAATGTCCTGCACAGACCAATCTGGTGTGTGCTCTCTCTCTTCCTCATCATCGCCGTTCCTATCACCATGGCGTAGTACTTCTCGCACACCATCGATATGCATCTCCAGAGTTTTCCAAATGTAGTCCTCCTCTGCCGCAGTAAAAGTTGGCTCTTTTGTCCTTGGTGGGTCTACACCTCTCTCTCTGGCCCTTTGTGCTTGCTCCTGCACTGCTTTCAACTCTTTCCTCCATGTCCTCTCCTCTATCACATTCACATTTTGGATTATCTCCTTCCACTTCTCGGCCTGAGTCTCCATCGTCCTTGGACATCTCCAGATGTGCGATGTGTCTTCATCCTCTGTCCCACACACTCTGCAGTTGCCGTCTTCATAAAGGTCCGGCCTCCAGTGTCTCATATATGACTGTGTAGGCAACATTCCATGGAGTTTCTTGATTCTGTGCGCTCGCTTTTGGCAGTCCGCTGGGCTGGTGAAGAGTCCTTTCGGTAGGTTGCTATCATGAACAATGTTCATAGTAGCTCGCCAATCAATTTTTGTCCAATCCTTAACATGCTCCTGCGTCCTGTTCTGAGCGATCCACGTGTGATGTGTACGAGTTGTTGACTGTAACTTAAGGATCTGCCTTAAGTCATCTTCCGCTGGTACACCGTTGAACTTTGCATGGCAGTACATGTCATTATGCTCCGTTATGTTGATATCCCATAGCTCGCCATAATGTCCATGTTTTGCTGCTTCGTCCGCTTCTTCGTTCCCTCTGTTGCCGGCATGTCCTTTGACCCACTCGACCGTGACTTCCGATCCTTGTTGAATAAATGCGTTGTGTATAGCTGCCCACCATACTGCATACGGTGATCTAATACGTTGTCGCAACGTGCTATCCACTCTGCCTCGGACCAATGCTCGGAATTGAGTCACAACTGCGCTGCTATCAAGTCGGATTGTCATAGCTTTGTTTCGTGGGCTGATAAGTATTCCTGCCAACAAACCAGCTAGCTCTGCCTTTGTCGAGGATGCGTTGCCTGCTACTCTACCAGATAGCACAGTGTAAAAATCACCCTCTTGTGTCTGAACTACTACACCAAATGCCATACTTACTCTTTCAGTGCCAATATCTTTGAGAGATCCATCCGTATAAATGACATTACCTGGCTGGGTATTGTACCGTTCCCTTTGGCGTTGGATTTTCTCCTCGGTATTGGCACTAATGATAACTCCATTTGTGTCCCTGGCTAGGCCTCTGTTGACTTCAGGGATCACTTTTAGGCACGGTGTCTCGTTGGAATCCAGGTCGACTTTTGCTCTCCTTAGCAGAGCTTGCTCGCTCAGACCCTCATATCTCCTTGTGTTCTGGGTCCGGCGTCTCCTCGCTTCTTCGCGGGCTCGCATGCGTTCACCATGCCTTCGCTCTCGGTCCTGGTGGCGTTCTGCTCTTCTGACTATGGCATCTAACTTTGCTCTTTGTCGCCTAAGATTATGTTCTCTGGTTGCTCTGCGCGCCTCTTTCATAACAGCTTCTCGTCTCTTTTTCTGCTCCTTCTGTTGATCCAGAATCCACTTCATTCCAATTGGTGGCTCAACAGCTTGATTAGCCGGTGATACTGTCTTTTTTTTTTTTTTTTTTTTTTTTTTGATAACAAGGACCCACGAGGTCATGTAGGATTTATTTAGATGTTAGCTCTATAAATGGGTTGCTCCATTACTGGGGTCGCAAATAAAGCGGTATCCAATAATCGACCGAAGCCGCATCGTCATACTGCCACAGTACTACATCCTGTGATTAGCCGGTGATACTGTCAAGGTTCTGTTCGCTGCCTCATCCTTTATGAATTGGTTGAGTGCACGAATCGCTTCTCGATCTTCGTCTTCCGTATCCCCGTCTACCGAGCTGACATAACTACTGTCGCTGCTTTCATAATCTCGCTCTAAAGTAATGATATCGCCCTCAACTATGAAACAAGCGAAACTCTCAAAGTTCGCACGGGATGGCTGTGAAGAGCCAATTCGTATCCATGTTTTTCTCTACCAATGTACACCGTGATCGGTACTCGAAGTCCATCCTTCCGATGTGGCCTGTTGCGCCCGTGAAAAGCCGCGGAGGCTGGCGTGCCGACTCTAGCTAAGGACGACTTTTAATTTTTTCTATTCGATCAAATCCACTGGCATGTGGACCCAAATCTTGCGGAATTGGTCTGAAATTTCTACTTTGGACTCCGTCAAACTTTGTGATCATCGCTGTCCTAGTCAAGTGGGTGGATGGGGGATGTGCTGCCAGATGTACCGCTGGTTCGGCTGGGGGGTGGAATATATACCTAAGACATGTGGCCAGCCAGGCGACTTAGGGTAGTGCACCCACGATCTTAGCCTTAGCGGAGAACACTAGGCTGTCTCGGAGAGAAAGTATAAAAACTCAAGCAAATCCCTGACCTGGCACATGTTTGCTTCACTTTATGTGCCTTAACCAGGACTCGAACCCGGCCCCTGGACTAGACAGGAGGGTGCCCTGACGAGTATACTACTCAGCCATTGGGCAATACTTTAATTTCATTCTGTTCTGTTCCAATCAATAACCGAGAAATATAACCACTTTGAAAACTGTACAAAAGTGTATAATTATCAAACTGTCACGTTACTATTGTATGTTTAAATATCTATTATATTTCAAAAGAATAACAATTGCGACTTTAGCTCAGTTGGGAGAGCGTCAGACTGAAGATCTGAAGGTCGTGTGTTCAATCCACACAAGTCGCAATAATTTTTATATTTTTTCGAAGCTGTCTGTTGACATTTTTTACAGGTATTTGCACGGCCCTGCTCCCTGGTCTTTATTTCAGTCTTTAACACCATTACAAGGAAGCCTTCTACGGCGCAAGCTCGATACCTAAGCATCAAATATTGACCAGAATATATATCTTATAAAGTATTAAGGATGAAGTTATTTGCACGGGCCCGTACACCCCTTATTTGTACGGCCCCCGTGCAAATAAATTTTTACTTATAAAAAAAATTATTTGCACTGCCCCGTACACACTCTATTTACACTGCTCCCCCCGTACAAATAAAAAAAAAGTTATTTGCACGGGGGGTCTTTTTTTTATTTGCACGGGGTCTCTTTTTCATCTACAAGCAGCAACGTGTATCCTACAGACTACATGATTCTGGCTTTATATAAATAAGTGGAGGTGAGTCTAGAGTAGAGAGGGGTCTGGAATTATTACTGGTGGAAGTTGCAGCGCCGTGGGAGCTGCCAAACAGCTCATTTGTGACATACAAAAATACTACCATTAGACCCATATAGCGTATACGATGATTTAAATTACCACTCACGTGGGGCAGACAAGAACCCTCTCTTTGTCCTCCTTCTTAGTTGGTGCATTGTTTTAACCTAATTGATATAACTTATTATGTAATATGGAGCTAAAGTTCAATAAATTTACCCTTTTATTAATGAGGCAATGTGGATAATCACTGAAGTTTTTGGGCAGTACAGGCTGAGGGAAAACGGCAAGAAATAAGATTGAAGACAGTGCTTCTCTTCATTACCATTTCAAGTGATTGTACAATATGAAGCTGGTCCTTTAGACGCAGTGAGCATCTACATGTGCTGCTGAGTATGCAATACTGCGTGCTAAAGACGAACCAAGGTAAGTTGGCTATGATAATAAACTTGGAATGTAATGAGACAAAACTAAGGATTGTTGCGATTAGCAGTCATTTATATGGGTTTTTACTATAGCTAAGGTTTTTACCCTTTTTATTTAACGAAGATCCCTGGATCATAATAAAGACATCTTTTTTTCGTTCTCGCTAATTATTATGACCCTGGCATATTTCAATAACAGAAAAGAATATTTATGTCTCTTTTCTATCACTATTAGTCACGGTTATGCTATTAAAGTATTTTAGCCACTTAGATATAGAGATATAGGTGATTGTGGCACGATCGGCTTTGAGTGCGAACTGTCACCAACTATCAAAAGACAAGTAATATCGGGTAAGAGGATAGATATTCCACAAAATAAGCTGAGGTCTACCCATTGTATTTTGATGAATTTGATAAACAAAATAGTACCGAGGGCGCTTGAGTTCTTAATAAAGGACGACAGAGATAAGGACATCTAAGAGGAATGAAAGAGACTAGTAACATGGCGCGCTATGCATCATAGCAATGAGTATGGTAGTATGATTGGTTGTACATCTACCGACACAAACTACACGTTAGAGATTCCTAATAACTGAATTCATCGTTGTGTGCTTAATAGTGTACGGAAATACCTAAGATGTATGCACGCGTTAAATGAAAGAAAGCATCGGGGAACCATAACAATGCAACCAACAAAAGTGCAAAGTAAAGCTGCATAGTATATTTCAACTATAGATAAATCATTTGTAATTCTGTATTTAGTCCCAGTCGCATAAAGAATGCCAACATCTACTCTGAGCTACATACGAACTTGATAAGATATTCTGGTCAGTATTTGATGCTTAGGCAGCGGCTCTAGATCTAAGCCTGTGTCATGGAAGGCTTCCTGGTTATGGTGTTTAGGGCTAAAATAAAGACCCCGTACAAATAAAAAAAAAGACCCCCCGTGCAAATAACTTTTTTTTATTTGCACGGGGGGAGCGGTGTAAATAAGGTGTGTACGGGGCAGTGCAAATAGATTTTTTAAATATTTGTACGGCCCCCGTGCAAATAAGAGGTGTACGGGCCCGTGCAAATATCTTTTTTCAAGTATTAATCTATCTGGCAGCCCATATCAAATATAGTAATTTTTGCCATTATTTGGCAGCCACACTAAGATGGCAGCTGACGGGGCAGTGCAAATAATTTTTTCAAGCAGTGAAAATTTATTTGCACGGGGAAACCTTTCCCTGTGGATTTCCTTCCGCTGGACAACAACTTAGGCCGCAAGAAACTTTTTACAGGCATAAACACTCAATCACTATCACAAAGAAGCTGTCCTCGAGGGAGGCGTTCTTGTTGGGCCAAGCAGATGCTCTGTGTTCCTTGTCAACAGCATCAAGAAGGAAAAGCAATCGGCATACGACATTCAAGAACGATATTCTTAGAAGAGGATTTGGTCACCTTTGTAACTTATTCACGACTCTAACGAATTTGATGAAGCCTTACTTTACTATTGAAAGCATTGTCCGTTACTCTTTCTATCTGGTTTTTGGTTATTCTTGATCAACTACCAAGTCGTATCCCCTTCATTTCAATAATTGCTGGTTGTCTACTTCAGCATCCGAGAGAGCGGTAGCTGTGAAAGGAGCGTTTTTATCAATCCTTGTTTTTGGGATGGTAATAATACCGCTATTTCTCTTCAAATATTCCACTTAATCCACTATCTTGGTCATCAGCAATGCTATCAATTCGAAGGCCTTAAACCATAAGACTCTTTTATTATTTATGGTGTCGGGATTTCAGTAGCTCTAAATTGTTAAACAATGAAACTTTCAGACAATATTAACCAAAGCTATCAAGATAAGTAGTATGTAGAGAGTGTAGCTGGAGTGAAAAGGTATTATTTATCTTGTCATTGTTGTGAAAGGTTTTTTCTAGCTATTGAATGAACTGATGAAATAAATATAATAGTAGTCTTAATGGTATTATTAACGGTGTGGCTAATATTCTTATTATTTTCTCTTCCTGATGACTCCATAATGATTCTGTTACATCCCTCTTATCGTATCCACAGCTGTCTAGATATTGTACTCCACCTAACTTCCAATCACTAGGAGATACAGTTGATTCAACCTATTCGAATGAGATAGTTCTGCATCACTCATATCCTGCCAAACCAATCTGATCCCCAAAATGCTGAAATATTGGCTGGCCCCTATCAATCCAGAAGGTTCTTCCGAGACTGGGTGCTTACATTTACTAGAAAGACCAGTTAGCACAGATCAGATTAGATCCAAGGGTGTTGAAGCAGTGCATTCTTATGTAGATTCCCACCTCGTTCTCACTTACTTCTCCTAAGAAAAAGGGTTAACGGACATTTTTTTCACCTGCATACGGGATGAAAGGAGTTAGAGGAGCAGTAAAAAAAAAAATATTTTCAGTCGATTGTGTAAATTGCACGTGAGTTCGGTCTGTATGGACATATGTCATTACACCCCCCAGTTGCGCACATTTGAGCCTTCTCCTTGTTGTCCTCACCTCACATTCACACAATTACGTCCGTCTGCTTTTTCCTGTTTCAAATCGGCAGAGTTTCTACAAAAGTTTCCCTCAAGCACATTGATCAAGAATAGAAAATTATCGAACTTTGATCTCTATTAAACAAGAACTCCTCATTTGAACAATTCATAAGAAAGAAATCGAACGTCATGGAGGAGGATGAAGGTGCACAATAGTTCCATTCATCTTGTGTTACGCGCATGTCAAATGAGCAAAAAAAAAAAAAAAAAAAAAAACCTCGCTCAATAGCATATTAAATCGATTGGAATTCAAGGTTCCCAGCACAAATGCTCATCCTATTCCTCGTTGTTATTCTAAATAGAGATCTGCAGAGTGTGTCGCTCAGAGGCCACACCTGAACAGCCGTTGTTCCATCCATGCAAATGCTCAGGAAGCATTCGTTACGTTCATCAAGACTGGTAAGCGAGAGGAGAGAGAGAGAGAGAGAGAGAAAGACATTTGGCTCATGGCAAACCCGAGCCACAATCATTCAATGCTATGCCGTTGTTCCGAGTCGCAAAGGGAAAAGGGCAATATCTTTTAATATTATTCCTCTAACGTCTTACTCCTTCCCATCGCAATCTTTTGGAATCGATCTAGTTTATTAGAATGGCTCGAGCACAGCAACAAAAGGTTCGTGGAAATGGCATCTCGATTCCTAAAGTGGTGGTCACTATTGATTTTACTCAGACTGCCTCTCTAACGCTTATTTCTTTTTCCTCTTGACATTAAGATATTGCGAGCTTTGCAAACATAGCTTCGGATTTACACCTAGTAAGTCGGAATATATACATAATACATTTATGTATACAGCGTCATAAAAAAAAAAAAAAAAGTGCACTAACTTTGGTCTTTTTGCCTTTATTGTTAATACTAGTTTATGCGCCAGAAATGCCAGAAACAATTCCAAAATGGATTCTCATTAAAAAGGGTTTTGATAGTCTAGGAACGGGAGTCAAGTTGATCCTTAGAGCAGTTCTAGTCATGACGATATGGCTTGTTATACTGCCTTATTTCACGATTTGGATCTGGCGCCTGTACTTCTGGGTTGGAGACTGGTTCGCCTTTAGCGCCAATGGATTGCCAGTACCAGTCGATGGATCTTTCAATTCAACAAGAGTAACAGCCACCAACACGGGGACTACGGCAACATTAGATGCAAAAGCCTATGAACAAATGGATAGCTTCACACGGTTTGTCCATCGGACAGTTCCACCAGAATATAAATGGCTCAGGTAGGGGGATTATATATGAATGCAGCCATTATCTCAAAAACATCAGCCAAAGATTGCACGGATAGCATCAGGCATTAATCAACTACAATGGATACATCTATATTAAAAAACTAGCACGTTTATCCTGGATTGCTTCGAAGGGCAGATAATCAGCGCAGTTGTAGTCGTAGTATTTGTCGCCATTTTCTTACTTCGGGAATGGGTTATCCAGAACCAGGATGCTGATGAGAATGGTGTTATGATAGATATTCCAGATCGACCGGTAGAGGCAGCGCAGATCGACCAGGCGGATATCGATAATGTTAACCGCTTTCTTTTAGCTGAGTTACGGCGCCAGCAGGAAGCAGCGAACAGACTGCGGGAGCTAAATGACAGGCGTCCTCCTCAGCAAAATCCACAGGTCTTTCCATTACCTATGCAACGTGATCCAAGGATCGAGCAACATGATCGTCATGATGTTTGGAGGGATGAAGCGTTTGGTTTCGATAATCAGAGAAACCGCCTGCGTCGGACACCATTTTTGCCCGATACGCCAAGGTTCCTAGCTGAAGACACTATCCCCAATAATGAAGAATCCTCGTCATCGTCATCATCATCGTCATCTTCATCATCGTCATCTTCATCATCATCATCTGTACGGCCTGGATTCGTGTATGCTTCCCCCAGTCAAACACAATCGTAAGAATCGTCATAATTAGATCAGTGATGTTATTTTCTTACCGACTATTATCAAAGAAGAGCATAATTGACAATCTTGTTATATATTTACGCATTATAATTTTTAGCGACGCTCCTTGGGCCTATGGATCCCCTTCAACATCATCACATAACAATCATCCCATTGATACTGAAAATGGCGAAGGATCATCTACGGGATGGAGGGCGTATGGTGTACGGAGCAAAGAATCGCCTTCAACATGGGTCCAGTATGGCGTTGAGGATGATGAGCAGATCCAAACACGAGGAAAGGTGCCATTATACTGGAAATTAGGCGCTCCATTAACATACAGAAATCTGTTTTTGAAAACCGATGGCACTGAAATGACTCTGGATGAAAAGATCATTCGCTGTGAGGAGCTCTTGCGAACTATTAATCTTTCGTATAAGGATCGTATCGTGCTTCTTTTGTGGCGAGCAGACACACTGCCCTCAGCACCGATCGATATTTTTGACAATAAATTATTTTCCTTGCAGCTTGATCAGGATACTGCTGGAATGGAGGATTCCCTGGAGACCGAGGTGGTGCGTGCAGAGGAGCGACTTCGAGCCGCTATTGCGGAAGTACAGGGCGAGCCCGTACATATTTTGCGTCCTACATTGCGGCCTGATCAAATCCCAGCACCAGCACCAGCGCCAGCGCCAGCACCAGCACCACCTGCTGTTCCTGCGCCTCCAGCATTGGCGGATCAAAATGACGATCTTGACGATATGAATGTGGAGGAGCTGGATGGGATTTTGGAAGTTATTGGAATGCGTGGCTCATATTGGTTATTGCTTCAAAATTCATTGCTCATGTCAGCATTGATTTGTGCCAGTCTGGGTCTTGGTGTTTGGGTGCCATATATGCTTGGCAAGACGGTCATACTTATGAATCCATTCAACATCCTGCGGATACCTCTCAGGATCCTCAACAAAATCACGGATCCCATTACGGACTTTTTGCTCGATAGGATCATGCCGCTCTTGGGGACTCTCGTGTCGAGGCCGCTAAAATTATTTTCGAATCAAATTGCGCCTCGTGTAAATCCTATGCTTGCGCCTTATCTTGGCGGGTCAGCGCTCGAGCCTTTGACAGATATGATTCAACAGCGCGTGGTACCCGTGTGGAGAACCATTATTGAGGAAGCTGCAGGAACAGCGTCCACAAAGGCGCAGGAGACTTTGAACACAGAGGTCCCGAAAGCTTCTCAAACATCTCTAGCAGTAGGCGGAGCAACTTTCCAGCAATTGATCGTGAAATGGAATGCTATTGCCTATGGAGGCTCGTCCAACAACAAAATTACGGCTATTGCTATAGGTTATGCTATTATATTTGCACTGGCATGGTGGTACATGAACAAACGACATCAGCCTTATGGTAACGCCGTTAGTAAGGTCATACGAGGGGTCCTTCGACAACAATATCTTATTTTAAAGGTCGGTGCCTTTCAGTTTTCTGGCTGATATATTTGGCAGTCAGTGTAATATAGCTGTCAACGTTGTTAACGTGTTTTCTATTCTTAGATCGCATTCTTTGTTACGATTGAGATGGTAGTGTTCCCTCTATTCTGTGGAATTGTTGTTGGGGTGACAACTCTGCCTGTACTTCCTGGAGCAACGCTGGCCTCACGATGGGCATTCTACTTACAATCGCCCAACTGGTCCATCATCATGCACTGGCTTATCGGGACGGCTTTTATGTTCAATTTTTCGGTGTTTGTTAGTATTTGTCGAGGCGTTGTTCGGCCAGGTGTGATGTGGTTTATTCGTGATCCCAATGACGAAGGCTTTCATCCAGTGCGAGAGTTTCTGGAGCGCCCTGTCCTTGTTCAGCTGCGGAAGTTGGCCACCGGTGCGTTGATGTACTTGACTCTGATTGTTCTTGGCGTCAGTATAACTGTGCAGGTCATTAACTTGGTTTTGAGAGGAGCTTTTCCACTTCGGTGGCCTGTTAAGTAAGTGGTGTCTCGCATTAGCTCTGATTTGTTCCGAACGCTTTCAAAAAAAAAAAAAAAAAAAAAAAAAAAAAAAGAGCCATTAGAGCAAACTGTTGATTTTCTTTTATATATTTTCTTATTAGCGAGCCAATTTCGGACCTACCAATTGATATGCTATTGTTCCATTTAGTAGTGCCGTTCACGTTTTCTTGGATCAATCCGGCACAGGTTTTCAGCACCATATTCAAACTTTGGTGGCGCAAGCTTGCTAAGATGATGCGTTTAAGCTCATTCATGTATGGAAAAGAAGGTCAAAGGTTCCCAGAGGAGGAAGGACATATTGTATATCGCACATGGAAGGCATGGCTTTTGGGATGGCGTCCTCCTATTCCTGAACTTGATGGACACGATCACGATATAGATGCCAACGCAAGCACAGTAGGTAGTGGTGAGGAACTCGACATCGACGCTCCTGTCATTTTCGTCCGAGATGGAGGTCTTTACAGAGTACCTAATACCGACCGGATTGTGCACTTGAAAAACCGCCGAGTTCTAGTTCCTGTCGACTCTGAAGGACGGGCACTGGATCCCAAAGAAGATCAACCTGGAGAAATTGATCCGCTTATGGAGATTCAGCCCCGCGGGAGGGAGCCTCGGGGACCGATCGACCCAAGAGTGGGTACGGTGATTGTTTATGCACCACCTAACTTTAAATACCGTTTAATCACATTCATTGTTTTGATTTGGACAACAACGACCACATTCTTGGCATTGTCGGTTATTACCCCACGTAAGTTCTAGCTTTTGACTCCATTGGTTGTACTAATGACCAATCTATAGACGAGGCATTCTATTTTTATTTATTTATTTATTTATTTTATTTTATTAATTTTTATCATTTTTTTATAGTTCTATGTGGAAGATACGTATTTAGTTTTTTAACAGAGAAACAGGTCCACGACGTGTACTCTTTCACTGTTGGCGTCTACTTGGTTAGTGGAATCTGGCATTTCCTGACATGGGCAGAGAAAATGGGAAAGTCTCGTCGAGTTCGACGCAGTCGACGTGGTTCTTGGTTGAAGGCGCTTTTCAAATTTTGCAAGCGCGCGATCAACGTGGTTTATTTCGGTACTTTTCTTGGTATTATCTTTCCTTTCATACTCGGCTTAATGGTGGAGCTCTTCATTATCATTCCCTTCAGGTCTGCGATCAGCGGCAGGAATGAAATCATACCTGTCTTTGTAAGTCAATTGTAATTATCTTTAATGCATTTAATTCTTTTTTTTTTTTTTTTTTTTTTTTTTTTTTTTGTTTTTATTTCACTAACAAATTACTTGGTGTGTTGGATTCACGTTTAATTATTTTGAAATATTAGAGCTGGTCTGCTGGAATGATTTACATGAAGATTATGCATCATATAGCATCGAGGACTCCTGATTTGCCCGTAATGCAGGATATAAACCGAGTTTTTGTCACGACTGATCCTGCGCGATGGAAAGCAGGATATGCAACAAAGCGATTCTTTGCTCCGTACCTTTTGATTAGTATTGGTGTAATCAGTTTACCTGCTATATTCGCCTGGACAGTCGCAGCAGGTCTGCGGCTGGAGGGTGAATCGAGGATATTCTTTTTCAAGATATCATATCCCCTAGTACTATGGATAGGATTAATGATCTTTTTATTCAAAGAGAGCGTGGTGGTTCTCAATGGATGGAGTCAGTATGTGCGCGATCAGGAGTATTTGAGAGGACAGCAGCTTCATAATTTAGTGGAAGACGTCGAGCAAGAGGATGTAGTAGCTATGAGAGATACAGATGCGGAGAATCAACCAGCTCCAGTACAGGAAAACAGACCTCAATCAGAACTGCAGCACCAGCAAGCTGAGCAAGCTGATCAATCTTCAACAGACAAGGGATCTGGAGGAGGTGGTAGGCGCCAAGGGATCTCCGAGCAAGAGTATGATAAATATTCAGGTGGAAGAGAGGCTGGGGGGGAGGCTGATGATGGGATACCAGATTTGGAGTCTGTGAATACTTTTTATGGTGGGCAAGGGGCTCGAAGTACGTGGGTTGGTAGCAGTAGCAGCAGCAGTAGTGGGGCGAACCAACGAGGACGAGGCAATTATGGTTATCCAAAAGCGTATGATGAGGAGGATGGAATCAAGGGTTTGGGCAGCATGAAGGTGGAGGATGAGGATAATAAGCAGGAGGAGATGGATGATGGGGATGGTTCCGAGGTTTTGAGAGGAGAAAGAATTCATGTCCGGCGGAGTCAGCGGTTACAGGCAAATAGAGAAGGTCAAGGTGTCCGTTTCTGAGGACACGCCGACCACGGTTCATTGAGTATCCAAAGTTCTTGACATGTGTAAAAAAAAGGACATCCCAGCCACTTCCCTTGACATCTTTACAATAGCAATAACAACAAAACAACAACAACAACAAAACAACATATATATATATTAAATAGTTTTTCTAAAGCAAGTAGACAAATTTAATAAGCAAAGATTCAAAAGTTTTTTTTTTTTTTTTTTTTTTTTTTAGTTGAATACGGAAGTGTCCGGAAGAAGAGGGAAGTTGTTCGAGAGCTTCATGGCAATGTGGGGGATGTTTTTAAAGAGAGGTGAAGAGAAAGAAGAGAAAGTTGCCCGTCCAATGGATCGACTGAGAGTAAAGTTTTATCTCCTCCACAATGCTGATAACTTTGCATGTAATCGAGTTCCTGGCCACAAAGTTATGTAAATAACAATTGTGAAATGCGGAGGGAAACGTGGCATCTGACCGAAGGCATCATGGGCGGGGGGGGGGGGTAGTCAAGAAGAGAAGGAAGATAAGGAGAAAGAGGAGAAGGAGACGGAGGAGAAGAAAGAGGCCAAGAGGAGGAAAGAAAGGATGAGTAAAGTAGAAAAGAAGTTTTCTCTTTCTTTTTACGGCGCAACAAAAAAAAAAAAAAAAAAAAAAAAGTGCTGATCTGTGTGGTGCCTTAAAATGTATAAAAAAAAAAAAAACTGTTTTTCGTTCTTTCTTTCCTCTTTGACCCATTGAACCACTTTTTATCTTTCTTTGTTCATTCATCTATCCATTCATTCATTTCATTTTTCATTCATTGTTTTCATTGTTTTCATTGTTTATTTATTTCACTCCCCATTCATTGGTTCTTTCTTTTTTTTTTTTTTTTTTTTTTCCTCGCTCTCTCTCTTCTCTCTCTCTCTCTCTTTCTTTTTATTACAATTAATTCTAATAGACAAATATATCTCTATCATCCTAAGCATTGCATTGCAATAACTCATACATCATGGCAACTGCAACAACTCAAGTCCAACAGCAACTCCAATCTCTAAAACAATCCCAGCAGACAGTTTCTACAATTAATTCTTCTACTGCTGCTACGACAACTATCACTAAAAGAGATCCGTTTTGGCTCGGAGGTAAATCATCAAAAACATGCAGATATCTTTAAACATTATGTACAATGAACATTCTCTTTTTTTTTTTTTTTTTTTTTTTTTGGGGTCCTGATCCTGAACAAATAGTTTTATCATAAAGTGCAACATGATCAATAATAAAAACAAGAACCAAAAAAGTTGGTCTGAGATGGAAAAAGAAATTGTTTTTTTCTTTTTCTTTTTTTTTTTTTTTTTTTTTTTTTTGCTAATCAAGAGATCAATGTATCCATGTTTATTTAAAAAATTCTAGGCGCAGCTTCATGTTCCGCCGCTTTAGTTTCACATCCTTTTGATCTGGCAAAAGTCAGGTTGCAAACAACTCAGGGGGCCAGCCAACTGGGCATGATCGGGACAATGATCAATGTGGCAAGGCATGAAGGCTTCTTTGCTCTTTACAATGGTCTCTCTGCGAGTCTGTTACGTCAAGGAACCTATTCGACTGTTCGTTTTGGAACTTATGATGTGTTGAAAGAAAAGTTTGGTCCAAAAGACGGCAGTAAGTTTTTTTTGTCAACAACAATAACAATAACAATAATAATACACGGGCATTTGGAAAGAGGGGATCGGAGTTCCTTTGATCTTTTTTACTCACTAACCGCTTCATTTTTCCCTTTCCTTTTCTACCACCGTTTTCTTTTCTTTTCTTTTTCTTTTCTTTTTTTTTTTTTTTTTTTTTTTTTTGCTGTTACTATTTATCTATTGCCTATTATGTGTAAATCTATCCCTCATTAGGCAGAATTCCAGTGACCACCATGTTATTATGTGGTGTTCTAGCAGGATGTGTGGGTGGAGGATTCGGCAACCCGGCTGATGTGGTCAATATTCGGATGGTGAACGATGGCAAATTGCCCATGAGTCAACGAAGACATTACAAGCATGCGTTCGATGGACTGTACAGGATCGTAAAGGAGGAAGGTCCTTCACAGCTCATGAGAGGATTGGGTCCTAACATGAACAGAGCTATTCTCATGACCAGTTCTCAGTTGGTTTCCTACGATGGTTTCAAACGTCAGTTGTTGGCTACTCCCTGGTTCAAGGATAATTTGATCACACATTTTGCTTCGTCGCTCTTGGCTGTAAGTCTTTTTTTTTTTTTTTTTTTTTTTTTTCTCTCTCCCTACTTTTTTTTTTTTTTTTTTTTTTTTGATGTCATCCTGAGTTTTTTTTTTTCTTTTCTTTTTTTTTTTTTTCTTTCATACCTTTTAGGGCCTTGTTGCGACCACTGTATGTGCTCCCTTGGATGTTCTCAAGACGAGAATCATGAACTCATCAGGAGGAGGGGTAAGCAAACTGCTCGAATCCATTAAAAGCTTGGAGCCAGAATCATCAACTTTATTAACTTCTGAACATTTTACCTTTTTTTATTTTTATTTTTTTTATTTACATGCTATAACCCCAAATTAGACTTCATCAACACAAATGTTCTTCCATATTATCAAGACTGAAGGCCCAACCGCACTCTTCAAGGGCTGGCTCCCAGCATTTTTGCGTCTTGGTCCTCATACCATTGTGACCTTCATAGTCCTAGAGCAACTCAAGGTCATCGTTCATCGTCAAAAGAAATAAACTACTTGCATGCTTCTACTTTCCCATTATAAATGTTCAAGCACAAATCCAATAATTGACTCATTTATCTATACTTGATGCAATCCAGATGACACACATCATACATTTATACAGTTGTATAATTTTTTTTTTTTTTTTTTTTTTTACTCAGCTAAAGATCTGCAAAATAGTGTTCAAAGAAATAGAAAAGCTTACAAACAAACAAACAAACAAATATTCATACAAACAATGAAAAGTACAAAATATGATACACACAGTAGAGCTAAAATAAAAAAAAGAAAAAAAAAAAAAAAAAAAAAAAAAAACCATCCTTCTGTACTTCAGGCGTTACTGAGAAGGAGTATCTGGATTAAAATCGTCTTCGTAAAGGAAATCATCCGAGAAGTCCTGAATGGCAACTCCTGATCCTACAGGTCGATCAAAGATATCCCGTGCGTATCCTAGGTCCATATCCACTCCTGAGGCATTATGCCCTATCGTATAAGTAGGCAACGAGAGAGACATCATCTGTCTACTTCTCCTATCCCCAGTCATTCCTTGATAGGGGTAACGAGAATGCCCTTCATTATGATGGCATCTTCGGCTAATAAATCGGCCTGATTGACCACTGTGCTCCCCGTCAGAAGAGTCAATTTCATCCGACTCTTCCTCCCCTTTGGAGGATTCCTTCTGACTCGAATGGCTACTTCCTACAAGTGTCCGGTCTTCTCGGAGCTGCTGCATCCACATCGCAGCATAGATCCCTCCAGCCTGCATGAGCTCTTCATGGCTGCCTTGTTCTGCAATCTCGCCCTTCTGAATCACCAAGATTTCATCCGCGTCAACAATCGTTGACAGTCGATGTGCAATCATGAGCGTTGTCCTGTCCTTGGAGATGGATTCGATCGAATTTTGGATCTCACGCTCCGTTTGTGTATCCAAAGCGCTGGTTGCTTCGTCGAGAAGCAAGATGGGTGGATTCTTGAGAATAGTTCGAGCAATGGCAACACGCTGCTTCTCACCTCCAGACAGGCGCATGCCACGCTCTCCTACGAGAGTCGAGTATCCCTCTGGAAATCGATTAACAATCTCGTGGATCCGTGCCGCTTCTGCCGCAGCTTGGATACGACTATCATCCTCCCAATCCTCATCTTCATCATAATCCGTCTCCTCGCCTTCAACATCCGCATCCTCTCCACCTTCTGTAATACCTGCATTGTCCGATGACGAACGTGGGTCATTCTTATGCGTCCGTCCACGTCCTGATTTCGAGGATTTCCCACTGAATGAAATCCTACGTGTTAAATTGCCGATGTCACCGTTTCCGGAACTTCCTCCTTGAATAAGCATGCGTTGCCGAGGAAGGTTGGATCGTGTTGGATCAAAGATCTGTGTATGGTCTTGCCCGATTTTACCATACCCAATGTTGTATCCAATTGTTTGATTGAATAGTGTCGTATCCTGTGGCACAATACCAATCTTTCTACGCAGACTGGTCTGGGTAACGTTTTTGATGTCCTGGCCGTCAATCAAGATCCTGCCCTGTGTAGGGTCATAGAAACGGAAAAGGAGTCGTAGAATCGTGGACTTGCCGCCTCCAGAGGGGCCAACTAGAGCAAGCTTTTTCCCTCGTGGGATTCTGAATGACACTGACTTCAGGTTGGGGTTCTGAGGATTATATCCGAAAGACACATTTTCTGTACATCATATTAACAAAAGCAAGTCGCTTCAGTACTATGACTATCTCTGTGCGTACTTTACATAGCAATCGTAATTTACACAAGGATCCTCACAAATACTTCTCTTCCTATTATGCATACCAAAGACAACTTCACCACCAGACATAACAAGTGGTTTAGCTTCAGGCTGGTCCTGAATCTCGACAGGCTCCTTGAACAAATCCAACATCTTCTCCATGTCGATAAAGTTTTTCTATCGGTTGTGGAAGGTATGGATTGATTAAGTTACAGATTGCGTATTCGCATAGGGAAACAGGTACATATTCTATTTTGCGCAGGAAACATACCTGAAGTGATCTGTAGGATGTGCCAAATACAGTCAGCGGCCCATAAAGCTGAAGAATGTATGCATAGTACTGAACAAACTCACCGACCCCCATTTTGTGTTCAGCGACTCTCTTCGCACATAGCAGACATCCAAGTGCCAGGCCCCCTTGGATCACGAGATTGAGGGTTGTATTGAGGATGGCGAGCGTATACTGAGATTTGCGGTCCGCCTTCTGGTATGTATCAATAGCCTCGGCGTATTTCTCAGTCTCAAATTTCTCAGTGGCAAAGAGCTTAATGGTTTCGTAGTTGAGTAACGTATCAACTGCTCGCCCCTCCACTACATTGTCTAGAGCGTTCGCTTCACGACGATAGCGTGTCCTCCAGTCTGTCATAAGGATGGTGGCATATATATAGCAGATCATAGTTATTGCGACAATGATCCCAAAGTATATATCAAATGAACGCGCCAATATCACGCAGGCCACAGCAATGTCGATCAAACAAGGTATAATATTGAATAGGAGCGAGGAGAGCAGCGTAACAATTGATGATACACCGCGATCTATACACATACAAAAAAAAGAAAAAAAAAAGACATAATCAGCATGGGTTGGAAGGTCCAGCTCCAGAAGCAATCGACACTTTAAAGTCATTACCTTGAACACGTAGCATCTCGCCCGTCTTGCGGTTAAGATGAAAACGCAATGACAGATTGAGCAGGTGTTCAAACATCTTCACTGCCAGTTCGCGTGTGTTGAACTGCCCGACGGGGACCCATAGCAGTGCTTGAAGCGTATCGACAGCACCGATGTTGCTTTGTAGTGCCCTGAGGCCAATGAATACCATGATCTCTTTCCAAACAAACCGCGGGTTACCGTTTCCGTCTCTGCCTTCAGGAGCGCCTTCTGCCACTTTTGTCAGCGCATTGACTACGTTTGCCACTTGCCAGGGCACCAGCACATTCACAATACGTCCAATGACTAACAATCCGAGGCAAAGCAGGATGTGGGCTTGAAGTTTCCTTGAGTTGGATGGCCAAAGGAACGGGCGAAGGCGCCTACAGTGTTCGTAAAACTCTCTGAACGTTGTTGGTCTCTTGTAGTCTTTCTGTGCTGTGGTTGTATCCTTTTTGGCTGTTTCTTTTTTCTTTTGTTTGCCCTTGTTGCTCCTGTTACTACTGCTGTCCCCATCATTATCGTGTACAAGTGTGCCATTATTTGAGTGTGCTGACATATGATCTTCTGTGGCATTCCGGTCTGCGGAACGTGTAGTCCTGTATTGATACTCCTGCAACGCTCCTAAGAGGACAAGCATACAGCTCTGGACAAATCGAGCAATCACAGTAATGTTGATGATAATGGATGTAAAGACATCCAAGTGAGCTCCTACACCATCAGATTTATTCTGCGCCCAGGATGAGAAAGAGATGATGGAGATGATCAAAGCACAGATCCAGAAGAGACGGAGTACTTTTGAGAACTGAGGCTGGTGTCGTTCATGAAGAATGAAGTATGAATGACCAATCCAAGCAAGGACATAACATCCAGCTGAGGCCAGGACCCAGCCCATATCCTTAATTTGGTAAAACGAGCCGTCTACAGGTATAGTACACAAAATCAATGAGATGATTTTTAAAGATCACAGAAAAAAAAAAAAGATGGAAAAGTGGAGTAGATGAAAAGGATAAATCAAGGTTTTTTTTTTTTTTTTTTTTTTTTTTTATTCTTTGGTACATGAAGCAATGTAACAAGGCTCTCAATATTGTTGTCACAGTGCATAGCATCAAGCCAATGTCAGTTTATAACTGCACTATTTTATGAGAGTATGTAATCTGTATTTCGGAAACTTACCATCATGGTTTTTAATCAGTAAAGCAAGCAGTGCTCCGAAATTTGACAAGGAAATCAGCAATCCTAAGGCAATTAAGACTGATAGCCAGTATATTGTTCGGCAGATAGTTCTGAGCGGCTGTTCGTTCCACGATCTCCAAGTAGTTTCATCCAAATGGATTCTACCTAAAAAAAAGAAAGAAAAAAAGAAAAAAAGAAAAAAAGGGACATTTGGTTAACCAAAATATCATGAAACTGAAAAAGCACGGACTGAGAATAAACAGAAGCTGTAAGGATGCATAGAACAATCTGGTCAGAAGGAGGTAAATCGCATCAAATCAAAAGAACGTCTTTCGTTTAACAACGTTTCAAGATGATTTTATGATTTTATGGTGTAATGATTTCTGTACAGGCACAGTGAAGGGCAAAGGGGTTTGTTTCTTTTCAATCCTTGTTCTTCATTGACTTGTTGAATTAAAAATAAACAAAAAAAAAACTTCATTTGTACCTTGCTGATATCTCTGTTGCCAGACAGAATAGGTGCCTGTGACTGTGCAGCAGACCAGCAAAGCAGGTCCCTCCAAAATGTCCATTAAAAAAAAAGTAATGAGGGGACTAATGAGACAAGGAATGTGCACTTCTGAAAGAGGAATGAGAGAAATAAAATGAGGCGATTATGGAGTGGTGGAAGCTGAATAACAGTCCGTATGAAAAGAAAAAAAAAAAAAGAAAAAAAAAAAAAGAAAAGAAAAACAGGGGAAGACAGGAAAGAAGAGAAAAGGGGAGAGAGGGGATTAAGAGAAAGAGTGTGGAGAAGAGAAGGTGAGAGTGGAAAGAGAGAGAAAGAAAAAGAGGAAGAAGAGAGAGGAAGAAGTTGTTGTTGTTGTGATGATGGTGGCGAAGGCACAATAACACAATGGGATGTTCCAACAGAAAAATAAGAAAGAAAAGAAGACATGGAAGGTGTACTGGACGGGATACTGGTCAAGACACGCTTCATCATAACATTGTTGATCGCCCAATGAGGAATGGTTCCAAATCATTCATTTCCTATGTATCATACACATATACCATCTTTTTCTGTATCCTCTGGGATCTTCTTACTACATATATAAAGCACATCATGTACATGAAAAGCTTGATTGCCTAATTTCATTGCCTTTCTATCGACTTGTCTATCTGTCTACTCTCTTCATTCTCTTCATTAGCTCAGGGGATGCAAACAGCTCCCTCTCTTTCTCTTTCTTTCCTTCTTTTCTTTTTTTTCATGCATTATCGCGTGTTTTCTTAACAAAGCTTAATTTTCTCTGTAATGAAAGAGGTTAATCTAGAACTACAGTGTACATATTATAAACAATCCCAAATTTGATCGTGTGTCCTTCCTGAACACAAAACTGTCACTGCCCATTTAATCAATCTACTCATTTTGTATCACACTTATTCAAGGGAATTCTGGTCATCAGAAATCACACTTCAACCATCGCAGCCACTCATGCACAATGACCGTGGTGGCTGTGTCATCCCCAAAACTCCATTCTCCGACAACTCTATGCAAACAAAGCTTAATCTTGGTAACCTATGGAGAGATACACGTAGATTAGGATGAATGCACAAACACCTAGCTTATTCTTATAACAGATATGCATAAAATAAAATAGAAATATAAAGTCTTGTTGGGAGATGTCTACAGGTATTCTACAAGTCTATCTTATCGCGTCAATACAAGACGCACTACCATCTCAAGGACGCTTAACGCCAAACCGAGATTAAGCTCCTTGATCTGAAACATTTCAAAAACATCTATAAGTCCACGCTGGACAGCTTCTCTACCAAGTACAGTAGCCAATGAACCTGGAACCATAATTTTCACTAGCTCTCTCGCCTTTTCTCTTGTCGCCACCTTTTCCTCCAAGGTCCGCTCAGATTTTGAAGCAACAGTAGCACCCGTGGGCTGCGTTGCAGTCGCTGTTCTTGTTTCTGATGTTGTTATTACCTTGGGCACCTTGACTGCAATCCCATCACTACCAACTTCGTACTGATCTCCCCCTATTTGAAGAAAGTCTCGTCTCTCATCAGACGCCACATCATTCGGATTTGCCTGTATTGTTGGAGCCGTCGTCGGGGCAGCAGGCCATTCTCCATTTGGCCAGAGAAGGTCTTCCTTCATCCATCGTACGGTCTCTACAGCGCTCTCGTGACTAGAACACTGCTCCACCCATGCTGAAAAGCTTTGATTGATTGCGACCCGATACGATTTGCGCACCAGCTCACGGAGTACACCAAAAGTCATACGACGGATTGACTGACTCTTGGAAAAGTCCATCATATCTTCTAATACAGTGAAGGTAGTCTCTATCAATAAATCCAACTCATCATTAGAGAGCAACGACATTTGTGACTTCTTGGGCTCATCTGAGGAAGGTAATCCTGTTTGTGCTGCTGGAGAAGTTGACACAGAAGCTGGGTTAATCGTTGAAGTTGAATGTACCGGAATAGCCGGGACCCTTTCGGCGGATGTCTCAGGTGTAACTTGTGCAATGTCCACATCCGGTTGAGTTTGCTCTTCTAGCAATTGGTAAGAGAACTCATCCAATGAGTCCGATCCTTGATACGGCATTTGAGTCCTGCGAGGAATGGGTGCATGGACTAATGTGGAGTTCCTGTCGGTCGACTGAGGTTGAAGGTATGGATTGGGTGAACTTTGGGCAACAGCAGTAGTGTTATCTACGGCCTTGAAAAGTCCATTGCTTAAGGATGCTTTGCGCGTAGCAACCCGTGTACTGTCGCTGGAAAGGGACATTCTAGAGTGTGTATCAAACTCTTGTTCATGTAATCGAGTCGTTGGTGAGGCCAGAGAACTTCCATTTGATTGACGGTATTCGTTTAAGGTCGAAATGCTGCTAATGCTCCTGGTGCTCCTTTCACTTTCAAAAGACCCACGAACACTGTGGTCTTCAGAGGCTTGGGAGCTATTAATATTGCTCACGGCTGTTCCTAAGGATTTGAAAAACCTTCCCGCAGAAAGCGAAGCCTCACTTGCTTGCCGAAAAGCTGTCTTGGCGCCTTGTGCGGCAGCTGCTCCCAGAGCTGCACTACCGTCTGAAATTGGAGCTAGGGCTGAGATCAAGCCTGAGGATGAATTCTGACCAGTGATTGCGCCAGGCATGATAGCGTCCGGATATTGATCGTATTCCTTGCTAAGGAGCCAAGCCAAGCTAGCAGACTGGCTTACCTCAGGGATTGCTAACATCGACCGTAGAAAGGTTTGAATGCCATTACACACTTTGTCACTAGGCTGAAGTCTCCACCTTGGGAACGTATTTCGTTGGACGATGGGGAATTGATGAACGAGGGCGCCTTGCAGTTGTTCTAGCTGTTGGAATGTCCTTGTAACCACCCAACCCTGGCCACCTTCTGACTGTACTTCAATCATGTACAGTAGATCGGTAGTTGACATCAGCGTCTTGGGTCGCCGGTTGGTCATATCAGTCACTTTGACTGCACAAGGCTGCGTTCGTGGGGATGCTATAAATTTAGCCACCGGAGATAGCACTGAAGAGGTAGTAGGTTCCTTAGGTGTAGGCTCCCTAGGAGAAAGTGAAGGGCTGCTGTGATTAATTGCTAGGTGGGGCTTCCTTTGACCGATGTCCTGAGAGTGAAGACTAAGATTAGGGCTAGCTACAGTTTGCGGAGATGGTTGCGACCGACCTTGGGGTGTCATCTGTGCTTGCTGTACATTTTTGTCCGTATTTTGTTTTATCCTGAATGGGGCCCAATATTGAGTTTCCAAAACATCTAATGCCCATTCTTGAGGCTCTCGTAAGCAATTTGCTGGATCCCGTTGAAGGTTAGCCTTTAAGGTCTTCAGTAATGCTCCGCTCTTGGCATCTGTGATCCCAACAATGGCATGATCTGGGTCTGGTCCACAGTACGTATTATAAATGCTAGACGCTTCACGTTGAAGATCACTGAAGTTTGCAAAGGTTCCCTGTTCAATTTGTCGATGGAAAATGTCGCTCATGAGCCAGAATTGAACTAGATCCATTGCATCCCACACCTGAAGATAGGCCATAAAGTCCTGATAGGTGTCCATATGATCATTCTTGTTTGTTAGAACCTGCTTCAAGGTGGTAAGTTGCGGTGATGATGATAAAGATGAGGATGATGGGGATGCTTCTGTCCCATTGACCTCATTAAGTGTCGATGGCGCTACAGGCATTGAATCATGCTTGAGAGTAGACTGTCGTCTTGTAGGTAGTTGAGATCCGGAATCAAAGCTTTGCTTTCCTAGCGCAGACTTCCCCATCAAGTTTGCAGCATTCATAAGAATTGAATCGGCCAAGCTAGAAATAGGAGCATCCTGAGGCTTCACCTCCGGATTGCCGCTCTTGTTGGATGGACCTTTAGAGTCGTCTGCAGATTTAGATCCCGGTTTGTCTTGCGTGGGCGTAGTGAAATAGTCGATGATTGAGAGGTTGATATAATCCGGGTCGCAAATATGTTCTAATGTAGCCTCTAAAACATGTGTTGCCATGATCTCCTGCATGACTGCAAATAGCGCCGCTGATTGTTGATCATTCTTAGACAGTAATGCCTGGCATACAGCCTTGGCAGTGCTTCTGAATTGCTTTAGCCTCTCCTCCTTGTGATAACACCGACCGAGAACGGAATCGGGGTTGGCATGTGTTTTGACGTATTCTGCAATGGGCAATTGGCTCGCACGGAGCTCACGGTAAGCACGCTATGTCATCGAAATAGGAACATTGAGCCCAGATCAATATCAATATCAAATATAGGAAAACAAAGGTAATTTTTGATCGATAATATTGGGTATTTTCATACTAAATGCACAATAAAACTGTTTTGGAGTCCAAACACGGCAAGTAGCGCTGTTTCTGGCAGCCGCATATTAGATAGGCGATTTGCGACGTTCATAGCCATGGTTGCCAGTGAAGTGCGGAGGGGGATGTTGTGCTGACCCTCCGCAACCAGGCCTATTGGGATATTCACAAAGTCTCTGACGGTATATGTGATCATCTCCTCAACCATTGGATCTATATCTGGTGAGATAGAAACACGTTGGTGTTCAGCGCCGTTGATCTCTGCGACTATCTCTTCTTTCTATGCAGGCATCAACAAATGCATACGTTAGTGTTAGGGTTATACTTATATACTAAGCTCAACAGACGTTTAATAAGCTTGCTAGTATCCATTCGATCATCCAAGGTAAAGCCAAGCCTTTTTTTTCATCCTCTACCTTCTGCGTTGAACTTGACCATGAGGGAACGCCATCAACGATGTCGACATGTTGAATATGGTGCTTGCCGAAATTTGCTATAGTTTGCGCTCGTTTGAGTCTTGTATCTTCAGGTACTGCGAGTAGGTAGAACGCCGCGAGGAAGCCACCAAACCCCATTCCCATCACACCGACAATGATGAGACTCCAATTAAATTTCGGCAAACAATAGCCTATTACTAGCATACCCAGTACTA